>NC_142488.1:1808364-2118629 GCF_049115385.1 Moschus berezovskii | reverse complement strand
TAAGACAATGCTTCGTAATCCACATTAACACACAGAACAAGACTCTGTGTCCAAGCCTGCTTTTATCAAAAAAGACCAGAAACAGTGGCCGAATGACCACAGTATCATTGTCTGAAGTGTTTTCCACAAAGGTGCAATTCACGTTAAAGTAGTCTTGTTAACAAAACACCAGTACATCTTCAGCGCGTGCTAGAATTTATGCAGTGTTTCTACACACTCTATTTCTTTGATCAAAACCCCTTTGGAATGAAGAAGGGCTCTGGGCGTTATCTCTATCCCACAGCAACTCATAAATACTGAAATTTGTCAAATTCACACACATACCACCAAGACAAACCACCAACATGTCCTAAGATTATTTACCTCCAAGTCCACAGTTCCCTAAATGAGGGCTTCCCTGGTGGCTTAATGGTGAAGAATCTGGCTGCCAGTGCAGGAGACCCAGGTTCAGACTCTGGGTCGGGAAGATCCCCTGGAGAAGGGAACGGAAACCCACTCGGGTATTCTCACCTGGAGAATCCCATGAACAGTCTCCTCTGAGACTGGCGGGCTGTAGCTTATGGGGTCACAAAGAGTCTGTATTCAGGATATATTGGAATTCTTTGAGGGGTAGTTCTTCTAAATAGTTTGCTCAAAATTGTGTTTGTTTGTTTAGATGCCTTTTTTTTTTTTTAATGGCTCCTCGGATCTTAGTTCCCTGAAGTGAAAAGAGTGAAAGTCGCTCGGTCATGTCTGACTCTTTGTGACCCCATAGACTGTAGCCCTGCAGGCTCCTCTGTCTGTGGGATTCTCCAGGCCAGAACACTGGAGCGGGTAGCCATTCCCTTCTCCAGAGGATCTTCCCAACCCAGGGCTCGCACATTACAGGCGGGTTCTTCACCAGCTGAGCCACAAGGGAAGCCCCCTAGTTTCCCGACCCAGGATCAAGCCTTATCCCAGGAGTGAAAGCATAGACTTCTAACTATTGGATCACCAGGGAATTCCCCTGGAGATACACACACACACACACACACACACTCACACACACACACACTCACACACACACACACACGCCGTGTGCTCAGTTGTGTCTGAATTTTGGACCGTATGGACTGCATCCTGCCAGGCTCCTCTGTCCATGGGATTCTCCAGGCAGGAATACTGGAGTGGGCTGCCCTGCCCTTCTCTAGGAGATCTTCCCAATCCAGGGATCAAACAGACGTCTCTTGCATGGCAGGAGGATTCTTTACCACCAAGCCACCTGGGAGGCCCATATAGTCTTCATGTGGGATCTTCCCCAGCCAGACACCAAACTTTCATCCCCCGCACCAAACTTCCATCCCGAAGCACGGAGTCTTATCCACTGTTGTTCTTGTTCAGTCCCTAAGTCATGTCTGACTCTTTGGGGCCCCGTGGGCTATACATACCAGGTCCTTCAACACCCCCGGGAGTTTGCTCATGTCCATTGAGCCCATTGCTTTCTAAACATACGTGTGAATGTGAAGACCATCCCTTCGAAGTCTTGCTAAACTGCAGGTCCTGATTCACGAGCTGAGATACGGCCGAGAAATTCACCCCCGACAAAATTCCGATGCCGCTGATTCAAAGACCATACGTTGAGGAGCAAAAGCAAGACTGTTGGGTTTTGAAAGCTTTGGAGCTTCCCAGGTGCCCCTAGTGTTAAAGAATCCACCTGCCCGTGCAGGAGATACAAAAGGTAGGTTCGATCCCAGGGTTGGGAAGATCCCCTGGTGAAGAAAGTGGCCACCCGCTCCAGTATTCTGGCCTGGAGAATCCCATGGACGGAGGAGCCTGGTGGGCTACAGTCCGTGGGGTCACACAGAGGTGGACACGACTGAGGGACTGAACACTAGCGTTCGCTTCCAACTGCAGACGGAGCCACCGAAACATGCAGACACTGTCCTCAGCTTTGGCACTAGATGAAAACACTTCACGTTTCTATCAGCTTTTGCTCCGATGCAATTCACGTGTCATGAAAGACACTCTCAGTGTTGACAGTAGGTAAGACATGAAAGCAACCCAAGTGTCCATCGAGAGTAGAACAGATAAAGCTGTGGTCCATATGTACAGTGGAACGCTGTGTTTCATTGCAGGCGGGTTCTTGAGCACTTGAGCCGACAGGGAAGCCCAATGGAACATTACTCAGCCATAAAAAAAGAATGCAATAATACCATTTGCAACAACCTGGATGTTCCTGGAGATTATCACTCTAAATGAAGACAAAAGAGAAATGCCATACGGTATCACTTACATACATCAAAAAAATAATAATATAAGTGGACTTACCTATGACAGAAACCAGTTCTCAGAGAACACGCTTGTGGTTGCAAGCGGAAGGAGATTGGGGGAGCAATGGACTAGGAGTTTGGAGTTAGCAGACGCAAACTCTCATATACAGGGTGAATAAACCACGAGCATAGGGAACTATCTCCGGTATCCTGTGATAAACCACAATGTGAAAAGAGTATGAAAACTGCAGATATATAGGCATTAATATATATGTATAATCAATTCAGTTTGCTTGAGGGCAGAAGTTAACACATTGTAAATCAACTGTATTTTAATAAAATACAATTTTTGAAATGCACTCTTAAAATGTCTGTAGTTCAGTCGTTTTTTTTTGGTATATTCAGGATCTGCAAACCTCACCACCATCTATCGCAGAATATTTTCTTCACCCTAAGAAGACACTTTTTATCCATTAGCAGTCCCTCCCTCCTCTATACCCTGTTCCCCCAGACAGCAATCACTAACCTATTTTCTGTCTTTATAGCTTCTCATATGTACATAAGGCATTCCACAGAAACAAAATGAAACACGCTGTGTCTTGTGTGATGGGCTTCTGTCAGCAAGCACAGTGCTGAGCGTGTTTTAAGTCCACACTATGAACAGTCCCTGTAGAGATGCTAGAAGAATTATCCCTGCTAAATCAAACCATGTATCCAATTTTCAGAAAGACAAGTGTACACAATGCAAACAGACATTCCTTCTGTTGACCTTGATATAGTGACACACACTTAAATCTCACAGTTGCTACATGTTTGCATACATTGTAGCAGGCTTGTGTGGTTTCCAATATTTTGGAAGAATATGAAGAATGAAGCAACAGACACCTGGAGAAAAATACAGTTTAGAGTTTGTAACCTAATTCCTCAGATAGGCAAATGATGCCACTCTAATGGCAGAAAGTGAAGAGGAACTAAAGAGCCTCTTGATGAAACTGAGTCAAAAATGTTAATTGGAATCCCAGCATGAAAAGAAAGTGAACATCATGGCGTCTCGTCCCCTCAGTTCAGTTCAGTTCAATCGCTCAGTCGTGTCCAGCTGTTTGCGACCCCATGAACCACAGCGCGCCAGGCCTCCCTGTCCATCACCAACTGCTGGAGCTACTCAAACCCATGTCCATTGAGTCGGTGATGCCATCCAACCATCTCATCCTCTGTCGTCCCCTTCTCCTCCTGCCTTCAATCTTTCCCAACATCAGAGTCTTTTCAAATGAGTCAGCTCTTCACATCAGGTGGCCAGAGTATTGGAGTTTCAGCTTCAGCATCAGTCCTTCCAATGAACACCCAGGACTGATCTCCTTTAGGATGGACTGGTTGCATCTCCTTGCAGTCCAAGGGACTCTCAAGAGTCTTCTCCAGCACCACAGTTCAAAAGCATCAATTCTTCGGCACTCAGCTCTCTTTATGGTCCAACTCTCACACCACATCCTGGTCCCATCACTTCAAGGCAAAATACAAGGCGGAAGAGCTGAAACAGTGACAGACTTTATTTTTTCGGGCTCCAAAATCACTGCAGCTGGTGATTGCAATCATGAAAATTAAAGACACTTGCTGCTTGCATGAAAACCTGTGATAAATATAGACAGCATATTAAAAAGCAGAGACATTACTTTGCACAACAAAGGTTGGTCTAGTCAAAGATACGGTTTTTCTAGTAGTCACGTATTGATGTGAGAGTTGGACTAGAAAGAAAGCTGAGCGCCGAAGAATTGATGTTTTTGAACTGTGGTGGTGGAGCAGACTCTTGAGAGTCCCTTGGACTGCAAGGAGGTCAAACCCATTAATCCTAAAGAAAATCAGTCTTGAATATTCATCGGAAGGACAGATGCTGAAGCCCCAGTACTTTGGCCACCTGATGTGAAGAACTGACTCACTGGAAAAGACCCTGATGCTGGAAAAGATTGAAGACAGGAGGAGAAGGGGACGACAGAGGGTGAGATGGTTGGGTGGCGTCACCGACTCAATGGACATGAGTTTCAACAAGCTCCGGGAGTTGGTGACGGACAGGGAAGCCTGGCATCCTGTAGTCCATGGGGTTGCAAAAAGTCGGACATACTAAGCAACTGAACAACAACAAACCTAATTCCAGATGTCTAATTCTTTCCCTTTCTCTTATTTTCAAACTTCTCTCTAGGTTTTTCGGTTAAGTGTATGTGTTATCACAAGGGCTTTTCATGCTTATTTTTCAGAGAACTGTTTAATTATCCAATAACAGCCTGGAATATTATGAACTAGTCCAGGGCGTAGAATCTGTCTTCTCCTGCAGCGCTGGCTGAAAACAGCAAGGTAATTTTTACAGCCACAACCAGCCATTTTCATCACACACACTGTCATATTCTAGAACAAGGTAGCAATTGTGTAATGGATTCTCTCATAGTAATCCTAGCACCCTTTTTTTTAATAACATGGAATTTTCTTTCAGTGTTATCCCAATCATGGAGGTGCTCCTTTGTATAAAAATTTACTTGATCAAAGAAATAGACGTGTCTTGACTTCGTGAACGCAGAGTGCCGGCAATCCGGCTAAATAATTCTCTCCGTAACTGATCTCGACAGCTCGGCGCCAACTGCAAAACCAACAATTTTTCCTTTAAAGATCAATGGTTTCTCGGGGTTTATTACAGTGAGGAAAGATTCCTTCCTCAAATGCCTTTCAATTTCTCTCTCCCTCAACAATGGCCCCGTTCTCCGTTTCTGGTAATGGTTTGCAATGGATCATTAGATAAACGCCTTTGTAATCAAGAGAAGCCAGGTGTACTAGGAAAACGGGATGATGGAGTAGCTTCAGCCTCTCGGCTTCATTAGTCCCGGACAAGCCGTCATGCGCTTTTCTTACTGATTCTGCTTGAGAGACCAACCCTTGCCGGGGCCTATTAACGATGGCAGCTCATTTATTACTTGATGAGAACACGGCAGCCTTTCCACCGTCAGCTCTCACATTCTCCTTCATCCCCAAAGACTGGCAATTCACAGAGCCACCTCCGCGTTCCAGGAGCTGGACGCCTCCTTTTTTGTTCCCTGGCAGACATCACCAAAATTACCGCATAAACGCAGAATTAACCATCGTGCCTTAAGTTCCTTCTGGTCTACCCGCCCCGTACTTTTTACCAACTGACTGAAGGTACCTATGTGCTCAGTGGCACAGACATGCCTGACTCTTTTGACCCCGTGGACTGTAGCCCGCCAGGCTCCTCTGTCCATGGGGACTCTCCAGGCAAGGATACTGGAGTGGGTTGCCATGCCCTTCTCCAGGGGACCTTCCCAACCCAGGGACTGAACTTGGGTCTCCCGCATTGCAGGCAGATTCTTTACCGTCCAAGCCACCAGGCAAGTCTGCACACACACGAAACTCAGGACCTCAATTACGGCCCCTAAAACATTAAATGGCATTGACACCAAACAAATTTTCTGTCTAAAACAAAAGGACAGAAACTTCCCTGGGAGTGCAGTGGTTAACAATCCCCACTGCAGGGGACATGGGTTCAATATGTCATGGAACAGCTGAGCTCCCCTGCAGCAACTAAGATCCAATGCAGCCAATCAGTTCAGTTCAGTCACTCCGTCGTGTCCGACTCTTTGCGACCCCATGAACCGCAGCACGCCAGGCCTCCCTGTCCATCACCAACTCCCAGAGTCTACCCAAACCCATGTCTGTTGAGTCGGGGATTCCATCCAACCATCTCATCCTCTGTCATCCCCTTTTCCTCCTGCCCTCAATCTTTCCCAGCATCAGGGTCTTTTCCAATAATAAGACAGATGGGTGTGAGCTATGGCCAGAGTCAAATCAGATAATATTTATGTTTTCCAAGTTAATTTAAAAGCAACTCTGCACTAAGGATGATTAATTATATACAGTTTCTAATCTAGTTCCTATCTTTCCTCCAAATTCAGAATAATGACTTTAAGTGTTACATTTGTAAAACTAAGGATTGGGTTGGCCAAAAAGTCTGTTGGGGTTTGCCACATTATATAAAAGCAGAAAACAAACTTTTTGGCCAACCCAGTATATTGGCAAGAAATTCTGCTCATGGTGACAGGAAAATTGCTCGTATTGGACTCACTCTGGCTCAGACGGTAAAGAATCCGCCTGCAATGCAGGAGATGAGGGTTTGATCCCTGGGTCGGGAAGATTCCCTGGAGGAGGGCATGGCAACCCCACTCCAGTATTCTCGCCTGGAGAATCCCACTGACAGAGGAACCTGGCGGGCTATGGTCCATGGGGCCAGGAGGGCTGGATACGACGTAGTGACTAAACAACAGCACGTCTTATAAAGAAACAGAATCAGGGACTCCCCAGGTGGCTCCGTGGTAAAGAATCCGCCGGCGAGTGCAGGAGACACGGTTGAATCCCTTTTCCGGGAGCATGCCACACGTTGCGTAGTAACTAAGCAACTCCTGAGCCTCTGCTGTAGAGCCGGGACCTGAAACTACTGAACCCACATGCTCCAACTCGTGAAGCCAGTGCACCACAGAACCTGAGTTCTGCAACAAGGAAAGCCACCAAAATGAGAAGCCTGAACTCTGCAACTAAAAGCAGTCTCCACGCACCAAATAGAGAAAGCCCACACACAGCAAGAACCAAGCCCTAGCATGGCCAAAAACGAGACAAGCTATTTTTTTTTTACCAAATAGAAACTCAGCAGCGAGAAGGTCCTCAAATGCAAACGCCTCAGCAAGCGGTAGGATCACAACCTGGAGTAGCCACTGAGCCATTTCTGGGGCAGAGGATGTTATGAAAGACTTTCCTTGGGATGGCTGTGAAAGAAGTGAAGGTTGCTCAGTCGCATCCAACTCTTTGCAACCCCACGGACTATACAGTCCGTGGAATTCTCCAGGCCACAATACTGGAGTGGGTGGCTTTCCCTTTCTCCAAGGGATCTTCCCTACCCAGGGATCTAACCGGGGTCTTCTGCACTGCAGGCGGATTCTTTACCAACAGAGCTAAGAGGGAAGGCTATACCTTTAGCAAGTCTGGAAAGATGGGTGTGAGCTCATAGGGAAGGGCAGCGGTGGACGGTGGGATTTTTCTGACAAATTGCACGTGCAAGGATGTAAAGTGTGGATGGGCCTGCGGCGTCCCACGCATCCTGTCTCCATCTCAAGGTGCCCAAGACCGCAAGAACCACACACCCCTGTCTGCAGTTCCGTTTTATCCTCCCAGTAGGCACAGCCCTTAGAGTTGTGTGTCCCTCTGTCCACCGAGTGAACATGACGGAAGGTTTCCTCTTCCACACTGGCTGTTGAGGCTGGCGGTGCTTTCTCTTTGCAGACCTCAGCCTTCCTCAGCCCCCAGCCCCAGGGAGCTCTGTTTTCCTTTTTTAAACTTTTTATTGCCGTATTTGCTGATAAAGGTCCATCTAGTTAAAGCTATAGTTTTTCCAGTGGTCGTGTATGGATGTGAGAGTTGGACCATAAAGAAGGCTGAGCACCAAAGAATTGATACTTTTGAGCTGTGGTGTTGGAAAAGACGCTTGAGAGTCCCTTGGACTGCAAGGAGATCCAGATAGTCTATCCTAAAGGAAACCAACCCCGAATAGTCATTGGAAGAACTGATGCTGAAGCCAAAACTTCAGTCCTTTGGCTACCTGATGCAAAGAGCTGACTCACTGGAAAAGACCCTGATGCTGGGAAAGATTGAGGGCAGGAGGAGAAGGGGATGACAGAGGGTGAGATGGTTGGATGGCAACACTGACCCAATGGACATGACTTTGAGCAAACTCTGGGAGTTGATGAAGGACAAGGAGGCCTGGCGTGCTGCAGTCCATGGGGTCGCAAAGGGTCAGACACGACTGAGCGATTGAACAATAGTTGCTTTACAAAGCTGCATTAATTTCTACTGTGCAGCAAAGTCAATCAGCTCTACCTATACGTACATTCCCCTCTTTTCTGGATTTCCTTCCCATTTAGATGACCCTCAGTAGAGTTCCCTGTGCTCTACACTAGGTTTTCATTTGTAATCTATTTTATACATAGTATCAACAGTGTTGACTTAAACAAATGCACGAGGTGAAAGTTGTGAAGCAAGTTTTATTTGGGCAAAATGAGGAGTACAGCCCAGGAGACAGCACCTCGGATAGCTCTGAGAAGTTGCTCCTAAGAAGCAGGGGTCAGGGGGGCAAGTCAGTATAGATGTGACTTTGCTGAAGGAATTGTTGTTAAGTCTCTCAGTCATGCCTGACTCTTTGCAACTGCATGGACCAGCAGACTAGCCCACCAGGCTCCTCTGCCCATGGGATTCTCCAGGCAAGAATAACTGCAGTGGGTTGCCATCTCCTCCTCTGGGGGATCTCCCCGACCCAGAGATCAAACTCACATCTCTTACATCTGCTGCACTGCAGGCGGATTCTTTGCCGCTGAGCCACCAGGGAATCCCTGCAAGTGTCCAGAGCAAGTCCCAGTTTGTAATTAACAGTGGCGTGTACATCTGGTCGTTTTTGAAGAAGCAAGATACAGACTGGTAGGATGTGACTGCTCACAAACTATGTTCGTGCACTTCTGTGCCTCCCTCCCCAAAAGACGTTCCCGGAGTGGCTTGGGCTGACGGAGCCCTTTGCTTCAGAAGCTCAGAGTGCCTGCTTTGGCTTGCATCATGCTTGATCAACGGGCGAGACCCCGAGCCCCTTTTCCCCGTCCCGCTGACATTTCATTTAGCATGTGCCAGCCTCTTTGGCGTCATGCTGTTACTTGGGGATAGCCCTGGTCTGACGGGTCTCTGCCCTTCTTTGGGTTCGGCAGGAAGCCCTTCTGTTCGCACAGGAGATGATCCACGTGGCCAGGAGCCAATTTCCAAAAGGCAATCTCACGTCAGTGAGAGGAAACGCTGTCCTGCCCGTCAATTCGGACCTGTCATTTTCCAGCTTTGGTCAACGTGTCCTATATTTTGCATACAAAATCAGGAACATTCTTCAAAGCCATCTGTTTAAAAGGACCGGATGGATGGGTTTTCCGCATCATGTTGAATGTTTTACGAGCTGTGTCTAGACGAAATATGGAGTGTAACTTGCAAGAGTGACACCCTGGTGAATGGAGAGAGTCCTAATTGATTGTTAGCAGTGGCTCAGACCTTTAAATGTGCCTGCCAATCAGAAGCCCATAACCTTCGGCTGAAAACCCGAATGGGGCTTTGGCACTAAGGCAGTAGTCAGGGATGTTATGTGGGTTGCTTTGGGGGGTTTTCTTGGCCATGCAGGGTCTCTGTTGCTGCCTATGGGTTTTCTCTTGTGCAGAGAGTAGAGGGTATTCCTGCCTGTGGTGGGCGGGCTTCTCACTGAGGTGGCTTCTCTTGTTATGGAGAACAGGCAATGTAATTATAGCTAATGTGGGTAGGCTGTTCAACAGCAGGTGGGATCCTCCTAGACCAGAGACTGAACCCATATCCCCTGCCTTTGCAGGGAGATTCTTAACCCCTGGCGGCTTCCCTGGGGGGCTCAGACAGTAAAGAACCTCTCTGCAATGCAGGAGACCTGGGTTTGGTCCCTGGGTCGGGAAGATCCCCTGGAGGAGGAAATGGCAACCCACTCCGGAATTCTTGCCTGGAGAATCCCATTGACAGAGGTGCCTGGCGGGCTACGGTCCATGGGGTCACAAAGAGTTTGGCACAAATGGGCGACTAACACTTTTTTTCTTAACCACCAGACCACCAAGGATGTTCTGTGTGGTTTTTAAAAGACACAGGAATAGCTGTGAGGCTAAACCATTCGATCATTCATTATAGGTTGCTCTTGACTTAAATAACTCTGTATTTATGCACAACCCTTTACAAAAGGGCTGATTAAAAATTATAGTAACTGTGGTGGCAAGAGAAGTGAACCCAATGAATTAAACCAAAGATGGACAGTCCATGGCAGAAGGGTATATCCTAACATATTTGCATGACCTGTTCTTAAATATTTCATTTTTCACATCATAAAGAACAAGCTTTGTAATTAAAGCAAAAGTTGTATAGATTCTATATATTACTTGTGTGTGTGTGTTCAGCTGCTAAGTCATGTCTGACTCTGCCACCCCCATGGACTGCAGCACACCAGGCTTCCCTATCTTTTTTTCCCTGTCTTTACCATCTCCTGGAGCTTGCTCAAACTCATGTCCATTGAGTCAGTGATGCCATCCAAGCGTCTTGTCCCCTGCAACCCTCTTCTCCTTCAGCCTTCAATCTTCTTTATAAACGTGTAGAATTTCTTAACATTTGTCATCTCATATCATTTAGTCATATAATATTTAACATCTATAAAATTTAACATCTAAAATATGCCATGCATTGTATAAGGCATTGTGGATATGAAAGCATTTTGTAAATGCTTGCCCTCAAGGCTTTTTCTGGTTCTATCACTGCATCCATTTTTTTTATTGATCCATTTCTTTATTTTTTTGAAAGTTTTTCTTAGACTCTAGTAGGTTTACAATATTGTCTTATACAATAAAGCAGTTTTTCTTCTGTACAACACAGCGAATCAGCCGTATATATTTGGGGCTTTCTTGGTGTCTCAGCGGGTAAAGAATCCTCCTGCCAGCACCAGAGACGTGGATTCCTTCCCTGGGCTGAGAAGATCCCCTGGAGGAGGAAATGGGAACCCACTCCAGTATTCTTGCCTGGAGAATCCCATGGACAGAGGAGCCTGGAGGGCTGCAGTCCAAGGGGTCACTAAGAGTTGGACACAATGGAGCGCCTAACACACACATACCTATATTTTAATTAGCAGTATCAGGAGAACATTTTCCCTCTGTGGATTCAGTGAAGGGCACCATAAGACATGACATCAACTTCAGCACTTCAGCTGGATATAATACGCCACAAACACAGTATATGTTCTGCACAGGAAGGCTGATGGCAGACTTGGTCATCACTGCCGAAATCTGGAAGCAACCGAGATATCCTTTGGTAGTTGAAGAGATGACTGAACTAGGGTACATCCGGGCAAACAGGGGTCATTTAGTGCTAAACACAAAGCAGCAAGTGAAACCATGAGAACTGAAGCCACGTGCTCTTCAGTCCGTGGCTAGCTGGCTTCCAGCCTGTGGTCCAACCCTTCCCAAACTCATCGGTTGATCCGTGATCACTCTGTAGACTTGCCGGCTTTCCGAAGCCACGTTCAGCGTACGGGATCCATAAACCCAGTACTACAGGAGGTCAAGTTCGAGTTGGTAGCACCCGCAAGCACCGGCAAATTCATCCGTGTTTAAAGATGCAAAGAGCTGACTCACTGGAAAAGACCCTGCTTCATTGGAAGGACTGACGCTGAAGCTGAAACTCCAATGCTTTGGCCACCTGGTGGGAAGAGCTGACTCATTGGAAAAGACCCAGATGCTGGGAAAGATTGAAGGTGGGAGGAGAAGGACAGAGGATGAGATGGTTGGATGGCATCACCGACTCGATGGACGTGAGTTTGAGCAAGCTCCGGGAGTTGGTGATGGACACCGAGGCCTGGTGTGCTGCAGTCCACAGGGTCGCAGAGAGTCGGACACAACTGAGCCACTGAACAAGAATAGGAAGTTAGAGGAATCTTTTTCTTTCCCTCCAGCAAACTGTCACCCTCTCCACCTAGGGACAGGCACGTAAACTGTTTACACAAATGCTAATGGAAACCTTTCAGAAAGGAACCAAGGAAGGGAATTCCTTTTTCTCCTATAGAAACACAACTCCCTAACTTGTAGATTCTGATATCTTGCCAGCAAAGCCTGGATGCTCTCAGCGTTGAAGGGGAACACAAAACTCCTTTCAGATTGAAATCAACCAATTTGCCATTCCCATTTGGAGACTTTTTGAGTAATTGGCTCTCCGCGAGGAAGAATGCCTACCCTCCATGCACCAATCAAACCTGAAGTGTGGGCAAAAATCCACCTTCACTGGGATCTGAGCCTGAGACCCCCATGGCTGGAAATCCAAACACCACGGCTGCAGAAAAGACCAGGGTGACAAAAGCTGCTAAAATATCATCGCGTTCCCCGAGACGGCCGCCTCCCGCCTCGAGGACGCCGCATGGAAAACTCTCATCTCCAGCTTTTATTTTCCAGTCTCCTGCCTGAGATGGAAATGATTGCCCACCGCAAAATTGTCTGCTTGGAGCAAAAAGGAACGCGTTTGCAGGCCAATAGGTGAACATTCGCACCTGAAGATTTGCTGTTAAGAGGTCTTATTTTTCCTCCCCGGCTGGCTTTAAAGATTAAAATACCCAGTTGAGCCCACAGAGGGTTTGAATTATGCGGCGGCAGAGATGTGAAAATGACTTCATTGTAAAGATCCCCTCGATTTCACACCTTTTGCCCCCTCTGTGTGGGCGGTGGATGGTGCCAACTCTTTTCTTCTGGGGATGGATCAACACAGCTCCTCTCTCTCCGTTCTGAGGAGAGCAAGGCTTCTGCGTGAATTAAAATTAAAATGTAATGAAAACAGACAGAGGTGCAGGACTGGTTAGTAATAAGACTGTGAGTCTTCATTATCAATTCATCAGCATTTTCCAAGCCCCCGCATCAACTTTTTTTCTTTTTAAGATTTCACTTGATTTTGGCACATTCTCTAGTGTCTCAGATGGTAAAGAATCTGCCTGCAATGCAGGAGACCTGGATTTGATCCCTGGGTCGGGAAGATCCCCTGGAGAAGGAAATGTGTACCCACTGCAGTATTCTTGCCTGGAGAATCCCATAGACGGAGGAGCCTGGTGGGCTACAGTCCATGGGGTCACAAAAGAGTCGGACACATCAGAGCCACTTTCACTTTTGCTATATAGCACAGGGGATTCTACTCAATGCTCCGTGGTGACCTAAATGAAAAGGAAATCTTTAAAATAGCATATATATGTATAACTGATTCACTTTGCTGTACAATAGAAACTAATGTATGGCTTCCCTGGCCATTCAGATGGTAAAGAATCTGCCTGCAACTCGCTCGGGAGATGTGGGTTCAATCCCTGGGTCTGGAAGATCCCCTGGAGAAGGGAATGGCAACTTACTCCAGTATTCTTGCCTGGAGAATCCCATGGAAACTGATGTTATTAAGCAACTATACGCCAATAAAAATTAATTTAAACAGAAACAGGGGGAAAGTAACATGGATCTAAGCCCTAATGACATTTTTGTCCAAAATACATCTTTCTATCTAACATTCCCTTTTCTACAGGCCAGACTGAATTCATGTCAACTTTAATGACATCAGCTTAACTTGATTGCATCTGCAAAGACCTTACTGTGAAATAAAGTTGCATTTGCAACTAGTAAGTGTTAGGATGTCAGAAAATCTTTCTTTTTTTGAGGGGTGGCGGGAACACAATTCAACGTAAGCCACCACTCCGAAGCAGCAGCAAGGATTAGGATGTCAGAAAATCTTTCTTTTTTGAGGGGTGGCGGGAACACAATTCAACGTAAGCCACCACTCCGAAATGAGCACCTCTTATAATAGTTATCCCCTTTATTATTAATTAATGTGTGTGTGTGTGTGTGTGTGTGTGTGTGTGTCAACTACAAATTGACACAATACTACTGCCATAGTTAGATATTGGAAGACAACTGGTAAGTCAACAAATGCTTATAGAATAGTTGCACAGAAATGCATCTAAATTTTACAATTAAAATAATCAAATCAGGGCTAGGAGCAGTGACCACTAGCCTCACAGAAGTGGTTGCCTTTAAGTAGAGAGAAGAACAAAGGCCAGGGCTGAGGATAAAAGAATATTTGGCAAAATCTACAGAGTGCTTTTTTTCTTTTTTTAACTTTGTATTTTTTATTGGGTTATAGCCAGTGAACAATGCTGTGACAGTTTCTAGTGGACAGTGAAGGGACTCAGCCATACATGGACATGTATCCATTCTCCCCCAAACTCCCCTCCCATCCAGGCTGCCACATGACATTGCGCAGAGCTCCCTGTGCTGTCCAGCAGGTCCTTGTTGGTTCTCCATGTTAAACACAGCAGTGTATCCATGTCCATCCCAGACTCCCTGACTATCCCTTCCGCCACCCTTCCCCCTGGTGACCATAAGGTTATCACAGAGGATTGAGCAGAGCTCCCTGTGCTGTCCAGCAGGTCCTTGCTGGTTCTCCATGTTAAACACAGCAGTGTGTGCATGTCCGTCCCAGACTCCCTGACTATCCCTTCCCCCATCCTTCTCCCAGAGTCTTATAGATCAACAACAAAAACAAAATAACACGCCGATACACATACACCCATGAACAGCATCTGCCTAGCACTTGTTCATTCCATATTTCGAATTCATTTCTGTTTGGAGTGACTTTGAGATTTACCTACTGAAAGCAATCATCATGGTGAAAATGAGTGAAAATGATCACTTATAAACAACAGCATAATGTAAACGGCTGAAACATTTATCTGGTGATTTAGCCAGTGTGTGTTTCCAGACTGTTCCCTAGAACGAAGGAGTGCCCAACCTCATTTAAGTTCTAATGAGGGCATGTGTCTCCTTAAATGCAATATCTGTTAGAAATCCTCCCTGCTTCTTTCCACCTGTGTAATCTCCGTTCACCCATGCCTCCCAGTTGAGGTGACATCTCCGGTTGGGAGACGGAGAAGGCAATGGCAAGCCACTCCAGCACTCTTGCCTAGAATATCCCATGGATGGAGGAGCCTGGTGGGCTGCAGTCCGTGGGGTCGCTAGGGGTCGGACACGACTGAGCGACTTCACTTTCACTTTTCACTTTCACACATTGGAGAAGGAAATGGCAACCCACTCCAGTGTTCTTGCCTGGAGAATCCCAGGGACGGGGGAGCCTGGTGGGCTTCCATGTATGGGGTCGCACAGAGTCGGACACAACTAAAGTGACTTAGCAGCAGCAGCAGCTCCGGTTGGGAGAAGTCTCATTTCCGTCTTGTGTATCTTTCAAGCTTCACTTGAAGCTGTTTCCACAGAGCAGCGCACCACACCGCATTCACAAATCGATGTATAAAAAAATGCACTGCAAGGAGATCAAACCAGTCCATCCTAAAGGAGATCAGTCCTAAATACTCACTGGAAGGACTGATGCTGAAGCTGAAGCTCCAATACTTTGGCCACCTGATGCTAGGACTCACTGAAAAAGACCCTGATGCTGGGAAATATTGAAGGCAGGAGGAGACGGGGACGACAGAGGATGAGATGGCTGGATGGCATCACCGACTTGATGGACATGAGTTTGGGTGAACTCCGGGAGTTGGTGATGGACAGGGAGGCCTGGTGTGCTGCAGTCCATGGGGTCTCAAAGAGTCGGACATGACTGAGCAATGTAACAAAATAGCCAGAGTGGTGGGGAAGTCCAGTTAAACAAAATGTAAGATGCATGGAAAAAAAATAACAGCCATGGCATCGCTAGTAAATCACACACAAACACTCACAGACACTCTCCTCCTTAGAAGTTGAATCTCTGGGCAGCCTACAGCTTACCCAAGTAGAAAGCAGCCCTCGAAGGTTTTCACGCATCCAGAGAAAAATTCAAGTTGGGCTTGCCTGGTGGTCCGGTGATTAAGAGTCTGCCCGCCACCGCAGGGGACACGGGTATGATCCCTGGTCAGGGAAGAAGCCGGTACCACAGGGCAGCTGAGCCCGCACGCTCGAAAGCCCGTGGTCCATAACAAGAGTAGCCCGCACACCACTCCTGGAGAGGAGCCCCCACTTGCTGCAACTAGAGAAAGCCCCCTTGCGGCAACAAGAAAAATGTGCAGTCAGAAAAACACAAGTCACACGTATCTTGCTAGGCTACAACAGAAAATCAACCACATGTTAAAATTCATAGACTTCCTTTTCTCTTTCAAGACCCTACATGAGGCATCTTAAAATCTACAAGCATTGCATATTGTCTCCTAGAAACATATTTTAGCTACTGAAACATTGAGTCGGTTCTTTTGCTTCTATTTCTGCTTCCAAATGGAACTGCCTAGGTCATTAGTTCAGAAAAAAAAACGCAAACCAAAACACTGCCAAACCAGGGCAATAACCAGATTCAATTTGTAGTCGTTAATTATCAAGAAACTGCTGAATAATCCAATCCGCTAGGCTGTATGAAGCTCCGGAAAAACAATCTAAAGACAACAATTACTCTGTCAGAACAGATTAATCATTATGATTAACCAAATAAAAGAGTTTAAAATACAAAAAAGAACTAATTAATAGTAGCATTTTTGCAATTACTATCTAACGTCTACTCATTTTAAAGGATAAACCCATAATAAAGAAAGTAGATTTCCATGCTAAATGACACACTAGGCAACATACATACAAGGAAGAAATTCAATGCCGATTTCTAGAATGTCAATACTGAACACGTGAGATCATTTCCACAGAATATTTTCCCTAGAGGATCAAGCCTGGTAGGGTAACAGGAAAATAATTTATAAGAATCTGAGTGCAACTGTTTTGCTTCTCTACTGGCAAGAATGCATGTTACAGAGCGATTACACTGATTAAATGTACAAGGAATTCTTTGTAAAATTTTGGGGCTATTCCCATGGAAGCAAAGTCTGGGATCCACTCCCCTACGATACCTTCTGTGATGTGTGCGAAGTCACTTCAGTCCTGTCCGACTCTCTGTGACCCCGTGGACTGTAGCCCAGCCAGGCTACTCTGTCCGTGGGATTCTCCAGGCAAGAATACTGGAGTGGGTGGCCATGCCCTCCTCCAGGGGATCTTCCCCACCCAGGGATCAAACCCTCATCCCCCGTGGATATTGTATCACCAAGCATATTCTTTACCACTGGTGCTACCTTTAGCAATACCTTCTGTATTCCCACAAATCGTTGTTTGGCAAACATCTACTCTGTGCTTTATATTTATTTATTTATTTAGTGAATTTCACTTAGATCAGCTCGTACGGAAAATTCAGTCTTTTTTTATTTTTTAAGAAAACTGGCTTCTTAAATGTCTTCGATATCCAAATCAAGTTTGCAACTCATAAAACTGCTCCCTGGGAATTTCCTGGTGGTCCAGTGGTTAAGACTCCCTGCTCCCAGTGTGGGAGGCCTGGGTTCAATCCCTGGTTAGGGAACGAGACCCTACCTGCTGCAACTAAGGCTGAGCAAAGTCAAGTGAGGCAAAGGAGCTAAGGCTTCCCTGGTGGCTCAGACGGTAAAGAAATGGCCCAGGTTCAATCGCTGGGTTGAGAAGATCCCGTGGAGGAAGGAATGGCAACCCACTCCAGTGTTCTTGCCTGGGAAGTCCCATGGACACAGGAGCCTGGTGGGCTACAGTTTGTGGGGTTGCAGAGAGTCGGACATGACCGAGCAACTAACACTTCAAATAAATGAATTTAAAAAAGAACTGTTCACTGACAGCATATTGTCTTAATAGCAATATTGTTATTTTTCCCCCCAAATCCTGCTCAATTCATGGTATTTCAAGAGCATTTCACACCAGACCTTCAGGTGGATGGAAAACTCTGAACCAGAAAAAGCAGCTTCACTTCTAAGAATGTTTTTCTCTGTTAACGCTGTTTGTACCACTGGAATCGCCGGGTGATTATAACTGTCTCTTCAGTTTATTTTTTTTCCCAGATAATCTTGACCTCTGGGAGGTGAACTGTATTGTGAATTATCTCTGTAGAGATGATGCCCAGATAAAACACAGCATCAACTTTTTTTTTTTTTAATATATGTTGCACTTCAGAAAGCAGAAAAGATAATGCCAGAATGAAAGGGCTAATTATTCTCACTCCCAGGTGGGAGGAAAAAAAAATCAGTGTCACATCTTTGGCAAAGCAAGACAGATATTTTGGATACATTTCAAGGTAATAGCACTTTAAATTCTTAGTGACCGTTTGAATACATAAAACATAAACGCATAAACCATGCTCTTTCATTGGTGATGCAGCAAATTAATGTTGAAATGGTCAGAAAAGATATTTTCAGACTTTTTTTGCCGTTCCGATGAATGGGTTGAATTGGCCATAACAACTCACTGAAAAAGAATCTGCCTGCAATGCAGAATATGTGGATTCAATCCCTGAGTTGGGAAGATCCCCTGGAGGAGGGCATGGCAACCCACTCCAGTATTCTTCCCTGGAGAATCCAATGGACGGGGGAGCTTGGTGGGCTACAGCCCACGGGGTTTCAGAGAGTCAGACATGACTGAGCGACCAAGCAAACACAGATGCTCAAGGTACTGAAATTCAGTTTTCTAAGCAGAGACTCAGCTCCGTCAACTGTATCTGTAACTTTTCTGGGCTCCCACATCTTAACCATCTCTTCCCTGTTTCGGGCCGGGTCACTGATTTTGGGGGGTGACATCTCTCCGTGCAAAGATGTGAGACACACTCAGCTGCACCGAGGCATGTGAATCCATCAAGCGTTTCCACGTGCCGTTTCCATAAGAAGCCCGGGAGCAGGGAAGAGTCAGGGCTGCTGTAATCTGTCAGGGGCTCGTTGCGTTGACAGGCAGGGCAGTGTCGGGACTGGTGTAGTATCTCGGGCAGGCAAGTTCCCAGCGCTGAATCTCTTTCCATCGCGAATGTTATTGGAATTCACACCAGACCCATGGCAGTGGCCTTCCATAACACACCACTGATGGTGACGTCAGGGCTTATGTGCATGAGTCCTCATTGTCGACGCTCAGAAAACAGGATGATGGGAACCATGGGATGAAGTCTGGTATCGTGCCGGGCCTCTCTGGACACACCTGGGTCCACACTGCTCCGGTTCTCAGTCACCCTGCCATCGTGGGCTATTCATCTCCAGTTTCAGGATTGTCCTTCAAAGCTCACAGCAAAGCCAAAACCCTTTCTGAAATCAGGACCAAACTCTTCTTTCTGAGACTTGTTGATGTCATTTTTGTTGTTTGGTCGCTCAGTCCTGTCCGACTCTTTGTGACCTCATGGACCGCAGCACGCCAGGCCACCCTGTCCATCACCAACTCCCGGAGCTTACTCAAACTCATGTCCATTGAGGCAATGATACCACCCATCCAGCTCATCCTCTGTCGTCCCCTTCTCCTCCTGCCCTCAATCTTTCCCAGCATCAGGGTCTTTTCTAATGAGTCAGTTCTTCCCATCCGGTGGCCAGAGTATTGGAGTTTCAGCTTCAGTCCTTCTAATGAATATTCAGGACCGATCTCCTTTAGGATGGACTGGTTGGATCTCTTTGCACTCCAACGGACTCTCAAGAGTCTTCTCCAACACCACTGTTCAAAAGCATCAATTCTTCAGTGCTCAGCCTTCTTTAGGTCCAACTCTCACTTCCATACCTGACTACTGGGAAAACCAGAGCTTTGACTACATGAAGAATTTTTGGCAAAGTAATGTCTCTGCTTTTCAATATGTTTTTTTTTTCCTGAGTTTAGAATGATTTTTATCCCCAAATATTGTTTTTTCAGACCTCTTTTCCACTGATTCCATTTACTTAAAATCATCAAGTTTATTGTTCATGAGAGCTCCCTGCTGCACTTTCCCTCTTATTATTTTCTACTATTTGCAGACATTTCAATATGACCAGACTTTACTCTTGTTCAAGTTACTTACACTGTCTCCTTGGGAAAAGAGAGAAGACTGAAATGGTCTACACAATTTTGCATTGCATGTTTTTAAAATGCTTTTCTCATGTTGGAGGAGGAAATGGCAACCCACTCCAGTACCTGTGCCTGGAAAATTCCACGGACTGAGGAGCCTCATAGGCTACAGTCCACCGGATCACAGAGAGTCGGACACGATTGAGTGACCTCACTTCTCTAACGCTGAAAATGTTTAATGTCCAAAGTAAACGAAAATGCTCATTGGGATAAAAAATAACATGCATTCAACGTTCATAGCAGCACTATTCACAACAGCCAAGATGTGGGAACAACCTGAGTGTCCATCAACAGAAGAATGGATTAAACGAGGCGTCGTAGAGAGACACAATGGAATAGTCCTCAGCCAGGAAAAGGAATGAAACAATGCTATTTGGGGCAGCACGGACGGACCTAGAGACGATGTTACCAAGTCAAGGAAGCCAGGCAGAAAAGAAACATCATGATATCACTCATACGCGAAATCTAAAACACAGCACCCTAGTGACCATAACAAAACAAAAGCAGGCTCATACATACAGAGAACAAATAAGTCGGGACCAGTATGGAGAAGGAAAGGGGAGACGGGAACACGACGTATTAAATGCAGACTGCTGTGTATTAAGAGCCTCCCTGGTGGCTCAGCTGGTAAAGAATGTGCCTGCCATGTGGGAGACCTAGGTTTGATACCTACATGGGGAAGATCCCCTAGGGAAGGAAATGGCAACCCACTCCAGTATTCTTGCCTGCAGAATCCCATGGACAGAGGAGCCTGGTGGGCCACAGTCCATAGGGTCGTAAAGAGTCGGACACAACTGAACAACTTTCATTTTCACTGCGTAAAAAATGTAAGCTACAAGGATGTATTGTACAGTATAGGGAATAGAGCCAACATTTGATAATGCCTATAAATGGAATATGTATGCTCAGTCGCTCAGCCGTGTCTGACTCTTTGTGACCCCATGGACTGTAGCCCGCCAGACTCCTCTGTCTGTGGGACGCCCCATGCAAGAACGCTGGAGTGGGTTGCCATTTTCTTCTTCAATAAATGGAGCATAAACTTTAAAAACTGTCAACAACTACATTGTATACCTGAAATTTATATAAGTATTGTACGCCATCAACTATGAGAAGGAAATGGCAACCCACTCCAGTGTTCTTGCCTGGAGAATCCCAGGGACAGAGGAGTCTGGTGGGCTACCGTCTATGGGGTCACATAGAGTCGGACACGACTGAAGCAACTTAGCACAGCTATACCTCAGTTGAAAGCAAACGAAAATAATTACTCCAAAAAAATGGTTCGGAGTACATTCACAAGGTTATGCAACCACCATCTCTCTCTAGTTCTAAAACATTTGGCCAGAAAAAGTTTGTTCGAGACTTTTTTCTGTAAGACCATCTGGAAAACCAGAAACAAACTTTTTGGCCAACTCACTATGTTCATCAGCCCAAAAGTGAACTCTATTTGTAATGACTCTGCATTTTCCTGTCTGTGTAACCCTTGGCAGCCACTAGTAAACTTTCTGTCTGTATTTCCAATTCTGGACATTTTACATATATGGAATCTTATAGTTGTTTGCCTTCTGTGTTTGGTTCTTTCACACTGAAAGTTGTTCAGTCACGTCCGACTCTTTGCGACCCTAGGGACTATACAGTCCATGGGATTCTCCAGGCCAGAACACTGGAGTGGGTAGTCTTTCCCTTCTCCAGGAGCTCTTCCCAACCCAGGGATGGAACCTAGGTCTCCCACATTGCAGGTGGATTCTTTACCATCTGACCCACCAGGGAAGCCCAAGAATACTGGAGTGGGTAGCCCATCCCTTCTCCAGGGCATCTTCCCGACCCGGGAATCAAACCGAGGTCTCCTGCATTGCAGGCGGATTCTTTACCAGCTGAGCCACCAGAGCCTTTCTTTCACACAGCATAATAGTTTCAAGGTCCATCCGTGCTGTAGCCTGTGTGAGGTGTTCCTGTTCTGTGACTGAATAATATTCCAGCCTATGCACGGACCACATTTTGTTCACCGATTCCTCCGTGGATGGACATTTCGGTGGGTCCTGCCTGTTGGATGCCGTGGGTCACGCTTTCATGACCATTTTACAAGTGTTTGTTGGAGCACCTGTATTCAGGTTTTCTTTGGCATATATGTGAGAGCTGAATTCCCAGGTTATATGTTAATTTTACGTATAACTTTTTTTGTTTCTTAATTTCTTTAGTGGGAGGAGGATTGCTTTACAATATTGTTTATTGCTGTACAATAGCATGAATCAGCCTTATGTATACATTTGTTTCCTCCCTCTTGAGCCTCCCTCCCAGCCCCATCCACCCCTCTGGGTCATCACAGAGCCCCGAACTGAGCTCCCTGTCTGTACAGCGGCTTCCCACTAGCTGTCTATTTTACACATGGTCGTGTGTATAGTCAGCGCTGCCCTCTCAAGTCATCCCACCCTCCTTCCCCACAGTGTCCAGTTTTCGAGGAACAGTTAAGCTGTTTTCCCCAGCAGCTGGCTTTTCCCATCCCCACCAATGACGTGCAAGTGTCCCAGTTTCTGCCCACACCTGGAAACACTTGTGACTTTCCATCTTACTGATCACAGCCATCCAAGTGGGTCCAGTTATATTTTAATTAAAAAGCGTTTCCATTTAGTGATTTACAACATACGTGATGTGAACCCTTCTATCTTAATGTACCGAATTTACAGCAAGGGAGGGGGAAGGTGGGGAGGCGTGATAAACTGGGCAACTAGGATAGACATGTATACGCTGTGGCTTCCCTGGTGGCTCAGAAGGTAAAGCGTCTGCCTGCAGTGCAGGAGACCTGGGTGGCATCTCTGGGTCGGGAAGATCTCCTGGAGAAGGGAATGGCAACCCCACTCCAGTATCCTGGCCTGGAAAATTCCATGGACCCGAGGAGCCTGGTGGGCTATAGTCCACAAGGTTGCAAAGAGTCAGGCACGAATGAAGCTACTTAGCATACGCATATATATTTCACATTTTTTTTCACTATATGTTATCATAAGATATTGAGGTGAGTTCCCTGTAGTATACAACAGGCGCTTATTAGTTGCTTTATACATCATCGTAAATATACTGTCAATCCCAAAGTCCTAATTTATCCCTACCTCAACTGTTTCTTTTTTTTAAGAGAAATGAGCCAAAACAGATGAAATATATATTACGTACAGTTATTTAAGTATTAGATATTATTCCATGCTCTGCGTACAGGTAATGATCTCAGTCCATTTCGGGTAAGTGACCAGATCCTTTCTGGATGAAAGTGGGCACCACGGTCAAATGCTGACTGCCAAGTTCTGTCGTGTGTGAAACCATACATGGCTTATTTAAGGAACGTATTTCCTAACATCCTATGTCCACAAGATTCCATTGGATGCAAAATTCAAAAACCGGTTATTTGATTAATACCGTAAAGCAGAGGTCCCCAACCTTTTCAGCACCAGGGATTGGTTTCGTGGAAGGCAATTTTTCCACGGACCGGGGAGGGCTAGGGGAAGGTTTCAGGGTGACTCAAGCGTACTACGTTTATCGTGCATTTTACTTCTATTATTAACACGTCAGCTCCACCTCAGATCATCAGGTATTAGGTCCTGGAGGCTGGGAGACCCCTGGCTTAACGCAAACTACAGGCTGGAGAAGTGTGTTTACACCTTTGCTGGCCATGATGGAAAATGCACTTTCTTTTGACAGTTGAATCAGAGGTTATATTACAGCCCTCGGCCAGTGAGATGTTGAATCTGTTTGCTCGTATTCAATCCCACAGTAAAAAGGTCAGAACGCGTTCACCAAAGCCATTGTGTTTCTCTTTAAATCATGCTCAGCTGTCTTCCCAAGACTGTATAAGTTCCATTTCCTCTTCTGCACTATATTGGTCAGTCCATTCAACCCGGAGGATTTTTCAGTTTGGAATGGAAATCTGGATACCTAATACCCCAAGGCCGGGACGGGTCGGGGGGAGGGTCTCTCAACGTTGTTCAGTCGCTAAGTCATGTCCGACTCTTTGCGACCCCATGGACGGCAGCAAGCCAGGTTTCCCTGTCCATCACCAACTCCTGGAGCTTGCTCAAACTCCTGTCCATTGAGTCAGTGATGCCATCCCACCATCTCATCCTCCGTCACCCCCTTCCCCTCCCGCCCTCAATCTTCCCCAGCATGAAGGAATGTGCTTCCGTAAAATTTCACCTTGCTCGACCTCTTGCTATGCGTCAGCTACTCTACGCCTTCCACACACGCTTCCGTTTCTCAGAAGCTTGTGCATCCGTGCGTTTACTCTGCTCATTTTTTCAAGACAAAAGGAAGGTCAAGGAATGTCAAAGAGCGTGCACATCGCATGCTTGGAGAACTGAGCATGTAAACGCAGGAAATCTATTCCAGATCCCGCTCCAGGCCACCCCCCTCCCCCAGCCTTCAGCCCAGATTCAGCTTGCTCTTCATTTCTGTCTGCATCCACGGAGGAAGCTGTCACGGTCAGTTGATTCGTTTATTTGCACGAATAAACTCACAGGTATTCCGTGACTGTCACAGAGCCAAAGTATGATCCCATCAGCGGCTCAGCTTTTGCAGAATTTGTCCCGGTTTGGAGGCGAAATTAAATCCTCTGCCCAATGATGTTAAGAGCTTTGTGCTCATTTATTTCTCCTTTCTTTCTTCTCTTATCTGTGCAAATCCCTGCCGCTGTTTTCTTTGATTTAGCTGGCCTCACTTGTTCCCAGTTTCCCAGATGCAAGGCATAATCCCCTGGATCTGATTCTTTCTTGATTCCTAATAAATCATTTCTTGATTCCTTGTTTTAAGCTCCAGCTTATCCCACATGTACCGCACGAGAGAGGTTCTGACGTGCGTCTGTCTTTACGGCTTATGTATCATTGGCTGACACCCTCATTACAGTTTTAATTGTTGGCCGGAAAAAAATGATTCAGAAGAGTGCTATTCATCTCCCAAGCACCGCCGGTTCGGGCTTCTGTTTTTTTCCCTTCCGCTGAAAATGTATAACGGTATTGCGTTATAATTGGTGACGGTTAAATTTTAGGGGAGGCTGGTGGTGAATATGTTGGCTTCCCTGGTGGCTCAGATGGTAAAGAATCAGTGCGGGAGACCTTGATTCGATCCCTGGGTCGGGAAGATCACCTGGAGAAGGGCATGGCAACCCACTCCAGCATTCTTGCCTGGACAACTCAATGGACCGAGAAGCCTGGTGGGCTACAGTCCAAGGGGCTGCAAAGAGTCTGACACAAGTGAGTGACTAACGCCGGACACAATTTCATTTCCCAAGCACAGTAGGTTTGGGTTTCTATTTTCTCCCTTGCGTTGAAAATGGATAATTGCATGACTTTATAACTGGTGACACTTCACATTTTTTTGGAGGGTGATTACGAATATGTTGAGGTCTTTCTTTTTGGGGCTTGATGCAAAGAACAAATTATGAGATCGTGATGAATGCCTGTATGTCTACTGTTTCTTCAAGATGGCACAGGTAAAGAGGAAAACATGGAATATTTTCCATCATCAGTTTTAACCACTTGAATGGCAAGATGGTAATAGTGAGTCTTCACGCTTCCTTGCTCTCAAATTAGCTCCCAATACATCCACAGCTTAGTTACGCGCACGGATTCCCCAGGCCTCCTGAACTGTGAGTTACCCCCTCCCATTTTACCCTGTGGATATCAGTTTACACCAGAAGTCTAACTTTCCATCCCGTTCTTTAAATTAATACACACCTGCTCTGCTGAGTCACTTCAATCGTGTCCAATTCTCTGTGACCCCACGGCCTGCAACTCCGCCAGGCTCCTCTGTCCGTGGGATTCTCCAAGGGAGAACACTGGAGTGGGGTGCCATGCCCTTCTCCAGGCGATCTTCCCGACCCAGGGATGGAACCCGGGTCTCCTGCACTTGAGGCAGATTCTTTATGTGTATTCCGTGACTGTGACAAAGAGAAAGTACCATTCCGTCAGCATCTCAGCTTTTGTAGAATTCATCTCAGTTTGGAGGAGATAGTAAACGCTCTGGCCTCCACCAGAGATGAAACGCAAGGAAGGTTTTTGATAGAAACACCCAGATACATTGACATTTCCATTCAGAAATTTCTACCTTAGCAACGCCGTTAAGTCTCTCTCCTTCCAAGTTCTAGGTACAACATTTACCATCGTTTTCTGCGTGACACACAACTTTATTACTCTGTGGCTTCTGCAGTGTTGGTTGCTTTTTTGTTTTTTGTTTTTTTTTTAATTTGTACTGGAGTCTAGTAGCTTAACGGGTTTCCCCTGTGGCTCAGCTGGTAAAGAATCTGCCTGCCATGCAGGAGACCTGGGTTTGATCCCTGGGTTGGGAAGATCCCCTAGAGGAGGGAAAGGCTGTCCATGTCAGTATTCTGGCCTGGAGAATCCCATGGTCTCTATAATCCACGGGGTCGCAAAGAGTCAGACATGACTGAGCGACTTTCACTTCACTGCATTTCACGGTACCTTTACGAACTTGCATTAGTTTCTGCTGTACAGCAAAGAGAATCAGCTGTATGCATACATACATCCCCTTGTCTTAGGTGGCTCAGAAGCTAAAGAACGTGCCTGCAATTCGGGAAGTCCCTGGGTCGGGAATATCCCTCAGAGGAGGGCATGGCAACCCACTCCAGTATTCTTGCCTGGAGAATCCCGTGGACGGAGGGGCCTGGTGGGCTACAGTCCACGGGGTCACAAAGAGTCAGACACAACTGAGCGACTTGCGTTAGTTTCTGCTGTAAAGCAAAGTGACTCAGATATATGTAAACATACATCCGCGATTCTTAGGACTTCCTTCCCATGTAGGTCGCCTCAGAGTACCGCTGTGTAGGTCGCCATTGAGCAGAGTAACCTGTCCTACACAGCAGGCTCTCATCTGTTATCTATTTTATACTTAGTATCAGTTCAGTCCAGTTGAGTCACTCAGCCATGTCCAACTCTTCATGACCCCATGAACTGCAGCACGCCAGTCCTCCCTGTGCATCACCAACTCCTGGAGTTTGCTCAAACTCGTGTCCACTGAGTTGGTGATGCCATCCAGCCATCTCATTCTGTGTCGTCCCCGTCTCCTCCCACCCCCAATCCCTCCCAGCATCAGGGTCTTTTCCAGTGAGTCAACTCGTCACATGAGGTGGCCCAAGTATTGGAGTTTCAGCTTTAGCACCAGTCCTTCCAATGAACACCCAGGATCGATCTCCTTTAGAATGCACTGGTTGGATCTCCCTGCGGTCCAAGGGACTCTCAAGAGTCTTCTCCAGCACCACAGTTTAAAAGCATCGATTCTTCAGTGATCAGCTTTCTTCACGGTCCAACTCTCACATCCATACATGACCACGGGAAAAACCATAGCATTGACTAGACGGACCTTGGTTGGCAAAGTAACGTCTCTGCTTTTTAATGTGCTGTCTAGGCTGGTCGTGGTGAGAATCGAGTATATATGTCAGCCCCAGTCTCCCCGTTCACCCCACCACCCTTTCCCCTTTGGTGTCCACACCTTTGTTCTCTGCATCTGTGTCTCCATTTCTGCTCTGCAGACAGCTTAATCAGTCCTATTTTTCTAGATTCCACATATATGCATTAATGGTCGACCCTGGTGGCTCAGACAGTAAAGAATTTGCCTGCAGCGCAGGAGACCTGGGTTCGATCTCTGGGTCAGCAAGATGCCCTGGAGGAGGGCATGGCAACCCACTCCAGTATTCTTGCCCGGAGAATCTAATGGACAGAGGAGCCTGGCGGGCTGCAGACCATGGGGTTGCAGGAGTCAGACACGACGTAGTGACAAACAGATCCATTTTACTATGCTAGTATATAAGTTCCCATGCTACTCTGCATTCATCCCCCTCCTGGTCTCCCTCCCCCAACTGTGTCCACAAGTCTGTTCTCTGTGCCTACACCTCCATGCTGCCCTCCCAAATAATTAGGACGGGCAAGCTTTTCATAGACTTTGCAATGATTAAGTAACAGTGCAGAGAGAATCATTTCCCTCATCAAAACAAAAGAGTTCCAGAAAAACATCTATTTCTCCTTTATTGACTATGCCAAAGCCTTTGACTGTGTGGATCACAACAAACTGTGGAAAATTCTTCAAGAGATGGGAATACCAGACCACCTGACCTTCCTCTTGAGAAACCTGTATGCAGGTCAGGAAGCAACAGTCAGAACTGGACATGGAACAACAGACAGGTTCCAAATAGGAAAAGGAGGACGTCAAGGCTGTATATTGTCACCCTGCTTATTTAACTTATATGCAGAGTACATCATGAGGAACGCTGGGCTGGAAGAAGCACAAGCTGGAATCAAGATTGCCAGGAGAAATATCAATAACCTCAGATATGCAGATGGCACCACCGTTATGGCAGAAAGTGAAGAGGAACTAAAATGCCTCTTGGTGAAATAGCAGAGTGAAAAGGTTGGCTTAAAGCTCAACATTCAGAAAACGAAGATCATGGCATCTGATCCCATCACTTCATGGCAAGTAAATGGGAAAACAGTGGAAACAGTGTCAGACGTTATTTTTTTGGGCTCCAAAATCACTGCAGATGCTGATTGCAGCCAGGAAATTAAAAGACGCTTACTCCTTGGAAGAATAGTTATGACCAATCTAGATAGCATATTAAAAAGCAGAGACATTACTTTGCCAACAAAGGTTTGTCTAGTCAAGGCTATGGTTTTTCCAGTGGTCATGTATGGATGTGAGAGTTGGACTGTGAAGAAAGCTGATCGCCAAAGAATCGATGTTTTTGAACTGTGGTGCTGGAGAAGACTCTTGAGAGTCCCTTGGACTGCAAGGGGATCCAACCAGTCCATTCTAAAGGAGATCAATCCTGGGTGTTCATTGGAAGGACTGATGTTGAAGCTGAAATTCCAATACTTTGGCCACCTCATGAGAAGAGCTGACTCATTGGAAAAGACCCGATGCTGGGAAAGATTGAGGGCAGGAGGAGAAGGGGACGACAGAGGATGAGATGGTTGGATGGCATCACCAACTCAATGGACATGAATTTGAGTGAACTCCGGGAGTTGGCGATGGACAGGGAGGCCTGGCGTGCTGCAGTTCATGGGGTCGTATAGAATGAGACACGACTGAGAGACTGAACTGAACTGAACTTTTAGTTTGACCTTCTCAGCACCGCACATCCACGGACACAGAGTAGGCAGCCTTGCTAGTCTGGTTTCTTGTCATCTAAATACACGCTTTTTCCTGTCTCACATTCTGCAGGTGAGGGACTTCGGATTTCTTGCCTGTCTTTGGTGACTCCAGACAAAGCTTCGACAAACGTTACAAAGACCAGCTTGTGTCATCGCTTGACTAAGATGTGTAACGCTCGGATCACAGATCTGCACGTTGTGTTTCTAACCTCTGTCGCCTTCGAGCTGGTTAGACACGTTCCCACCCTGTACATCAGTGTGTGGTGGACGTTCAAATCCTGAGATTTCCAAATATATAACAGCCACCACCGAAACAGCGCTGGTGACCCCAGCCTTCAGGTATTGCAGAGGGTAATGGAAACAGGATGATAGTGTTCACTGCTTCACTCAGCTCTTCCTTTCAAATTATTTCCTAGACCCTGAAATGCTGGGCAGAAATGCAATAACAAACGTTATGCTCAAACTAGCAGTGAAAATGTCGGTCCATCTCTGCGACCCCACGGACTGTAGCCCACCAGGCTCCTCTGCCCATGGGATTCTCCAATCGAGAATACTGGAGTGGGTAGCCTTTCCCTTCTCCAGGGGATCTTCCAGACCCAGGGATCGAACCCAGATCTCCTGCATTGCAGGCGGGTTCTTTACTGTCTGAGCCACCAGGGAGGTCCCAAGTAGTGGAGTCTTTGTTAATAATATTCAGTTGAAAGAATAATTCCCAACCCATTCCTTCTATGAAAGAATAATTCTTCAAATAATTCCTACCCAGTTATATTTTTAGTTCCCAGTTATATTTTTATTTTTTGTAAAACCATTTAGTATGTGTTAGAAGCAGGAATGGACTTCCCTGGTGGCTCAGACAGTAAAGCCTGCCAGAGCAGGAGACCTGGGTTCGATCCCTCGGTTGTGAAGATCCCCTAGAGGATGGCATGGCAACCCACTCCAGTATTCTTTCCTGGAGAATCCCTTGGACAGAGAGGAGCCTGGTGGGCTAAAGTCCATGGGGTCACAAACAGTTGGATACGCCTGAGTGACTAAGCACAGCACAGCAGATCACAGAAGCAAGAATAATGATTACAATACACATATATGGTATAATATGCATGATACATATATAGTATAGCCATCGTTCCCACTTTAACACATATTAACTATTTTAACAAAACTGTGTTTGCAGTAAAAGCATGATTGTGCAAGAATTATTCTATCATATCTATAGTATAGATGGGGGCTTCCCAGATGGCTCAGTGGCAAAGAACCCGCCTGCCACTACGTGAGACCCAGGTTCGATCCCTGGGTTGGGAAGATCCCCTTGAGGAGGGCATGGCAACCCACTCCACTATTCTTGCCTGGGAGAATCCCACGGACAGAGGAGCCTGGCGGGCTGCAGCCCATGTGGTCACAAAGAGTCGGACACAACTGAACGACTAACAGTTTCACTAACTTTTCTTTCCGTGTCATGACCAAAAGTCTTAAAATATGTGGGTGTCAATCAAGTTTCTTATTGCCTGATTTTTTAATTTTTCAAAATTTTTCTGTAATTATTTAGGCTGTGCTGCGCGCGGGTTTCTCTCCTCTTGCACTGCGCTGGAGGAGGACTTCTGTCTAGTTCTGGTGCGATGGCTTCTCATGTTGCAGAGCACGGGCTGTAGGTTCGCAGGCTCGGGAGTTGCAGCTCCCTCCGTCTGGAGCACAGGCTCAGCACTTGTGCTGCACGCATTTCGTTGCTTCACGGCACAGAGGATCTTCCCGGACCAGGGATTGAACCCGTGTCCCCTGCATTGGCATCCAGCTGCTAAGCCACCACCACCGCCACCAGGGAAGCACGCCTTATTACCTTCTTGAGTTCCCCATGTCCATCTCTTATTGCTATCGGTCAATACTGTCCCCCCTCCCCCAACATCACTGCTCCAAATGAATACAGGATGGAAACTGGGCAACGTTAGCTTTGCCTAGACATTGTCAGTGTATCCCATGCCGACCGAACTGCACAGGTTGCCTCGGTAAAGGTGATCGCTGTACTCAAAGGACGTCACTTCAGAGCATCATTTTCCGAGCCTTCCCTTACACGGTCAATTTTCCTTTTTTTCTCTGAGTACTTCGAAGGGAAAAACCTCTTCCATCGTGGCTAATTTTCTCCGCTCTGTTCTGAACTGGTTCATTTCCACCCTTTAAGACCCGGACACGTTTCTCCAATACTGTGTCCTGTGATGTCTTATTTATGTCTTATTTATGTGTCTTATGTCTTATTTATCCAAACCTATCTCTCGCGAGCACGTACTGCAACAAAATACCGGTGTTTCTGCATAATGTCATAAAGGAAACTTTTTCCTGTTCCCTCAATACTATTTTGCTGAAGGATAAAAAAAAAAAAAACAGTTTCTCTAGTTGTTGGCTTAAAAACTCAAAGAATCTCAGAAGCTACATGGTTCATCGCTTTATTGATTCTTCTGGGAACATTTGTCCCTTTCCTCAGCTACTTCAAAGCAACATAAGCTGCTCCTTCAGACGATTTGCATATTCATTTTTTGTTGCTCAGTTGTGTCTGACTCTCTGCGACCCCATGGACTGCAGCAGGCCAGGCCTCCCTGTCCATCACCAACTCCTGGAGTTTGCTCAGACTCATGTCCATCTAATCGGAGATGCCATCCAACCGTCTCATCCTCTGTCATCCCCTTATTGGAAGCGTTGTATAACATGTGCTGTATGTCATGATGAATGCTACATATCAAAATAACACAGGGACTTCCCCAGCGGTCCAGTGGTTAACACTTCACCTTCTAATCCAGGGGCTGCAGGTTCCATCCCTGGTCGATGCCACACACCTCATGGCCAAGCAACCAGAACGTCAAGAGAACAATGATGTAACGAATTCAACCAAGTCTTTAAAAACGTTCCACATCCCCCCAAAAAAAAACAATCTTTTAAAGAATGGATGGCATAACACGGGGCTTCCCAAGTGGCTCAGATGGTAAAGAATCTGCCTGCCAATGCAGGAGATACAGGTTCAATCCCTCGGTCGGGAAGATCCCCTGGAGGAGAGCATGGCAACCCACTTTAGGATTCTTGCCTGGAGAATCCCGTGGACAGAGGAGCCTGGTGGGCTACTGTCCACGGGGTCGCAAAGACACGACTGAAGCTCCTGAGCACACACACTAGAATATATATAAGCACAAATAAATGACCATATATCAATAAGAACGCGTATGACTGAGCGACTACAAACCACAAACCACATAACACGTTATGCGTGTCCAGTAAGATACAGAGCAAACCATTATACGACAGACATAACACAGCAAGGAAACTCCCCATATTACTTTCAAAATCCATTCTCTTCTCCCTTTGATCTTTTCAATATCCTTCCGACTCTATCCCAGTGAACTGCGAGGCGCATGTAAGGTTGAATGAGAAGCCAGAGATCTTAGATTTCAGGTGTCTTGGACCCACATCCTGACCAGACCTCCAGCCTTTGACTTTGTTTTAAAAATTTTGTTTTTTATTTATTTACTTGTTTGTTCATTTTGGTGGCACTGGGTCTCCTTTGCTGTGAACAGGCGTTTTCTAGTTGTGGTGAGCAGAGGTTACTCTGGTTTTTGTTTGTTTGTTAAATTTGTTTTTTAATTGCTTTTCAGAATTTTGCTGTTTTCTGTCAAACCTCAGCATGAATCAGCCATAGGGATCATGTCTCCCCTCCCTTTTGAACCTCCCTCCCACCTCCCTCCGCATCCCACCCCTCTAGGTTGACACAGAGCCCCTGTTTGAGTTCCCTGAGACACACAGCAAATCCCCGTTGGCTGTCTATTGATGTATGGTTGTGTAACTTTCCATGTTGTTCTCTCCATTCATCTCACCGTCCCTCCCCCTTCCCCAGGTCCCTGAGTCTGTTCTGTATGTCTGTTTCTTTATTTGCAGGGCAGCAACAGAGGCTACCCTCTTGTGGCGTGTGCGGGCTTCTCATTGCGGTGGCTTTTCTAGTTGCAGAGCATGGGCTCCAGGCACATGGGCCCAACAACTGTGTTGCATGGGCTTAGCTGCTCTGTGGCAGGCGGGATCCTCCCGCACCAGGGATGGAACCTGTATCTCCTGCACTAGCAGGCAGATTCTTAACCACTGGGCCACCAGGAAACTTCCTGCCTTTCACTTTTGAAAACGCCAAGGGCAGGGACGGTGCAGTGGTTAAGACGCGGGCTTTCACTGCTGTGCGCCCAGATTTAAGCCCTGTTTGGGATCCAAAGATCCCAGAACCCTTGCTGCTGCTGCTGCTGCTAAGTCACTTCAGTCGTGTCCGACTCTGTGCGACCCCATAGACGGCAGCCCACCAGGCTCCCCCTTCCCCGGGGTTCTCCAGGCAAGAACACTGGAGTGGGTTGCCATTTCCTTCTCCAATGCAGGAAAGTGAAAAGTGAAAGTGAAGTTGCTCAGTCGTGTCCAACTCTTCGCGACCCCATGGATGGCAGCCTACCAGGCTGCTCCGTCCATGGGATTTTCCAGGCAAGAGTACTGAAGTGGGGTGCCATTGCCTTCTCCCAGAAGCCTCACAGTGGCGCCAAAAAAACCAAATCACATCCATCCGTACTCCTTCCAACCCCTCGCAAAGAGTGAGTGACTAAGCAACAGCGTGTTGATTCCGGGAGGATGTTGCTCTTTAGGGCTGAGCAGGTATTTCTGCCAGTTGAATGAATGAATGTGTGTCCAGCCGTGTCCAACTCTCTGTGACCCCACAGACTGTAGCCCGCCAGGCTCCTCCGTCCATGGGATTCTCCAGGCAAGGATGCTGGACTGGGTAGCCATTTCCTCCTCCAGGGGAATCTTCCCGACCTAAGGATCGAACCCACGTCTCTCCTGTTTCTTAGGTCTGGTTGACTTTCAATGTAGATACACAAGCCACGGTGCAGGGAGAAAGGGCATCCTAGAGCAGAGAAAATGGGTTACATTTTTCTCGTGCAGCCACGAACGTCATGCCACACACACAGACTCCCTGGGCTGCTGGTGTGCTAACTGACACCAACTTCCTGAACCTCCAGGGTCACCCAGGTGTGGACGTTCCACCAAGGATGCTGACGGCTTGGGTCCCAGGGAACTGCAGGAAGCTCAGCCCCTGGCTGAAGACCGAGGAGATCCGGGCTTATCAGCTGGGTCAGCATCCTCTCCCTGGGGCTCCCCACATCCGCCAGCCATCGGTCTGCTCAGCACAAGCCCACACGCAGGCCAGGAGGCCAGTCCTGCAGAGATTAGCCTTGGATTTCAGCACGACTCACCGAGCCACCTGCTTTAGTGTGCGTTCATCTCTAAGTACGTTCTAGCTGACTAGTTCCTTTGACACTTGGCTTTGTCCATCTCCAGCTCCAAATCTCTCTCTCCCCCGTAGTCCCCTTTAGTAAGCATAAATCCACAAAGTCTGGGAGTCTCTTTCTGTTTTGTAAATCAGTTCAAGGGACTGTTTGTTCGATTTGCCTGTTCTTTCTTATAAACACACTCTCCAGCATCTGCTATCTGTTAGGCTGGAAGCAGGGCTTATCTCTCTTCCTTATAAAACATCCTCAGGGCGCTTGGCTCTTTGTGTGGAGGCTTCCTTTGTTTACCTTTTCTTTCGCACACGACGGGGTCTCTGAAAACATTAGCTGACCTTCTCTGCAGTACTCCAGCCGCATCATCTCATCTCAGGTGCCTATTTGGAGTTCCTTGAGGGGGTGGGGGCGGATTATGTCTGACCTTTTATCTTTCAAGACTGCCTCAGACCGCGGTATGTTTGCACACTTTTGATGCCTCTCTTTGCAAGGCTGCCTGCCACAGAGCCGTGCATTTCTGCAGAAATGCTGTGGCTTCCAGTACCTGTATCCCTGCGTTCCTGTAGTTTTAGATCGTCGTTTTAAAAATATATTTTTATTATTTTTTCTAAACCATTCATTTATTTAACTTGCTATGGATGGTGATGTTTTGGAGAAGGCAATGGCAAGCCACTCCAGTACTCTTGCCTAGAAAATCCCATGGATGGAGGAGCCTGGTGGGCTGCAGTCCGTGGGGTCGCTAAGGGTCGGACACGACTGAGCGACTTCACTTTCACTTTCACACATTGGAGAAGGAAATGGCAACCCCCTCCAGTGTTCTTGCCTGGAGAATCCCAGGGACGGGGGAGCCGGGTGGGCTTCCGTCTATGGGGTCACACAGAGTCGGATACGACTAAAGTGACTCAGCAGCAGCATGGATGGTGAAAGACGGGGAAGCCTGGCGTGCCACAGTCCCTGGGGTCACAAAGAGTCCGACAAGACTGAGCGACTGAACCACAACGCTGGGTCTTATTGTGGAGTGGAAGTCTTCCATCTTTTCCTGCAGCATGTGGTTCTTTTTTTTTTCTTTATCCCCTGTAGTTGTGGCACACAGGACCTTTAGTTGTGGCTTACGAACTCTTTGTTGGAGCCCTTGGGATCTAGTTCCCTGACCGGGGATGCCACCCAGGCCCCCCGCATTGGGAGCTCAGAGTCTTTAGCCACTGGATCACGAGGCAGGTCCTACACCTCCCTTTTTCTTGGAGATATTTCTCAATGAACCTCAAGTGTAGAAGGCTCATCAAGATCCTTCTAGCCTTCTGGTACCGTATGGGAAATCAGCAGAGATCCATGTCCACTTACCTAGTGTGTGTGTGTGTGTGTGTGTGTGTGTGTGTGTTAGTCGCTCAGTCGTGTCCAACACTTTGTGACCCCATGGACTGTAGCCCACCAAGCTCCTCTGTCCATGGGATTCTCCAGGCAAGAACACTGCAGTGGGTAGCCATTCCTTTCTCCAGGGGATCTCCCCGACCCAGGGATCGAACCCAGGACTCCTACATCCCAGGCGGATTCTTTACCGCCTCAGCCTGCCCTATCCCATAATTGAAAACCACGCGTGTTGGTCTGGAGAAGTTTTCTAGGGTTACCTCATTACATTTCATGTTGTCTTTTCGCCCCATATCCAAAGAACGCTGTTTAAAAGCATTTTGCAGTGAGGTGAAGGACACGGCAGGGGAAGTCATACTGGGAATTTCGCTGAGGGGCTGCCTTCAGCCGCGTCGTTAAGGATGGATTAATTCGCTCAAAGCCCATAACAGCCCGCGTGCAATGCCAAGTTGTCAGGACGCAACGGTCACATCCATACATGACCACTGGAAGAACCATAGCTTTGACTAGACGGACCTTTGTCAGCATATGTGTATGTACATATGTTTCCTTCTCAAAGATAAACAGTATGCATACATGTTTGTCTACCTCTATATACACACATACACAAAGATGCAGATTATCTGTTCATATATATAATATGTATGTGCCTGAAAAAAAAACGGTATACAAATATACCAATACATTGGAGAAGGGAACAGCAACCCTCTCCAGTATTCGTGCCTGGAGAATCCCAAGGACGGAGAAGTCTGGAGGGCTGCGGTCCATGGGGTTGCAAAGAGTCGGACACGACTGAGTGACTAAACAACAATCATTAAAGGCTTTCAGTTCAGTTCAGTTCAGTCGCTCAGTCGTGCCCGACTCTCCGCGACCCCATGAATCACAGCACGCCAGGCCTCCCTGTCCATCACCAACTCCTGGAGTTCACCCAAACTCATGTCCACAGAGTCGGTGATGCCATCCAGCCATCTCATTCTCTGTCGTCCCCGTCTCCTCCCGCCCCCAACCTTTCCCAGCATCAGAGTCTTTTCCAGTGAGTCAACTCGTCGCATGAGGTGGCCAAAGTATTGCAGTTTCAGCTTTAGCATCAGTCCTTCCAATTAACACCCAGGATCGGTCTCCCTTAGAATGGACTGGTTGGATCTCCTTGCAGTATAAGGGACTCTCAAGAGTCTTCTCCAGCACCACAGTTCAAAAACATCCATTCTTTGGTGCTCAGCTTTCTTTACAGTCCAACTCTCACATCCATACATGACCACTGGAAAAACCATAGCCTTTACTAGATGGACCTTTGTTGGCAAAGTAATGTCTCTGTTTTTTAATATGCTATCTAGGTTGGTCATAATTTTCCTTCCAAGGAGTAAGCGTCTTTTAATTTCATGGCTGCAATCAGCATCCACAGTGATTTTGGAGCCCAAAAAAATAAAGTCTGACACTGTTTCCACTGTTTTTCCATCTAGTTCCCATGAAGTGATGGGACCAGATGCCGTGATCTTTGTTTTCTGAATGTTGAACTTCAAGGCAACCTTTTCACTCTCCTCTTTCACTTTCAATAAGAGGCTTTTTAGTTCCTCTTCACTATCTGCCATAAGGGTGGTGTCATCAGCATATCTGAGGTTATTGATATTTCTCCCAGCAATCTTGATTCCAGAGATGTCCAAAAGGAAGCTACAATCACCACCCTACAAGCACACATTTAAAACAAACAAACACTATGCATTCTATTAAAATATTTCTAAAACGTCCCACTTTCACACTAACCCTTACCTGGTTTCCGATTCCGGCAACTATGAAGAGCGTGGAAGCAGCTGTTCTCTGCATGATATTTTAAAACGTCAATCGTGCCTCAGGTTTTCTATCGTCAGGCGAAATTATCTCAGTTCTCTGTTCGTTCTCTTCGTGACCTGTTACATATTGCAAAATAATGGTTTTCATTACTATACGAAATGAACGATCAAGGAAAATTGGAGAAAGACTTGCTGGCGAAATGACTCCTTGGAAAAAGTAAAGGCTCTTTCTGTGCTGTTGAATGAGTGTCTCTTTCCTTTTCATCAGAAGAGGGCCATATGGTTGCTCTACTTTTAGGTTTTGGAGGAACATTCATAGTGTTCTCCACAGTGGCCGTACCAATCTACCACACAACCCAGCAATTGCACCCCTCCGGGACATACACCCTGAGAAAGCCATAGTTCAAAAACAGACATGCACCCCAATGTGCATTGCAGCCCTTTTCACCATAGCCATGACAGGGAAGCAACCTACACGTCTGTCAGCGGATAAATGCAGAAATAAGATATGGAACATACACGGTGAAATATTACTCAGCCATAAAAAAGGAGTGAACTTGGGTCAGCTGAACTGAAGTGGATGAACCTAAAGCCTGTTTACGGAGTGAAGAAAGTCAGTAAGAGGGGAAAAAAAAAAAACAGTGTATATTAACACATACGTTTGGAATGTAGAAAAATGGTACTGGTGAACCTATTTGCAGGGAGACTCAGATGTTGGGAACAGACTTGTGGACACAGAGGGAAGGAGACGGTGGGCTGAACTGAGAGAGTAGCACTGACTTATATGCATTTTCGTGTGTGGAATAGACAGCTCAGCTGTCTCAGGGAGCTCAGCTCGGTGCTGTGTGATGCCCTAGCGGGGTGGGATGGGAAGTGCAAGGGAGGTTCCAGAGTGACGTGATATATGTACATATATGACTGATTCACTCTGCTGTACAGTGGAAACAAACAGAACATTATAAAGCAATTGTACTCCAATTAAAAAAAAAAAAAGACAAGCTTCTATGAATGATGTGAAGAGCTTAACATATTAATGAACCCAGCCCATAGGCTTAAAACTGACGAAAGTCTCTACTGGATTTTTATCTAAAAAATACTCTCCGAAGATGGAATATGTTTGGCATGCTTCGAATGATAAAACCCCTGGTTCTCGTTAATCTCAAAACCGAGTCATTCAGAGATTATCAATTTGGATGGGTTTTAGACATCTCCAAGAAAACACTACTTCAGTTTCTTTACTGAAAGAAAGTGGAAGTCAGATAAAAGACACGATAGCTATAAAAGCTCGGGAGTCTGGCAGAATTATACCACCGGTTTGGAATGCTAATGCCACATCACAAATAACTCTTGAAGGTAAATTCTACTAAGGGGTTTGGGAGCTTCTCCTGCAGAAGGGTCTAATTAGTCCCACTAATGTGGGTGATTAAATAAAGGCTTCTCTGGAGTGAATTCTAAAACTATTCACTTTGTCTGGTGAAAAAAAGAAAAAGAGAGCAAAAGGAAATTGTCTGGAATACAGGATGGTGGCTCAGTGGTAATACAGGAAACAGGGGTTCAATCCCTGGATCAGGAAGATCCCCTGGAGGAGGGCATGGCAACCCACTCCAGTATTCTTGCCTGGAAAATCTCATGGACCGAGGAGCCTGGCGGGCTACAGTCCATGGGGTCACAAAGAGTTGGACATGACTGAGCAAAGCAAACAGAGCATTGCTTCCGCATTTTTTAAATCAGAGTACAGTTACTCTGGCTGGCTTCTCTGGTGCCCCAGCCAATGCAGGAGATGTCAGATCGATCCCTGGGTTGGGAAGATCCCCTGGAGAAGGAAACAGCCACCCCCTCCAGCATTCTTGCCTGGAGATGCCCGTGGACAGACTTGCAAAGAGTCGGACACTACTGAAGCAACTCGGCACGTTAGGGTACGGCTCCCACCTAAGCTGAATAATAGATATCTTGGCATTTAATTTCTACCACTCTGCTTAAAGAACAACTTCAAATTTGTTCCATGAGTTTTCCAGAATCTATACTGCTCTGCCTTTTCTTTTTCTTTTTTTCCTTCTCTTTGACTTCCCCAGCGTGAAGTCGGTATTCCAACGGTGCGCTGACCTCCTGGATGCCTTTCCTGACACTCAGACATTTTCCCATTATGGCCCAAAGCCCAGCATTTCTAAGTTAGATCTTCCATCAAAAAGAAAAGAAAAAAAAAAAACGTGCCTGTGGTTGTGTCCGCAGGGCATGACAACCTGTGTTTAGCCTCACAGAAATGCCAACTTTCAAACCCTTCCAAGGCACACAATCCTTTGTCGTCCAGTTAGTGAAGGGACAATGAGGGATCCTGATGTCAGAAGCACTGATGAAGTTAGATATTGTGGGGAAATTATCCCTCAGCAGCTACACAGACCAATGGACAGGATTTCTTTAAGGCAAGAAGTAGAAAACACACATCAAGTGAAAAATTAGGTACTGAAAACTCTCCTTAGTCACCAGCCATGCTTAGCACAAGCTGTCTCAATTTCTGCCTCCTCAAACTGCAGAGGATTGGAATGAATGGAATCAAATGTTTCAAATTCCAAGGACATTCACATACCCCTTTTCTCATCTGAAAAGAGGTTTGCGAAGGAAGTTCTCAAGATCACACCTACATTCAAAGTAAAGTAAAACCAGAAATCTTTGCAGAGCAAAGGAGTTTACCTGTAAATACATGCATTTCATATTTTGATAAGGATTTTATAATACCTTATACAACAAGAGAAAGACCCAGGCATTAAATTTTGTTTCAAATACTCCACCAACAATGTTAATCATCCTCCTATGATTCAGTATTCAAGAAAGGGAAAATGTTGATTGCTCAGTCATGTCCAACTCTTTGAGACCTCATGGAATGCAGCCTGCCAGGTTCTTATGTCCATAGGGTTCTCCAGGCAAGAATCCTGGAGTGGGTTGCCATTTCTTCCTCCAGGGGATCTTCCTGACCCGGGTATTGAACCGGGGTGTCCCTCATTGCAGGCAGATTCTTTACCGTTTGAGCCACCAGGGAAAGCCAAACCAGGGTAGGATATATGTATAACAGATTCACTTTGCTATATACCTGGAACTAACACAACATTGTAAGTCAGTTATACGCCAATAAAATAGAAATTAAATAATGCATGAATTACCAGCAACGTACTAAATTTGAAGAGATCAAACCATTCCATCGTAAAGGAGATCAACCCTGAATATTCATTGGAAGGACTGAAGCTGAAACCTCAATACTTTGGCTACCCGATGAGAAGAGCCTACTCATTGGAAAAGACCCTGCTGCTGGGAGGGATTGGCGGCAGGAGGAGAAGGGGACGACAGAGGATGAGACGGTTGGATGGCATCACCGACTCGATGGACATGAGTTTGAGCAAGCTCCGGGAGTTGGTGAAGGACAGGGAAGCCCAGCGTGCTGCAGTCCGTGGGGTCTCAAAGAGTCAGACATGACTTGGTGGCTGAACAACAAGATGCTGAATTTGTGGGTGATGTTTGAAAAAGGTGATCCCAAATACTGAGGAGACCCAGTTCTTACAGTGATTATTAACTATTTTCTTGGTCACCTCTTCCTGGAATTACTGCTTAGTCTAGAGAGAGAAGCCATATTAAATCTTCCTCTGTCGAGGCAAATGTACATTTCGTTCCAAGGTAGTTTTAAAAGGCACTGAACAAAGGAAGAAAGCCACTTTTAAAAGTAGGACACCATAATTGTGAAAGAAGTGGAGATCAAAACATCCACCTGAATTCTCTGATTCCTTGAGCTCAGGGAGGCTTCCGTTTGAAAACACAAAGACTCAGCTAAGGCCCCCGCTAGAAGCACGAGGCAGGTGGCCGCCAACTCCTATTTTCACGAGTGATAGCTTATTGCAAACAGTGCTTCTGTTTTGGATTTTCCGACTGTTTGAAATCTCAACAGTGAAACTGTCTGAAACTTAAGCCCTGGAGAGTGATCTGAGAGATGTCCCTCCTACGAACCAACACTATTTAAAAATTCCCACCTGTGGAATGACTATCTGAAAGCCAGCAACCCAAAAAAAGGTGCATGCAGGAGTATGTGGTTAGTCGCCTAATCGTTTCTGACTGTGCAAGCCCAAGGACTTCAGCCCTCCAGGCTCCTCAGTCCCTGAATTTTCAAGGCAAGAATGCTTGGGTGAACCTGTTTGCATGGCAGCAAAGGAGATGCAGAAACAGACAGGAGGCTTGTGGACACAGTGCGGGAAGGAGTGCAGTCCAGTTGCTCAGTCGTGTCCGACTCTGTGCGACCCCAGGGACTGCAGCACGCCAGGCCTCCCTGTCCGTCACCATCTCGCAGAGTTTGCTCAAATTCCATCGAGTCGGTGATGCCATCCAACCCTCTCATCCTCTGTCGTCCCCTTCTCCTCCCGCCCTCAATCTTTCCCAGCATCAGGGCCTTTTCCAATGAGTCACTTCTTTGCATCAGGTAGCCAGAGTATTGGAGCTTCAGCATCAGCCCTTCTGATGAATATTCAGAACTGATTTCCTTTAGGATGGACTGGTTGGCTCTCCTTGCAGTCCAAGGGACTCTCAAGAGCCTTCTCCAACACCGCAGTTCAAAAGCATCCATTCTTCAGCGCTCAGCTTTCTTTGTGGTCCAACGCTCACATCCATACGTGACTACTGGATAAAGCACAGCTTTGACTAGACGGACCTTTAGGGGGGAGGAGAAGAAAGAGACGGTGAGACAAACTGACAGAATAGCTTTTAAACATATACGTTAAACTGACAGAATAGCTTTTAAACATATACGTTATCAGATACAAGATAGACAGCCAGTGGGAATTTGCTATATGACTCCAACCGGGGCTCCGTGACAACCCAGAGGGACGGCATGGGGTGGGAGGTGGGAGGGAGGGTTAGGAGGAAGGGGACGTGTCTATACCAATGGCTGATTCACGTTGATGGATGGCAGAAACTAACACAATATTGTAAAGCAATTGTCCTCCAATTAAAAAAATCATAAAAAAATACTGGAGTGGGTTGCCATTCCCTTCTCCAGGGCATCTTCCCAACCCAGGGATCAAACCCTTGTCTCCCGTGTCTCCTGCATTGGCAGGCAGATTCTTTTTCCCTGAGCCATCGCAAAGGATGGGTAAAGACTTTTTCAGAATCTCTGGGCACAGACTAGAAACAGGATGGAAGGGTCTTATATCTTACCACCATCATAAAGTTACACATAATAAAGTGTGTGTCAGTCCCTCAGTCATGTCTGACTCTTTCTTACCCCATGGACTGTAGCCCGCCAGGCTCCTCTGTCCCTGGGATTCTCCAAGCAAGAATACCCGAGTGGGTTGCTGTTCCTTTTCTCCAGATTCCACTTATGGCTCAGCTGGCAAAGAATCTACTCGCAATGCAGGGCACCTGGGTTCAGTCCCTGGGTTGGGAAGATCCCCTGGAGAAGGGAAAGGCTACCCACTCCAGTATTCTGGCCTGGAGAATTCCATGGACTGTATAGTCCACGGAGTCGCAAAGAGTCGGACACAACTGAGCAACTTTCACTTCGTTTCACTTCTCCAGATTCACATAACAGATGCTCAGTTAATGTTTACTGAATGATGACTCGCTCATACACGGAACAACCCTAGACGCTGGATGTCCCTGACTTTGAATCCCACCCCCTTTCGTATAATCAGAAAAACAGTCACCAACGATCTAGGATTCTCCTATCATCCTCCCTCCAGGTAAAGACTGCTCCCAAGTGCAAAATGCTTACAGGCTGATTTTAAAAAGTATCTGAAAGTTCCATGCCACTGAAGATAAGGGAGAGGCACAGTGAACCGTTCGTTGTAATTTGTATTCTGTGTGGGAATTTTCTAGTTCATCGATCTTGTCATTTTTAATTTATATATTGCGGGGATAATGAGGCCGAGTAAATTAAGAAATGGTGAGAAGTGTGCAATTCCTGGTCTATGTAAGTAGACACAAGGCATGGTCAAGAACAGAATGGATAGTATGCCATGAGGGTGTATTAGGAGGTTGGTGGTAAACCCATGTTGAGTGGTAATCTCAGAAAAATATACGAATATGACCTCAGGTAAAAAGCATTCTCTCAAAATTCATGCATCTGAGAGACATTCCAATTGACATTTTTATCTTCCACTATTACCAATGGGCTCCTATGAAGGCTTGATGAATATTGCCTGATGTGAAATATTGAAGTCTCATGTAAAAGGCAAATATGGGCTTCCCTGGTGGAGCAGTGGGAAAGAATCCGCCTACCACGTGGGTTCGATCCCTGGGTCAGGAAGATCCCCTGGAAAAGGGAATGGCAACCCACGCCAGTATTCTTGCCTGGAGAATCCCATGGACAGAGGGGCCTGGTGGGCTACAGTCCATGGGGTTGCAAAGAGTCGGACACGAAGGAAGCAGCTTAGCATGCGGGTACTCATGCATACATGTATGCATACACATATATACGTAAATACACATAAGTATACATATAAATTACCTATACAGGCTAATCGTTGGTATTATATATTTATACATCTGCATATATAATTAGTGTGTCTGTAAAATTCGGAGTGTTATCTGTCTACCCAAAGGAAAATTATATAGATGGTAAGCCATAGAGTCAGACATGGATAGACATACATAATCAATGATTAGCCTGAAACCCCGATGAAAAGTCATTTTAAAAATATACAGAGGTTGGAACCAGCGGCAGAAGGCAATAAGAATCTTAGGATTGGGGGCGGGAGGAGAAGGGGACGACAGAGAATGAGAAGGCTGGATGGCATCACCGACTCTGTGGACATGCGTTTGAGTGAACTCCGGGAGCTGGTGATGGACGGGGAGGCCTGGCGTGCTGTGATTCATGGGGTCGCGGAGAGTCGGACACGACTCAGCGTCTGAACTGAACTGAGCTGAAGGAACCATCATTCCAAAAAAATCAGCGCCTGCCATAGTCGCCCAGTCACGTCTGACTCTTTGCGACCCCATGGATGCCAGGCTCCTCTGTCCATGGGATTCTCCAGGCAAGAATACTGGAGTGGGTTGCCATTTCCTTCTCCAGGGGGTCTTCCCAACCCAGGGACCAAACTCAGACCTCCTGCATTGCAGGCAGATTCTTTATTGTCTGAGCCACCAGGGAAGCCCAAAGGAACACTTAAAATACACTGGCATTTTGCAGCTCCTTGGAAATTCTTACATCCTTTTAACCCTCCAGAGTTCCTCTCTTGGTGACATCCAGACGCCCTGATTTCTCTTTCTGAGAGAGCCTCGCCATGATTAAAGACCCGACATCTTTCAAAGGGGCCCCTGATCTCTGCAGGGGTGCCGAGGCAGTGGGCGTGGTGACCCAGATCCAAGTGCAAAGGGACGATCAATCCTACGAGCAGGGTGGGCGGTGCCGGGCGGGGATCCCAGAGTCCACGGGGGTCTAGCGGCTGACCCAGGATGAACACACCAAACGTCAGGGCCAGACAGAGAAAGAACCCAGCTAATGAGCTCGCTCTGGGCGGGTGGGGCGGGAAAGATTCAGAAAGCTAACAGGGCTGCAGCAAAGAGTTACGTTCTGCGATGCTCGCAATAAAGCCGGATGGAGCCCTTATGGGGGCCAGTGTGCAACATCTTTACACATCAAGAGAAAACCCATGAAACAGAAACTGGGATGCTGAGAAACCTCCGGGTTGTGGAAGCTGCGAGAACTGACCCATCAAATCTCCGACCTCGCTCTTTGAGGACTGGAATGCCGCTCAGGGCAAATGCTCCGCGTCTGTAACTCATCGAAGGTCTTCCTCCAAGTACGATTGCCCTAGTCATTTAAATTCAATAGCAGAGCAACGGTTTTATAGAATTCCCCAAAATGATCAGGTCTCTGAGAGTTCTACCTGAATGCCCACAGGACGGTCATGAGAATCCATGATATTTACACCGTCATTTAACCATCATTAAAGCGCCTCTACATGCACATAATTTCATCTTGATTTTCTTTTCTGCCTGCCAGTTCAAGAGATGCAGGTTCGATCCCTGAGTTGGGAAGATACTCTGGAGAAGGGAATGGCAACCCACTCCTGCATTCTTGCCTGAAGCATCCCCATGGACAGAGGAGCCTGGCGGGGCTACAGTCCACGGGGTCGCAAAGAGTCGGACACGACTGAGCGACTAACACACTCATTCCGAAAGACAGAATATTAAAAGCCAGGGACAGCTTCTTAACTTGAGTGGCGTGGCGTTGAAAATTCCCCCCATTTACACAGCCCAACAGGACAGAAGCGAATTAGAGAATAAAGGGCTTTTGTAAAGAGCAACCTCTGGAGAAGTCTGCATTGTGACGATCATCCATCATCGGGCTTCAGATATTTGTCAAGTCCTTTGAAGACAAGGGTCATGACGTGGGAGAGCGCCTGTGAGTTCGCGAAAGATCAGCTCTATTTACCTCTGCCCACCCCTAAGCATTCTCAATGCAGAGGACTCACAAAAGAGCGTCCTCAGTATGGGTTTGCGTTCACGGGGGACTGTTTTCCCTCTTAAATGGGCGTCACCGCTATTTGATCAGCTGGCTGACTTCTCGTCAACGTACTATTAAAATGCAGCAATGACCTTCAAGTCAATTAGGCTATGTCGAATTCTCCGCACCAGCGGTGAAATGAACACTTCACAAATACAGAGGGAAGCTTCTCGGCACGAAGTGATTGGCGTGGAAAGGGCTGTCAGTTCTGTCCCTTTCTCTCTTGTCTCTCCCTCCCTGTCTGGCTCTGTCTCAACATATTTGTGTGCATAAACAGACGGATGGATAAATAGACGGATACGTCTGATTATGGCTCACACCTTGACTTGCTAAACTGATCATTATACGAGGAGAAACATTCCAAGAACCAGAAGCATCCATTAACAGCCACGCTAAAGCACAGCAGTTAAAAAGCACAGCCCAGAAAGAGAAGGATAAATATCGTATCCTGACACACGTATACGGAATCTAGAAAAATGGTACAGATGAATTTATTTACAGGGCAGCAAACGACATAGATTTATGGGCATGGGGAGAGGGAAGAAGAGGCTGAGGTACATGGAAAGAGGAACATGGAAACTTACATGACCATATGCAAAATACACAGCCAATGGGAATTTACTGTATGGCTCAGGAAACTCAAACAGGGGCTCTGTGTCAACCTGGAGGGGTGGGGCGTGGAGGAAGATGCGAGGGAGTTTCAAAAGGGAGGGGATGTGTGTATACCTATGGCTGATTCATGCTGAGGTGTGACAGAAAACAGGTAAATTCTATAAAAAATTATCCTTCAATAAAAATTAATTAATTTAAAAAAAGGAAATCTATTAAAAAAATCACAGCCCGTTGAAAAACTACTGGGATATTCATAAGTCACTAACGGTTGTGAGAGTTGGACCCTAAAGAAGGCTGAGCACCCAAGAATGGATGCTTTCGAACTGTGGTGCTGGAGAAGACTCTTGAGAGTCCCTTGGCCTGCAAGGAGATCCAACCAGTCCATCCTAAAGGAGATCAGTCCTGGGTGTTCACTGGAAGCTCCAAGCCTTTGGCCACCGCATGTGAAGAGCGGACTCATTGGGAAAAAAACCCTGATGCCTGGAAAGATTGAAGGCAGGAGGAGAAGGGGACGACAGAGGATGAGATGGCTGGATAGCATCACCGACTCAATGGGCATGAGTCTGAGCAAACTCCAGGAGTTGGTGATGGACAAGGAGGCCTGGCGTGCTGCAGGCCATGGGGTCGCCAAGAGTCGGACAAGACTAGGCAACTGAACAGAAGGCCAGTGGACTTGACTTTGATGGAGGTCAGACCCTGAGTGGGTCACAGGTTTTAATACCGGGCCCCAAGTTCATCTCCTGAACTGAACCATCTTCTACAAAGACAAGCCATCACTAGGTGGAGTTTGAGTCCCTTCCCCTGAAATCCACATGGGTGCGTGGCGGCTTCCGCTAAGGGAAGGGCGCAGAGGTGGCCTTCTTCATGAGAATTGGGTCTCTCAGGAGGATATGTCCATGTCTTAACCCTCAGAACCTGTGAACGTGATATTTTGAAACAGGGTATTTGTGAATGTGATTGAACGTCTGAGATGAGGTCCTCCTGGATGGAAGTGGCCCTAAACTCCATGCTGCTGCTGCTGCTGCTAAGTCACCCCCTGACAGGGTCCTTACAAGACACAGAAGGGGAGGGACACGGATGCAGAGGACAAGCCACATGGAGACGGAGGGGGAGACGGGAGGGAGGCGGCCACCAGCCCAGGGGCGGTCGCCCGGAGCCCCCAGAAGCTGGAAGAGGTGGGAAGAACCCTCCTCTGAAACCTCCAGAGGGAATCAACCCTGGAACACCCTGACTGCAGTTGTCTGGTCTCCAGGACTGGGGGAGGTCCCCTCCCCAAAAGACATGTCCCTCTTACAACACCTGGAACCTCACAATGGGACCTTCTTTGGAAACAGGGTCCCTGCAGACGTGATGGAGTGAAGGGTCTGAGATGAGGTTGAGCGGTCCTAAACCCCATGACTGGTCCTTTTAAAACACGGACACAGAGGAGAAGCCATGTGGAGACAGGAGGGAGGCGGCCACCAGCCCAGGGACGGACGCCTGGAGCCCCCGGAAGCTGGAAGAGGCGGGAAGGACCCTCCTCTGCAACCTCCAGAGGGAATTGACCCTGGGACACCTTGACCGTGAATGTCTGGTCTCCTTACCTAAGAGAAGATGAACCCCAGTTGTTTGAACTGACATGACTTGTCTTCCTTCGTTATTCCAACAGACGGTGAACTTCTGTTGGGACCAGCCACCCGCTCTGCATTCCGTTGTTAGGACAAGCCCACGGTTTCCTGGGATATTTTCATCTGTAACCATGAGCCACCACGTAGAATGTTCCCCCATCCTAAGTCCACTCTCTCAAGAAGCAACCGTCCTCCCGGGAGAGTCCATGTGGGCTCCCTCATCCGGTTTCCCTAATCCCACAGGATCATCACACAAGGGTGACAGATGACCCTCCACGGACGCGCATGCCCAGATCCCATTTGTGAAATCAGCGGCAGGCTTTCAGTTTTCCCACGGGAGGACCCAGCGCCTCAGACATGCCGAGACGGAAACTCACCATCCACCCCACCCCTGGTCAGAATTACTGCCTCGCAGAATCTCTGTCGTTGTTGGCATTTGGTCGCTCAGGCGTGTCTGACTCTTTGTGACCCCATGGACTGCAGCATGCCAGGCCTCCCTGTCCATCACCAGCTCCCAGAGCTTGGGCAAACTCATGTCCATCGAGTTGGTGACGCCATCCAGCCATCTCATCCTCTGTCGTCCCCTTCTCCTCCTGCCTTCCATCTTTCCCAGCATCAGGGTCTTTTCCAATGAGTCAGCTCTTTGCATCAGGGGGCCAAAGTACTGGAGCTTCACCTTCAGATCTTGGACACAACCAAATGGTTGTTTTAAACTTCTGAGCTTGGGGGAAATCTCTTATGTAGCAAAACTAAGGCCAACAAGCAGAAGGTGAACGAACTTAAAAGGACAGGCATGAGGTCAGAGGTTACTCTGACCAGGCTAGGAGATGCTGGTTGACCAGGAAGGAAATCATCTGAGGTAGTTTAATTGCCCGTGTGTGTGTGTGTGTGTGTGTATGTGTGTGTGTACGCATTCACACTTGTTGTGTTCAATTCTTTGCATCCCCACCAACTGTAGCCCTCCAGGGTCCTCTGTCCCTGGGATTCTCCAGGCAAGAAAACTGGAGTGGGTTACCATTTCCTCCTCCTCCAGGGGATCTTCTCAACCCAGGGATCAAACCTGCATCTCTCGTCTCCTGCATTGGCAGGCGGATTCTTTACTGCTGAGCCACCTGGGAAGCCCTGTAACATGAGGGGCCTCCAGCAAAGATTCTGACTACTCCAACAGTGGGCTTTCAACAGACAGCATCAACGTCCCAAAGAGCTTGTTAAAAACCAAACAAAAAAACAGAAGTACCACCTCTAGCTCCTACTCAGGTTGAATGGGAATCTGTCTTTGAACTAAATTGCGGTGTGATTTCCAAAAATATGAAAGTCTGAAGCTCTCTGGACCAGATAATGCCTAAACTACACACTCATATGATTCTCCATAAACTCTCCAAAATTAGGTGGAGACTCCCGCGTTGAAGGTGACAATGACTCCACCATCTTGGTTTCATGTTGGCGTTTGGCGATAGGACAAGGCTGCCCAAGAGAGTGATGGTTCCCACAGCCAAGGACATTTTTCAGCCCTTCTAAACGCAGCCCCCACAAAACAGAAGCTATTGTGTTTTTATCTCACTTGATATTCGAAATCTCCTCCTGCCTAATTGATTTGCCGTTCATACACAATAGCAGCAAGAAGGTCTTTGTGAACTAAGCCCTTTTTAATTAGTGCTTTACAGACAGAAGACAGAAAGCAAAGAACAGACAACTATTCTAAAGGGAGTCCTTCAGTCCGAGAGGAGAAATCGCCTATAATCTTTCAATAAAACCAACAACAAAATTGCAAGGAATTCCTCTACTCAAATGAGTTAAAAAATCCTCTGTGTGTGTGTGTGTTAGTCGCTCAGCCGTGTCTGACTCTTTGAGACCCCCTGGACTGTACCCCACCAGTCTCCTCTGCCCGTGGGATTCTCCAGGCAAGAATACTAGCTGCTGTTGCTGCTGCTGCTAAATCTTTTCAGTCGTGTCCGACTCTGAGCAACCCCATAGCCGGCAGCCCACCAGGCTCTGCCGTCCCTGGGATTCTCCAGGCAAGAACACTGGAGTGGGTTGCCATTTCCTTCTCTAATGCAGGAAAGTGAAAAGTGAAAGTGAAGTCGCTCAGTCATGTCCGACTCTTAGCGAGACCGCATGGACTGTAGCCCGCCAGGCTACTCTGCCCATGGGATTCTCCAGGCAAGCATACTGGAGTGGGTTGCCATTCCCTCCTCCAGGGGGATCTTCCAGACCCAGGGATCTAGCTCAGGTCTCCTGCATTGCAGGCAGACTCTTTACTATCTGAGCCCCCAGGGAAGCCCAATACTGTCTGAGCGGGTGGTGAAAATACCTGTGGTTACTGATCTCTACATTGGCATTCAGTAGTTTGTAAAATTTAAGTAGGTCAAATAAATTTAAAATGTCCCTTTTTTTTTTTTTGGACTTGTTTCCAAAACAGAAACAGACTCACAGACACAGAGGAGGGGAAAAAAACTTACAGTTACCAAAAGATTAAGAGGAAGAAGATAAATTTGGAGTTTGAAATGAAAATATATGCACTGCTATATGTAAAAGAGATAATCACCAAGGATATAGAGCTATACAGATAAAACCCACAGTAGAGCACAGGGAACCATGTTAATATCTCATAATAACCTGTAACGGAAATAATCTGCAATATATGTACATATGTATAACTGAATCGCTTTGCTGTACACCTGAACCTAAACATTGTCAGTCTACTATATTTCAACAGAAAATAGTTAAAAAAACAAACATAAAACCAAATCTGAGCTTGTACTAAATTCATGAAAAGGCTAAAATAGTCCATCATAATTATTGCCTATTGTTAAACGGTGGCATCTTTCTTGTCATGTAAATATTTTTATGTTCCTGTTCCGGGCCAAGTCCTAAAGAAAAAAAATAAAAATAAAAAGATATATTTCCTTGCGTAAATCCTAAGGAAAAAGAAAAGAAAAACAAAACTCCAGACCTGTAGGCCTTCCAGAATTGTAAGATATTGCATTTTTATTGTTGCAAGCTACCCAGTGTGTGGGCTTCCCTGGTGGCTCAGTGGTAAAGAATCCACGCGGGATGGATTCACACGAGATGCGGGTTCAATCCCTGGGTCGGGAAGATCCCCTGGAGAAGGAACTGGCAACTCACTGCAGTGCTCTTGCCTGGAGAATCCCATGGACAGAGGAGCCTGGTGGGCTACAGTCCAGGGGGTCGCAAAGTGTCAGACACGACTTAGTGATTAAATAACAATACTCTCAGTGGGCAGCCCTTACTTACAGCAACCCTAGGGAACTGAAACAGAGGCTGTGACCCTAAAAAAAAATTATCAACAGACCAACTGATTGTGAACGTGAACTCAAGAATTCTACAAACCAGGCTTCCTGAATCCAGGGTTTAAGAGAGGTCTCCCTTTTCCTTTCTTTTCTTTTTTTCCCACTCTTCGGCTACACTTTCACTCTTACTTTCTAAGCGTATCGGATCTTAGCCCCCCAACCAGGGATCGAACCCGCGACCCTAGCCTTGGAAGCACAGTGTCTTAACCACTGGTCTGCCAGGGAAGTCCCCAAAAGGGGCAGCTTTGATTCTGTTCACTTATTTATTTTGCTGTGCTGAGAAGCGTCTGGCTTCTTACTTCTCTGACCAGGGATCAAACCGACATTCCCCAACAAAGAGTCCTAACCACTGGACCATCAGGGAGGTCCCATCACTTTCGCTGTTCATCGACCGAGTCAAACCCAGAGGTCCCCCGAGGAGTCAGGTCCTTGCAGTACTCAGTACCGAACCCCCTGCCCCAGAAATAAACCAAGGAATCTGATCAACCTTCCTGCATGTCACCGTGTTTTGCAGGTGTCGGTCAAACTGCCAGTTCTCAAAGGCATTTCCCTTCGTATCTCAGACTCCAGAGCCCACGGCTGAGAGTTGTAAAAGCCGTTCTCTGTGTCCCCGCCTCCTGATTCAGTGTGAATTCTCTCTTTTTTTTCAATTAAGTTTTTTATTGAATTGGAGGATAATTACTTTACAACATTGTGATGGGTTTTGCCCACATCAAGATGAACTGGCCATAGGTGTGTGTGTGTATAGATAAGATAGATATGTCACTCCCATCTGATAAAGAATCCACCTGCAACACGGGAGACTTGGGTTCAATCCCTGGATTGGGAAGATCCACTGGAGAAGGGAAAGGCTACCCATGCCCCTATTTTGGCCTGGAGAATTCCATGGACTGTAAAGCCCATGGGGTCCCAAAGAGTCGGACAGGACTGAGCGACTTTCACTTTCACTCCCATCCTAAAGTCCCCTCCTATCTCCCTCCCCCCACCCCATCCGTCTAGCTTGTCCCAGAGCACCAGGTTTGGGCACTCTACTTCATGCATGGAACTCGAAGGAGTTCATCTATTTCACATATGCGATGAATGTGAGTTTGAGTGAACTCCAGGAGTTGGTGATGGACAGGGAGGCCTGGCGTGCTGTGATTCATGGGGTCGCAAAGAGTCGGACATGACTGAGCGACTGAACTGAACTGAATGAATATGTTTCAACGCTATTAAACCATCTCTTTCCCCAACGAAGTCTATCAAACTGTAGTTCAGAACAGCTATGTGAATTTTACAGCTGTTTTGACCAAAGCCAGCCTCTCTCAAATTGTAACCCACGATTACCCTTCAGGACTGGAAGTCCAATAACACTTATCAGGAGGATATGCTTATCAGGAGGATATGCTTACCAGGAGGATATGCTTACCAGGAGGATATGCTTACCAGGAGGATATGCTTACCAGGAGGATATGCCAGGTATTTCTTTTAGAATCTGAGCGTAGGCGTCCAATGCTTCCAGTTCTCAGTTTCTGCATTGTTTTCGTTCTTTCCACACAATGAGTACACAGTAGAGGCCCACTCTCCAGTTTAAATTAAACCCTTCCTGGGTTCTGCGTGCGTGTGTGCTAATCTGCTTCAGTCGCCTCCAACTCTTTGTGACCCCACGGACTGCAGCCCTGCCAGGCTCCTCTGCCCATGGGATTCTCCAGGCAGGAATACTGCAGTGGGTTGCCATGCCCTCTTCCAGGGGATCCTTCCTACCCAGGGATTGAACCTGGGTCTCCTGCATCACAGGCAGGTTCCTTACTGTCTGAGCCACCAGGGAAGCCCTCTAGGGTTGTATCTATTTCCCCTGTCTCTCCAGAAATATCTAGATGTATGGATGTAGACAGATACATATATGAAAAGGAGAAAAAGTGAAGAAAAATGAGATATAATCTGGGAAGGCAAAAACCATAGAGGTCCCATTGCATTACACACAGACTCTTGCGTGTGTGAGAAATTATAGGCTTACTTCCTGTGATAAATGCCTGCTTTCTTGACTAGAAGGAGATTTATAGTAGGCATCTAGACGATCCCACATTGGGACTAGAACACTTAAGCACACAGCCTTTATGAATGCTGCATAAAGGGCTTTGTGGGGACCCTGGTGATCCATCACAATTGTCCTAACACAACGAAACACAAGAAAACTTCAGGAAACTCAGCATATATGATTCTATAGGCAACATCAGAGCTGCTTCAACTAAATGTCCTGCAAGGCTCTTTCCTCTGTCTCTCCCTTCAGTCACTAAGTCATATCCGACTCTTGTGACCCCACGGACTGTAGCCCGCCAGGCGCCTCTGTTCGTGAGATTCTGCAAGCAAGGATACTGGAGTGGGTTGCCATTTCCTCCTCCAGGGGATCTTCCCGACTCAGGAATCGAACCTGGGTCTCCTGCCTTGCTCTGGAGGATGAGAAAACCAGCATAGCCCACTTCCAACATTTCTGTGAATATCCAGAGAAAATCTGTATCTGCGTAAGATGGTCTGGGCTACAAACAAATGTAACATGTTACCAGGAGATTAGAAAATTACACACATATCCACACACAGATGCATCATTCTGGGAGAAAAGTAATAACAAACATTCTACTTTTAAAGTAGAAACTCAATACAGAAACTATTTTGTTTTTAAAACGTGAACAATTTGCCAAATCGTTGTCACCAATCACATCTTCTAAACCATTTCATCCAAAACAGATGAACTCACCTCTAACTCTGAAACTTTTATTTCCTATAAGAAACACATGCATACATACACACACAGAGTCTTAAGTTCCAAAAAAGTTAGTGAGTCTTTGTTCCAATGGATGTCTTCAATTTCTATTTCTGGCACCCTTGAACACGCACACATCACACACAATGTTGCTATTATCATTAGAATTACTCAAACAAGAAAATGTTGATTTTGGATAAGTGTGTATTTTAAGGAAATCAGTTTTCCATGGAAGTCCTTCCTAAGAAGGACCATGAAATTTCCCTGGGCTTATGAAGCTCTTGTGCTTCCCTGGTGGTTCAGACAGTAAAGAACTTGTCTTCAAAGTGGGAATCATGGGTTTGATCCCTGGGTCGGGAAGATGCCCTGGAGGAGGAAATGACAGCCCACTCCAGTATTCCTGCCTGGAAAATCCCAGTGACAGAGGAGCCTGGCGGGCTACAGTCCATGGAGTCACAAAGAGATGGAAAGGACTGAGTGACTAACACTCTCACACGTTCATTAAGCTCTCCTTTACACCTCTCAACAAAACTCAGTATTTTTTCCATGTGCTTGGATGACCAGAAAAGTTGACCAGTTCTATCTTTTGAGAATCCTCTGAGAACTTATTATCAATATAATTCTATTTAACAGATATGTACTAAAGACCCACACTTTTCATGAGCACTATGCAAGGTGCCTGAATAAATACATATTTTAATTTTTATCCATTGGAATAACTAAATATTTTAATATTTATTCATGCAAATAAATATTTCTAATTTAAAGACCATGGTCTCACATGGAAACAACCTTAGTATCCATTGACCAATGCATGGGTATATAAGTTCTGATTTATACATGTGAGAGTTGGGCTATAAAGAAAGCTGAGTGCTGAAGAATTGATGCTTTTGAACTGTGGTGTTGGAGAAGACTCTTGAGAGTCCCTTGGACTGCAAGGAGATCCAACCAGTCCATCCTAAAGGAGATCAGCCCTGGGTGTTCATTGGAAGGACTGATGCTAAAGCTGAAACTCCAATACTTTGGCCAGCTCATGCAAAGAGTTGACTCACTGGAAAACACTCTGATGCTGGGAGGGATTGGGGGCGGGAGGAGAAGGGGATGACAGAGGATGAGATGGTTGGGTGGCACGACTGACTCAATGGACACGGGTTTGAGTGAACTCTGGGAGTTGGTGATGGACAGGGAGGCCTGGCGTGCTGCAGTCCATGGGGTCACAAAGAATCGGACACGACTGAGCAACTGAACTGAACTGATATTACGTCAGGGCTGTATATTGTCATCCTGCTTATTTAACTTATATGCAGAGTACATCATGAGGAACACTGGGCTGGATGAAGCACAAGCTGGAATCAAGATTGCAGGAGAAATATCAATAACCTCAGATATGCAGATGACACCACCCTTATGGCAGAAGGTGAAGAGGAACTAAAGAGCCGCTTGATGAAGGTGAAAGAAGAGAGTTTGTTACAAACTTCTACAAAACCAACTCCTCCTCCCCAGAGCAGTTTTTTCAGGGTCACTTAAGATGCTGCCTCCTGGGTTTCGAGTCCTGAAAATTGCCACCAAATGTAAACCATAACTCTCAACTTTAAACGTGTGTGTGTGTGTGTGTGTGTGTTTGCGGTCGTCGCAATGACAGAAAATGGTAATCACTGTTTTACTCACAGTCCTTCGTATTATACTAGACAATTCTGAAATCGTTTTATGTACTGTACTTTTAATTTCTAAAACAACAAGGGAAGTCAGAAAAAAAAAATACCTCATTTAGATCATAAATATTGGGTGTTGGAGGCAGAACTCAAGCTAAATTCTCTACATCTCATGATTTCACAATCCCAGTGGGTTGGGCACAAAATCGTGACATGCTTGCAAAGACAGAATGGATGGTCCTCTTCTGATATACCAGACCCTGAAAACATCTATTGAGAAACACACTGTGGAGCTTACGTACTTATAGACACTTAGTTACAAATGATTAACATTGCTCTGATAGTTTCAGATGGACATAAGTTGTGCATTTTTTTAATTGCTAAATTCATTTTTGTAGATCCCTATACCAAAGAGCTCTTGGGCATCCCTGGTGACTCAGTTGGTAAAGAATCCACCTGCAATGCAGGAGACCTGGGTTTGATTGCTGGGTTGGGAAGATTCCCTGGAGAAGGGAAAGGCTACCCACTCCAGTATTCTGGCCTGGAGAATTCCATAGACTATACAGTCCATGGGGTCGCAAAGAGTCGGACACGACTGAGCGACTTTTACATACCAAAGTCAGAGGTGTGGAGCCCTGCGTCAAGGTCATAAGGCAAAAATCACTGAAACTGACCAAGCCCCATAGGAATTGCTGCCAAAAGCCTCTGGATCTAAACTGGTCAGCTCCCTGACCCCGTATTAGGTGAAATATTCACCTACTAGTCACCCCTGTAGCATCCTAACCAATCACCTAGAACCACCCTTCCGGCAGGAATTTTCTCTGTCTTGAGGCTATAAGAATTGGCTGGTAGCCGGCGAAAGGGTTCGATTCTCCCTTGAGCCGGCCCCCTGTTCTAACAGCATTTTTCACTCTTCATAAACTCTATTCTTCTCTCATTCTGCCTCATGTCTGAAAATTCTTTGCCAACGCATGCACAGACCACAAAAGGTATTTGCAACTGGTCTGATTTGATCTTCCCAGTGTCCTAGGGTCAGAGGAGCTGTCATCAGAGGCTTTTCCCGTTTCTAGGTCTCTGCGGCATCCCTACAGTCTTCCACATTCTGGAAACCTGCCTTTCTGTGCATTTTGTTAGTAGGACAGTTTTCTTGTGTCTTTTTTTTTTTTTTTTCTGGGAAATTCCTCCCCTCCCTTGACACCAGGAGGAACACGGCTGCGACTGTGGGGCAGGGGTCTCTCTGTCCAATCATGTGAACGGACGCGGGAGAGATGAGACCCTTCACTCAAGAAGACAGCACAGTGAGCCGTCTTTCAAACTGGGCAGGACATTTTGCAACAAAAGCCAAAGGAGCCGTACGGGAATAAAAACAGCGTGGCTTCCTGTACCATGTTTTGATTAAATCCAAAGTGCTCAGCGTCTTTAGTGATTAAGGGGGCAGGGCAGGGGGGGCCCTCTGGGAGCTTAGTAGGCGACTCAGTGGTAAAGAATCCACCTGCCAGTGTAAGAGACGCAGGTTCGATCCCTGGGTCGGGAAGATCTCCTGGGGGAGGGCATGGCAACCCATTCCAGGATTCTTGCCTGGAGAATCCCATGGACACAGGAACCTGGTGGGCTACACTCCCAGGGGTTGCAAAGAGTCAGACATGACTGAGTGACTTAACACGCACACAGGGACCCCTGGAACAGGAGAAAGTGTGTGTGTGTGTGTGTGTGTGTGTGTGTTTTGCTGTTTCCTTCATGCTCAAATGATTTAAGCCTTTATTTCTCTTTCTCTCACTGAAATATCCTTAGAGGGAAATAATCCCTCCAAGAGTTATTGATCACATGTCATCCCTGCCTTTGGCCAGTGATTTGAAACAAAATTGGATTTAGGTGTTAATTATGTAAGACCGTGATATAAAAAATAAGAATAATTATAAAGCAATGCAGAGAAACAACCACAAATTGTTTCGATAAACTCTAAACCACTATAAATATGCAGGGAACCGAATAGATGTTTACCAAACATTTGGAAGGGCAAACATCCAAAACCTCTCACTTTTAGGAACCTGAGAACCTGAAAAGCAAACTGTGACGCTGCGGATTTTTTAAATGTTCACTACTGTAAATGTTCTGTAAACTGATCAATTTCTGAAGATATATAAATAGACACCAAAAGGCTGTATGTGGCAGCCCACAGAGTCGTTTTCCCGCACCAGAGTTCATGTGTGGGCTGTGCTTGGTCGCTCAGTCGTGTCCAGCTCTTGGCAACCCCATGGACTGTAGCCCGCCGGACTGTAGCCCGCCAGACTCCCCTGATGCATGCTTAATACATCTGTCTTGGGATGGGGAGAAATGGGATTTTTCTGGACATTTTTTAAAAAGCAACATGTTTGCACAGCTAAAGTGTTTTTGTAAATAAATATGTTTGGATAATATAGGCATGCAACATACAGAACTATGAGCAGACACTTTGCAGACCTAAATAAAGGGCTGCATGCCTATTTAAAAAAAAAAAAAAACAAAGCAAACAAAAATTTTAAAAAACTAAAATAAACAAGGAAATACCAGGCTCAAGAGGGAGGGGATATATGTACACATGTCACTGATTGACATTTTTTTTTTACAGCAGAAGCTAACACAACCCTGTAAAGCAATTATACTCCAGTTTTTAAAAAAAATAATAATAATAAAAGAAAAGAAAATCACAACATTGTAAATCTATACTCCACAATAAAGTTAAGTTCAAAAAAATTTTTTTAAAGAAAGTACCAAACATCAATAAACATTATAAAGCAAATGTTCACATTCAGATGCGAACACTAGTGTATTAAACTGACAATCATTGAAAATGATGGGCTTCCCCAGTGGCTCAGAGAGTAAAGAATCTGCCTGCAAGGCAGGAGACCCAGGTCCACTCCCCAGGTTGGGAAGATGCCCTGGGGAAGGGAATGATATAAATTGGATGAAGATGATTGAAAGTAGGCACTGACATACATGGATATAAGGGTCATCCGTGAATTCTACTTTTCTGGATGAAAATTCATACCTATGCAAGTAAAGCATTTATATTTAGATATGCCTTTAATCTTTAATCCAAATATTTGACTGCATAAACATTGTTCTCTGTCTACTGCTGGAAGTTAAAATAGATACTCAACATGCTTGACACATTTTTTAGTAGGGGGAAAAACCCTGACATCTAGAACACTTACATACTGGCTTAATTAACATACATCCTTTGACTAGGATACTGTTGTTTTCCAGTTGCTCAATCGTGTCCGACTCTTTGCGACCCTTTGGACTGTAGCCCGCCAGGGTCCTCTGTCCATGGGAGTCTGCAGGCGAGGATACTGGAGTGGGCTGCCATTTCCTTCTCCAGGGGATCTTCCCAAACCAGGGACTGAACTCACGTCTCCTGCATCGGCAGGCAGATTCTTTACCACTGAGCCGCCAGGGAGACTCCCTGTAGAATGCTTAAATCCTGACTGTTTGTAAGCTCAGACATGTGGGTAACTGCACCAACCCTTGTTTTAAACTCTACAAGCAGGCTGATGGGGAAAAAAAATGTTGCGAGTGATCCCCAAAATGACAGACATCGCTGTAGAATAGCCCATTTACAGAGCTGCAGGCATGTCACGTTTTGTCAGGTGACAAAAAGGGCCGACTTCTCTGTGGAGGGTCTGTTGCTCCAAAGATGTTTGAGCCTGAAGCTTGGCCAGAGGCAAGAGTCTAGTTTATGACAGGCGTCCACCGCCTAGGCACTGATGTGTCCTGGGTACCCACAGAACGCCGAGTCTTTCTACAGGAGGGAACACACACACAGACATGCACGACAGACACATCTGTGTGTGTACTTTGATGAGCTGCTAAGAGACAAGACTTGCCCCCCAGTAAGGAATCAGAGAGTCGTGAATTGGGAAGGAAAGCTCACACGTCTTCATTTGGGGAAAACAAACCAAAACAAAACAAAAAAAGAGCTCTTCTTTCAAATGTCACAATGCCGTCAGTAAGGAAGGAAACAAAAAATACCTGAAACATGTCAGCACAGAAGCCCTGCCACTGGAATCTGTGCCATCTCCAGAGACCCTTGGCTTCCCCTTTGACCACTTTTTAAACCATAACAATAGATGCGTTTCCGTGATGGCTCAGTTGTAAAGAAGCCACCTGCCGATGCAAGAGACGGAAGAGATGAAAGTTCCATCCCTGGGTCGGGACGATCCCCTGGAGGAGGAAATGGCAACCCACTCCAGTGTTCTTGCCTGGAGAATCCCACGGACAGAGGAGGCTGGCGGGCATCCACGGGGTCGCAAGGAGTCAGACACAACTGAGCACACACACGCGAATCTCTGTGTCTCAAATATTTTCCTTTCTTAGTTGTTTCCTTCTTGGTATCTATAAACACCTGATCCTCCTTCTCCCTAGAAACGAATCAGGGAAACCATGTCTTTTTAGCTGACTGCCAGCCAGCCATCTTCAACCTACGAGGGTTTCCCTGGTGGGCTCAGCTGGTAAAGCATCCACCTGCAATTCGGGAGACCTAGGTTCGACCCCTGGCTTGGGAAGATCCCCAGGAGAGGGGAACTGGCTACCCACTCTGATATTCTGGCTTGGAGAATTCCATGCACTGTATAGTCCGTGGGCTTGCAAAGAGTTGGATATTACCGAGCGACTTTCGCACAACCATCTTCAAAGACAAATCCGCGATGCACGAGACTGTAGTCTCAGACTTCTCCAGAGAAACGAACCCACCAGTAACACAGACATCAGAGGACTTCCCTGGTCATCCGGTGGTTAATAATCCACATGCCAATGCAGGGGACGTGGGTTTCATCCCTGCTCCTGGAAGATCCCACATGCCACAGAGCAACTAAACCCGTGAACCACAGCTGCGGAACCTGTGTTCTAAAGCTCCTGTTCCGTAACCAGAGAACAAACTGCGATGAGAAGCCCGCACACCGCAGCGAGAGAGAAAGCCTGTGCTCAACAGTGACGGCTAACAGCAGCCCAAAGAACGAAACAAATAATTATTTTTTAAAAAAAGAAATATCCCAGAAGAAAGTGTAGAAACAAAAATTTACAGCGTGGGAACAGATTCTACCAAAAAAACAAACAACATGAAAAGAAGCGAATAAAACTTCAAAAAAAAAAATAGAAATCGGGATCCACGGACCTTGACAAATATTGGCCCATCAAAGACGCAGAAATTATCATTTCATTAAGGAGATCAGTCCCTGAAAGGAATTCTAGGGGTGCTCATTTTAAACTCCCTGTATATATATATATACACTCTGCGGGTTCATCTTCAAATGTGATGACGAAAAGTTCTTTTCGTTTTTCCTATTGTCTTCACACCGTTAAGGTGAAGGGAAAATGATTCATAATGTGCTCTAAGCATCTAAAGAAATGCTCATCTCTTTTACTGCTTTCATCTAGATGCTTGTTACTTCAAATTTTATGGCTCAAGTTTTAGATGGATTTTGAATGAGCATTGATTTTAGAATAGCTATCTTTGTTTTTTTTTTTCTTTTGAGTATAGCCACTTTTATCACATGGTTCGTGATGACCCACCTAGGAATCTTGGGGCGTTCCTACCACCTGCCATGAATAAATTGGGCAGAGGGACATGCAAATACTGCAAGAAAGCTCAAATCTTTGGAAATGAGCTAACTTAGCAAATTCCGCTTGCTTCAGAGCCTTTAAAGAACAGTGTAATGCAAATTGGTTTTGTACCGAGTCCCTAGTAGACATGTTTTTGCTCTTAAAATAATGTAAAAGCCATTACCCAAAGAAAGGAAGAAGGCAATAGTTAGTATCATAGCCAATGTCCTGTTCCCTCAGGTGATTCCAGTATGTATGGGAAGAAGCCATTTGGTATTTTGCTTCTGTGCGTTTTTAGAGGAAGCAACTTGAGGTCGCTTTAAGCTGCATGCTGCAGAGTAAGGTCAGAGTCTTTCAAGACTGGGGCTGAATGTTCCAAGATGACTTATGCATTACCAGTTAGGGTTTTCTCTGCCCTCCCTTAAGACTCCACTTGTCTGAAATACTGGTAACTGATCACACTGGTGGTGGTTTAGTCGCTAAGTCCTGTCGGACTCTTTGTTACCCCATGGACTGTAGCCCGCCAGGCTCCTCTGTCCATGGGATTCTCCAGGCAAGAATACTGGAGTGAGTTGCCCTTTCCTTCTCCAGGGGAATCTTTCCCTCCCAGGGATTAAACCTGGGTCTCCCGCAGTCCAGGCAGACTCTTTACCAACTGAGCCACCAGGGAAAATTTCAAATTAAATTGAATTTGGATTTAACTTGAAATTAAGTGGTTAAAATAGTGAAGCATCTTTTCCAGAGAGAACTTTCAAAATACCTATTAATTCATTCATTATTTATTTTTTTAAAAAAACTGTATTGAGAATGGAGGTGATACTTAAAGATGGGAAAGGGAAACATTCACACTTCATTTTCTTTGTTTACCCTGAAGGTTTCTGGGGCTGTATATAAAATAAACTTTACAATAGTAATAGTTGAGTGACTCGATCTGTTTTACGGCCAAAGCCATCGACGTAGTCCTTGCAATGGTTTCAATAATCATTGTAGGCTGTTTACAACGTATGTGACTACCGCAATGTGGAACAGGATACGGTCATGCCGGCAGCAAGCATAAGCCCAAGAAAGGGACTCTCCAATCGACGGAGGGAAGGACAAGAGAAAGTGGTGGCGTGGAGCTGAGAATAAGCCCGGGAAAGAGATACTCCAAAGGACACAGGGAAACAAAAGGAAGACGGTGGAACGGATGTTCTGTCGTGAAGACCGGTCTGATTCATGTGTGTATTCTCCTCGAGTTTAACAACGATCTCTGTCTTGCGATGACCAAGGTGGCTGGACAGTGGCTTCCTATCAGCAGGATCAGGAAGTCATGAATGGGGAAGACATCCGATTGATTAAAAAATTAGTGATTTTTTTACATGTTTGCTTTAAGAGATTGGGTACTTTATACATACCTGTATGTTGGGGAGACTACCTGAAATCTTTCTCTGGTTACAACTTGAAGAGTTTGTAACCACTAAATCAACCTGGACCCCCGCACACACACTTCCCAAGCCCATGGTACCTGTATTTTTGAACACAGACAGGATATTCCTCATGAGAAGGTCTGAAGGAACCCCTCTGAGCCTGGCTATCTGAAACCAGAAAGACCTTGAATCCTCACTATAGAATCAGAAGGGCTGACTTCCCTGGGAAAGTCACTGTTTGCCATCAGATTACCACTCTCCTCCGAGCTCAGTTTATTTTTTTTAATTATAAGAAGGCTGAGCACTGAAGAAGTGATGCTTTCAAACTGTGGTCCTAGAAAAGACTCTTGAATCTACCGGCCATGCGGGAGACCCGGATTCGATCCCGTAGTTGGAAGGATTCCCCTGGACAAGGAAATGGTAACCCACTCCAGTATTATTCTTGCGTGGAGAATCCCCATGGACAGAGGAACCTGGTGGGCTACAGTCCATGGGGTCGCAAAGAGTCAGATACAGCTGAGTGAATAACTTTCCAGAAGACTCTTGAGAGTCCCTTGGACAGCAAAGAGATCAAATTAGCCAATCTTAAAGGAAATCAACCCCAAATATCCATTGGAGGGAAGGACTGATGCTAAAGCTGAAGCTCCAATACTTTGGCCACCTGATGCAAAGAGCCGACTCACTGGAAAAGACCCTGATGCTGGGAAAGATTAAGGGCAGGAGGAGAAGGGGGTGACAGAGGGTGAGGTGGTTGGATGGCGTCATTGACTCCATGGTCATGAGTTTGACTAAACTCTGGGAGACGGTGAAGGACAGGGAAGCCTGGCGTGCTGCAGTCTGTGGGGTGACAAAGAGTCGGACACGAATGAGTGACTCAACAGCAGCAACAATAAGCTACAAGCCTTGATGGTCATTTAATACATCCTATTGGAGAAGGAAATGGCAACCCACTCCAGTGTTCTTGCCTGGAGAATCCCACGGACGGGGGAGCCTGGTGGGCTTCTGTCTATGGTGTCACACAGAGTCGGACACGACTGAAGTGACTTAGCAGCAGCAGCAGCAGCAATCAGAATCAGAATTTATGAAAGGGGTCTTTGTAATAAAACTAATGTATCCATTTATGTGGAAGTATGTTCTAGAGAATATCTCTTCTTCTTTTTCTTAGACAACATATCTTACCGCTTCAATCTCATGCTCTGTCTAGTTATACAAAAGTCCTGGGGGTAGAGGGAATTCACTGTCCGGGGGTTAGAGTGATTAAGACTCTAGTGGTTAAAGACTCCGTATTTCTACTTCAGGGGACACAGGTTCAATCCCTGGTTGGGGAACTAAGATCCCACATGCTGGGCATGTGGCCAAAAGAGACACACGCAAAAAAAATAATAATAAATAAAAGTGGAAGCAGAGAGCAACTGAAGGAAGTCTTTGGTACAGAGTGGTTAGGGAAGGATTCTCTGAAAATGTGACCTTGCAGAGGAAGGCAGGAAACAAGCCAGGCTAGTAGGGGAAGGGGCAATGGGAGAGAGATGCCATGAGCTGCAGACAAGCCGGGGAGAAAGTCGGGAGGTAGGGCAAGACACGTGAAGGGAGGAGGTCAGAGGCAGGAGACGCGTTTGTAGGACTTCTGAGAATTTGACTTGACCCTGAATGAGACAGGGCAGGGCTCACTGCAGGGCTTGGAGAACAAGATAAGCTGGCCTTCACTCGGGCTAAAGTCATCACTGCACCTATAGACTAAATGTCCATCAGCATATATATGGATAAAGAAGATGTGGTACGTGTGTGTGTGTGTATATATATATATATATATATATATATATATATATATATATATATGGAATATTACTCAGCCATGAAAAAGGATGGCATAATGCCATTTGCAGCAACATGGGTGGACCTAGACATGATCTTACTAAGTGAAGTAAATCAGACAGAGAAAGACAACCATTGCACGGTATCACTTATATGTGGAATCTAAACAATAATGCCAGTGAACTTGTATACAGAAACAATACTGTAGCAAATTCAAGAAAGACGTTCTTAAAAAAGGAGCCAAGACCCATTGTGTGGCTTATGGTTCAACTGCACTCAATAGATGCTGGGTCCTACTTGATCAGTGTCTTAACCCTATGAAGGTAGCAGGCTAACATATCAGCAAAGAAAACACTGCCTCTTCCTATTTCCTGTACTCTCCGCAAGTGGTTAGACTTCTACCCACTTGAAATAGCTACATGGCATCCTAACACTGCATCGCTGGTAGGCCAGGAATGTTGGTTTGGCCTCATCTCTGCTCAGAACACTGCAGCCAGTATGAGGATCAGTTATGGGAGCCAGTGTTTTCCTGAGGGGTTTCTTTGTATCTGGAATCTCTGTATTTGTGCCCATGTTGCTGAATTTTAGTCCCCTGATAGATATACAGTGGACCCTTGAACAGCACGGGGGGATTAGAGGCCCCTACCCTCTGCCAAGATGGTGACTGCAACCATGAAATTAAAAGGCACTTGCTCCTTGGAAGGAAAGCTGTGACAAACTTGTTGCTGCTGCTGCTGCTAAGTCGCTTCAGGCGTGTCCGATTCTGTGCGACCCCATAGACGGCAGCCCACCAGGCTCCCCCGTCCCTGGGATCCTCCAGGCAAGAACACTGGAGTGGGTTGCCATTGCCTTCTCCAATGCATGAAAATTAAAAGTGAAAGTGAAGTCGCTCAGTCATGTCTGACTCTTCGTGACCTTAGACAGCATATTAAAAAGCAGAGACATTACTTTGCCAACAAAGGTCTGTCTAGTCAAAGCTATAGTTTTTCCAGTGGTCATGTATGGATGTGAGAGCTGGACTCTGAAGAAAGCTGATCGCTGAAGAAATGATGCTTTTGAACTCTGGTGCTGGAGAAGACTGTTTAGAGTCCCTTGGACTGCAAGATCAAACCACTCAATCCTATAGGAAATCAATCCTGAATGTTCATTGGAAGGACTGACGCTGAAGTTGAAGCTCCTACACTTTGGCCACCTGATGCAAAGAGCCAACTCATTAGAAAAGACCCTGATGCTGGGAAAGATTGAAGGCAGGAGGAGAAGGGGACGACAGAGGATGAGACGGTTGGATGGCATCACTGACTCAATGGAAATGAGTTTGAGCAAGCTGCAGGAGACAGTGAAGGACAGGGAAGCCTGGCGTGCTGCAGTCCATGGGGTCGCAAAGAGTCGGACACAACTGAGTGACTGAACAAGCCTCTGCCCGTAAGTCAGATTTCCACATCCGCAGATTCAACCAATCACACAGATGGGACAATTGTTGTTGTTCTGTCTAAGTTGAGTCTGACTCTTTGTGACCCCATGGACTACAGCCCGCCAGGCTCCTCTGTCCACAGGATTCTCCAGGCAAGGATGCTGGAGTGGGTTGCCATTTCCTTGTCCAGAGGATCTTCCCCGTGCAGGGATCAAACCTGGGTCTCCTGCATGGCAGGCAGATTCTTCATCTCTGCCACCTGGACTGACTTACAGATAAAGAAAAGGGAGCATGGACGTCATTAGCTTACTTCTTTCCATGAAACTAATAAGGAGAACACACCTCTTAGGAAAGTCATGAAATTCTTCATTCCGGGGGAAACGGGGTAGTAAAAGTGTGAAATTATTAATACTTGCTAAATGTTGGAAAGGGAAGTTTGAGATGCCACAATGTTTCCTTGTCAACACGCATTTCTTCTTCCACGCCTTTTGTCATTTGGAAACATTTCTTGAAATGAAATTATTTTAAACATCAGGGACCCAAGTTCGAAATGCTCCTTCTATCCGGGATTTACTCAGTGGCCCAGACCAGTCGAGGAGAGTTGAATCCACGGTTAGCGATCTTTTTAACGCAACTGATGCTGTTTTTGCTCACCAGAACTGATTTTTGGAGCACCCCTCTCTCCACTGCAACGGCAGATGAATTTTATTAGCAGGGGGCTCTGTCTGTCGCTATTAAATGCTAAACACAATTAAAACGCACATGCATCAAATAAACATGGGGCTGAATCCAGACACAGCAAGTTCCAGTGTGAAGAAGACGCACCCCGGCACCCATTCAGCTCCTCAAAGGGCAGACTTCATCAGAATAAAGCACTCAGCAGCCTCAGACTTTAAAAGCAGAGACATCACTTTGCCTACAAAGGTCCATACAGGCAAGGCGATGGTTTTCCCAGTGGTCGTGTATGGATGTGAGAGTTGAACGATAAAGAAAGCTGATGGCCAAAGAATCGATGCTTTTGAACTGTGGTGCTGGAGAAGACTCTTGAGAGTCCCTTGGACTGCAAGGAGATCCAACCAGTCCATTCTAAAGGAGATCAGTCCTGGGTGTTCACTGGAAGGACTGATGCTAAAGCTGAAACTCCAATACTTTGGCCACCTCATGCGAAGAGCTGACTCATCTGAAAAGACCCTGATGCTGGGAAAGATTGAAGGCAGGAGGAGAAGGGGACGACAGAGGATGAGAGGGTTGAATGACATCGCCAACTCAATGGACATGAGTTTGGGTGGACTCCGGGAGTTGCTGATGGACAGGGAAGCCTGGCGTGCTGCAGTCCATGGGGTCGCAAAGAGTCGGACACGACTGAGTGACTAAACTCTGTAGTTAATTGAGAAAGGAGAGGTGGCGTCTGTAACTTGCACACACCAGGCATGGTGGCAACTTTCTTGCTTTCTCTTAGCATAAATTATAACACAAGCCTCTCCAGTTTGCTCTGGAATCTGAAAGCCCTTTTAACCTCAACTGGCTTCTCGACGTCCATCCACAGTGGTCAAGAATGGGCTACCAGTCACCACGTCACTTCCCAACATCTGATAATGGAGGATGAACGTTCACTGAAAACATACAAGGATACAACAAATGGTGGGACAGTTAATTTTACCTGTCCATGGGGAGGGTGTTTTTGGATGACAAGAATATTGAAGTCAACGACCTTTGGGTAAAGCAGAGACTCCTCCACAACGTGGGTGAGCCTCGCCAGACCAGTTGAAGGACTGCTTAGACCCAAAGGACCAGACTCTCCCAACAAAGAGGGATTCTCCAGTAAGACAACCTTCAGACTTCATCCAGACCACTGGCTCTTTAGGCTCCCCAGTTTTCCCGCACATTCTACAGAATGGACTTGTCAGCCTTGTCCACCTCCAAAATCGTAGGTGCCAGTTCCTTATAATAAACTGCTTTCTCTCTGAAAGTGAAAGTTGCTCAGTCATGTGCGACTCTTTGCAACCCCATGGACTATACAGTTCATGGAATTCTCCAGGCTAGAATACTGGAGTGGGTAGCCTTTCCCTTCTCCAGGGAATCTTCCCAATCCAGGGTTCAAACCCAGGTTTCCCACACTGCAGGTGAATTCTTTACCAGCTGAGCCACCAGGGAAGCCCAACAATACTGGAGCGGGTAACCTATTCCTTCTCCAGGGCATCTTCCTGACCCAGGAAATGAACTGGGGTCTCCTGCATTGCAGGCAGATACTTCAGCAACTGAGCTACCAGGAAGCTTTCTCTCTCTAAAATATATATGCACACACACACATATCCCGCTGGTTCTGTTTCTCTGGAGAACTGTGACTAATCCACTGTTAAACACACACACACCAACAATCCCAGGTTTTCAGATGCTCACAGCTCAGCTTTAAATGGATAAAAGCCATCCATGCAAGCAATGAAAAGCAGCATCTTCTGCTTTTTCTTTTCAACATCTCCCCATTTTAAATATCAAACAGTTCATAAAGCATCAAACAACCTGGTAGCAGGAGTAATGTAAGCACACAGAAAAAGCACACACAAAAGCTCTTCTTTCATGACTGCTTGAGAAACAAAACAGCGCATTGCTCACTTTAACATTTTTCCCCGCTGATAAAATCACACCACCGTTTCATTTATAATCAGGAATAAAAGCTGCTGGGGGTCGTGTTTTGCTATTGATTGTTTGTATAGGCTGCGCATACAAAGAAATCAATTTTATGTCAGTGCCATCACCTGTTAGGATTTATCGGCCTTTTTCTAGTTGTTTAAGCAACGCACATGGCAGGCTTCCCTCTTAGATATGATGCACAGTGTTTTGCTTATATTAAAATGGATTAAGGATATTTGCGGGGCTCGTTTGTGAAAGTACAGCTTTACAACCTAGAATACGTATAGCTGGTTGCATTGAGAATGAGTGTGTGTGCTGGGGTAGTGTCTGGGAAGCTCAATCGAAATGAAACTCTTTTTCATGGCTGACTAGTATTCCACTGTATACATGTTCCAAGTCTTCGTTATCCATGAGACTGCTGAAGACGTCTAGGTTGCTTCCGTGTCCTGGCTATTGTAGTGTTGCGGTGAACATAAGGTTGCATGCTTTTTGGAATAGGGGTTTTTCTCTGGCTATATGCCCAATAGTGGGATTGCTGGACCATGTGTTAATCCTAGTTTTTTCAAGGAACCTCCATGCTCTTCTCCATTATGACTATTACCAATTTACGTTCCAGCCCACCGTGTAGGAAGGTTCCCATTTCTCCACATCCTCCCCAGCATCTACTGTTGGTAGATTTTTTGATGACGGCCATTCTGACCAGGATGAGGTGGTACGTCATTGTAGTCAGCCATAAAGAAGGAACACAGTTGGTTCATTTCTGGGGACATGAATGGACCTAGAGTCTCATACGGAGTGCAGTAAGTCAGAAAGAGAAAAACAAATATCATATTTTCACACGTATATGTGGGATCTAGAAAAATGGTACAAGCGTGAGTCGCTCGGCCGTGTCCGAGCCTTTGCAACCCCCATGGACTGTAGCCCTCCAGGCTTCTCCACCCATGGGATTCTCCAGGCAAGAAGACTGCAGTGGGTAGCCATTCCCTTCTCCAGGGGATCTTCCCAACTCAGGGATCGAACCCGGGTCTCCCGCATTGCGGGCAGACTCTTGACCATCTGAGCCACCAGCGAAGTCCCAGAAAAATGGTACAGACGTAGTTATTTTTAGAGAAGGAATAGAAACGCGGATGTAGAGAACGGACTTGTGGAAATGAGGGGGGAAGGAGGGGGCGGGACGGATTGAGAGCACAGCACTGACATATACACACGGCCATGTGCAAACCAGAGAGCAAGTGGGAAGCTGCCGTATAACCCAGGGAGCTCAGCTCGGGGCTCTGATGGGGCAGGGAGGGAGGCTCAAGAGGGAGGAGATCTATGTGTACTCACAGCTGTATCACCCTGTTCTACAGCACAAACCAACACAGCATCGTAAAGTAATTATAGTCCAATAAAAAGGTGAACTTTAAACAAAAAGAGAATATGAGTCTCTAACCAAAAAGTTATGATATTTGCTTACAGAGTTTAGAATAATACTCCATCCTCAGACTCTTCAAAGGAAAACAAAAGGTCTGTGCCTTAAGTTAGGAAACATTACCACAGGAAAATGGCAGAAAACTTAAGTCAAAGTCAAAGGTCTCTATTTCTTGTAAGTGAAACGCCTGCAAACTTTGCGAAAGCCATAGCTTTGCAGTTCAGAACATCCATAAGATTAAGGAAGTGAAGGGAACGATAGTCTTAAAACACTTTCTCTCTCAAGCGTTTTCTCTCTTCTGGGAATCCCCCTTCTATTTTTAATCTGCATACTATCTTGTTTAATATGCATGTTTCCTCACTTATGACTTTGTGTAAAGCTTTATTCATTTCTATTTCCCTCTTTTACGGATTCCAGAAATACTAGTGCTGCCTGGGCGAAGGAAGACAATAAAAATGAGACAGAGGAGGGAAAAAAAGCAAGACAAAATTTGCATAATGTGAGCATATGCTTATCATCAATAGCTACTCATGGTTCATCCACCTTGTCTTAATTCCAGCTGACATACCCTGCATGCAAAGGAGTAAATGTTATATTTTGTGGAAAACGAAGGCATCCACCACAAGGGCACTTACCTGCTGGGTGACCTATTCTTCATATTAAAATGGATCAGACATTATGCCTCGATTACTTTATGCAACTCCTTTTCAGCTAGTTTTAAAATCAGTCCTTCCTATGTATAGAAGTTAAAAGTCAGAGCCATGACAGCCCAGGAGTTTATACAGAGAGATTCCTTCTATGCGTGATTTGTGGGGTTTTAGGTGTTTGTGTAGGGCTTCCCTGGTGGCTCCGATGGTAAAGAATCCGCCTGCAATGCGGGAGACCCTGGGTTCGATCCCTGAGTCAGGAAGATGCCCTGGAGGAGGAAATGACAACCCACTCCAGTATTCTTGCCTGGAGAATCCCCATGGACAGAGGATCCTGGCGGGCTACACAGTCCAGGGGGTCATGAAGAGTCAGGTCTGACTTGGGCAACTGAGCACACATGCAACGCAACCCTCTGGATCAGAAAGACTGTGTTATGGTTACCCATCCCGATTCCTGACCCAGACTGATCAGATAACGGTCTGCATAATGATACTGAACACGGAGAGAATTCTAGCACAGAGCAGAGGAACATGTTTCCATGGGGACAGCTCCTGCTGACTCAGATACACACAGGTCTACAAGGATCCGACTCTAGATTTCCGAAAGATTCACTTATACTCAAGTCAAGCAGGAGGCAGCAGGGGCTTCCGAGGAACAAACCGACACAGGTAGCATTCATATACACACAGACACCCACGTCCCCTGCTTCTGGTCTGTAGAAAAGCTCTGGTCTCCCTGTGACCTCGCCCAAGGTGCAAAGAATAAATTCAACCAGAGAAGGGAGAAAATGCAGAAACAAATCTATATATTCCTTTTCCAGACTCTTCTCCATCATAGGTTATTTCAAGATATTGAGTAGAGTTCCGTGTGATATACACTTGGTCCTTTTCTGCTATCTGTTTTATGTCATTGCTTTTCAGTCGCTCAGTCGTATCCAGCTCTTTGCGACCCCAAGGGCTGCAGCACACCAGGCTTCCCTGTCCGTCACCAACTCCTGGAGTTTGCTCAAACTCATGTCCATTGAGTGGGTGATGCCATCCAACCATCTCATCCTCTGTCGTCCCCTTCTCCTCCCGCCTTCAGTTTTATATATAGCAGTGTGTGTCTCTTAATCCCAAGTTCCCAATTTATCCCTCCTACCCCTTTCCCCTTTGGTAACCCTGAATTTGATTTCGCTGTCTGTGAGTCCATTTCTGTGTCAGACATGATTTCATTTACATAATTTATTTCAAGATTCCACACAGAAGTGACAGCATATCATATTTGTCTTTGACTTCACTTAGTATGATCCTCTCTAGCTCCTTCTGTTTTTAAGGTTAGAATTTTCACGATCTACACTTTGATGGGTGGCTAAAAGAGAAGAGAGCCGGAAACAAACATTGGGTTAGGATGTAGAAAAACTGGAATTCTCACCGGCTGCTGGTGGAATGTAAAACGTTTCGGCAACTTGGGAAGACAGTCTGAGAGTTTCTCAATGGCTGAACACAGGATGACCACATGACCCAACCATGTAACTCCTCGATACATACCCAAGAAAAACGAGAGTCCAGAGGAAAACATATGAACACGCATACCATTATTATTTTTCATTAAGAGGCAAAAGGTGGAAACGAGCCAAATGTCCATCAGTGGATGGGTGGCTGGACAAAAAAGAGGTCTATCCACTCAACATGGGCTTCCCAAGTGGTGCCAGTGGTGAAGAATCCAACTGCAATGTGGGAGACCTGGGTTCAGTCCCTGGGCTGGGAAGATACCCTGGAGAAGGGAACGGCTACCCACTCCAGTGTTCTGGCCTGGAGAATTCCATGGTCTGTAGAGTCCATGGAGTCCCAAAGAGTCCGACACGACTTTCACTTTCTTATAGGGGGTGATAAAAGCATCCTGAAATAAGAAAGCGGTGACAGATATACAACTCTGAGTATTCCAAAAGCCATTTTTAAAAAATGGACACTTTAAAAGTGTAACTTTCAGTACTTCCCTGCTGGCCCAGTGCCCAAGGCTCCACACTCCCAATGCAGGGGGCCCAGGGTTCCACATCTTTTCGGGCAATTAGATCCCACTTGCCACAACTAAAAGATCACGCTTACCGCATTTAAGATCCAGCGCGGCCAAACAAATTAGAAAATCCTTTTAAAAAGTTTTCCACAGTAAATTCCAAGTTTTTAAAGTAATAAGTGTAAATTTCACATGTGAACTGCAACTCAATAAAGCTTTGATTAAAATTAATTATGAGGCAACACAGTCTTTGGAAAGAAAAAAAAAGATTAACGGTGCTGAAAGTGACGGCAAATGTAGTAACTGATCCATATGGCTTAAACCACTCAAGTCCTAATTAAACAATGTGTTAATAAAACTGCACGTGATTTTTTCCACATCTGAAGGATCATCTCTAATATTGCAGTTCAGTTTTTTCCCCCCTCGTTCTGCCACGCTCAGACCTTAGTGGAAGATAAAGCAGAGTAGAATTGATGCATTAATCAAGCTGATACAGACTGAAAAAAACTTTATAATTGCACGTCCCTTGGTAGACAGCTAATGTAATCTCAACACCACCCCATTTACCCTTCAAGGCTCCTTATAATTAAAGAAGCCAATCAAGGCGAATTGACTGATAAATAAATTTCAGTAATTAAGGGAGAGATGAAAGAGTCGATAGACAGGTGGCATTGGTCTTCATTATATGCTCAGCTAGTACCGTTTCCATATAATCAGAAGGCAATGTGAAAGACCTTGAATGCTCAGATGACTTCTTCAAGAAAAACAGACACGTTTTTCGAAAGGTGAGCCCGTGCCTCTGCTGTATCTTCACACACTCTGCAAAATTCATGAACGGCTGTTCTTTCTGAAATGGGACAGTGAATTTTTTGAAAAAGAAAAGGTTTGACTGTCATCGTTTCTAAAGGAGGTGGTAGAAATTTACAAGTGGGTACCCAGACAAAATTAGAAGACTCCTGGTCCTCGGAAGAAAAGCTATGGCCAACCTAGACAGCATATTAAAAATCAGAGACATGACTTTGCCAGCAAGGTCCACATACTCAAAGCTATGGTTTTTCCAGCAGTCATGTACAGATGTGAGAGTTTGTACCATAAAGAAAGCTGAGTGCCAAACAATTCATACTGTTGAATTGTGGTGCTGGAGAAAACTCTTGAGAGTCCCTTGAACAGCAAGGAGATCCAGCCGGTCCATCCTAAAGGAGATCAGTCCTGAATATTCATGGGAAGGACTGATGCTGAAGCTGAAGCTCCAGTACTTGGGCCACCTGATGCAAAGAGCCGACTCGTTAGAAAAGACCCTGATGCTGGGAAAGATTGCAGGTAGGAGGAGAAGGGGATGACTGAGGATGAGATGGTTGGACTGCATCACCGACTCAGTGGGCGTGAGTTTGAGCAAGCTCTGGGAAATGCTGAAGGACAGGGCAGCCTGACGTGCTGCAGTCCATGGGGTCGCAGAGAGTCTGATATAACTTAGCAACTGAACAATAACAAGCTACAGAAGGAAATGGCAACCCACTCCGCTATTCTTGCCTGGAGAATCCCATGGACCGAGGAGCCTGGCCAGCTACAGTCCACGGGGTCACAAAAGAGCTGGCCGTGACTTGGCGACTAAGCAGCGACAACAAATGTCTGTGCGGTATGGAACATACAGAAACACCGGAAGTAAAAATAATGAGAGACGTCAGATCCCTACCCTCAAGTGATGACCACCTGTGACACGTTGCTATGTGTCTCTCCAGAGTTTTCATCACATGCAAACACGTCTGTACACAAAGAGAATCACACTGCTTTATGATCTCCTTCCTTTTCACTCAATCACATCCACCTTTTCTTTTCAGTAAAATTCTATTCCCCCATCCTGTTACCTGGAACATGGTCACATACCCCTTATTCGGCCCCTCCTGAAAGATTGCAGTTGGTTTGTCAGAATCCATACGTGTGTGTGTGTGTGTGTGTGTGTGTATATATATGCACACATAAACACAGACATACCTGTATGACTGATTCACTTTTTTGTACAATAAAACTAATACAGCATTGTGAAGCAATTATATTCCCATAAAAAAAAAAAAGTAAAAGCAAATTGAAAGACCTTAGACCGTCTCCCCTGCCCTGCCAACATGTCCCACTCGGTAAGAAACTTCTTCAGAAGCAGTCCTGATAACCCTACACATGTATTCCCACCTTCCACTGAACACACGCACACCATCCATCTCTTCATGGGTGCCTCTCTCTGAAGATCCACCTTCTCTTCTAAGAATCACCAGGACCTGTCTCAGGACAGTCAGCCCAGGTTAATCTTCGTGGACCACGGGTGCTTCAAAATCCACAGGGGGCCTCCCCTGGTGGCCCACAAGTTGGGAGTCCACCTTGCAGTGTGGCGGACGCCAGTTCGATCCCCGGTCCAGGAAGATCCTACGTGCCTTGGAGCAATTATGTGCAAATACTGAGTCCTCACTTTTAGGGTCTGGAAGACACAACTAGTGTAATCTGCGTGCCTAGAGCTGGCGCTCTGCAGCAGGAGACGCCAGGGCAGTAAGAAGCCCCCACACTCCAACTAGAGTAGCCCCTGCTCACCTCAACTAAAGACAAGCCCACACACCGCAACAAAGAGCCAGCAGAGCCATAAATAAAATGAAAATATTGAACAAAATCACATCGATATACCGATAATCTCATTTTCATCTACGTGCATGCTTTCGAAGCTAATACTTTAAGCCCCATTGAGTGGATTCTGCCATTGTGTCCATGGTCTATTTGTTTCTGTTTTTGTCTAATTTCTCTGCTGTGAACCACTTTTGAAAAGTCCTTATCGAAGGTGTTACGACACTGCTTCGGGTTTATGCCTTGGTTTTTCAGCCACAAGGCACCGAGGGACCTTAGTTCCCGCACCAGCTATCAAACCTGCACCTCTTGGGTTGCAAGCGGAAGTCTTAACCACCGGACGGTTCCTTTATTGACTAATCGTTGCAATCTTTACCTTCACAGGGTGCCCATGGAGTGGTGAACCATCCTTTCCCTTGGAATGAAGTAGATTACTGTCCCCACAGAGGTAGCCAGAAACCTATGGTAGACACGGACAAGTTTCCTCTATGAGTCCCAACGTATGACACAAATTGTCCAAATCTCAGGAGCCTCTTTGCTTGTAAACACATCCAGACTTTGCTAGTCTCTCTGTGTGCCATGTCCATTTCGTTTGACTTGGCTTTTCTCGTGAGATTTTGTTTCTTTGGTCCAGCCTACAAGATGCTCTGCAAAAACAAGTCTTTGACGACTGAGCTCCACGTCTGAGATGTCTCCTGTGTGCCGAGTTAATTCTGCAAGAGGGACAAGGAGTGTATGATGTCATTTATATGTAGAATCTAAGAAGTAAAACAAACTAGTGGAAGTAACAGAAATGAACTAGACCCACAGGTACAGACCAGAAGCCAGTGGTGACTAGTAGTGGAGAGGACGGTCAAAGGGGCAGTATAGCAGAAGTGTTTTCAGAGGTGCAAGCTATCATGCATAAAGTAAGCGACAAAGATATATTCTGCAGCACAGGGAGTGTCGTCAATATTTTATAATAAGTTTAAAAGGAATTTTAAAAGAACATTGAGTCATTATATTGTATAGTTGAAGCTTATATCATATTCTGCATCAACTATACCTAAAACAAAAACTAAAGAAAAATTTTTTTTTCATTTAGCAAGTATTTGATTTTATTCTTGCAAGTAGAGAAACCGTTTTACTTCCTGTTAAAGTAAAGCATTTAAGTTGACCTGTTTTCTCATGCTTCATTATCACTGATCATGAACTTTATTGCATACGGTTACTAAAGAGACAAAAATCACTCATCTGGCTTTACATACGACATGGTTATTGCCAATGTTAGAGCAAAACAGGAGTCTTTGAAGTTTGTATATATTCTGCCGTCTTCCTTAAATACGAATAATTTTTCCAGTCTTCCAGTAAAATCTGAGTATGACCGCTATTCCTTCAAGGAGGTTTCCACACAGGAAAATGATAATGTTTAAACAATTATAATACTTTTTGTCAGGGATATCGCTGAGGCAGGTGTTCTCAACCAGGTGTTATTTTGCCTTCAAGGGGAATTTTATCAACATCTGAGGGGGGCATGGCAACCGACTCCAGTATTCTTGCCTGGATAATCCCACGGACAGAGGATTCTGGCGGGTTTATAGTCCATGGGTTTATAGTCCAAAGAGTCGGACACGACTGAATGAAGGCACTCGTGAAGACACTTTGGGATGCTTTGACTGAAGAAGCATTGACGTCTGATGGGTGAAGACCAGGGGTGCCAGGAAACATCCTACAACACACAAGACGGCCCCCTCCACAAAGAATGATCCAGCCCAAAGCTCAACTGTGCTAAACAGGAAAACTCAATTCAGAGGACCTCATCTATTACATAAGAGACACTTCTCTTTGCCCTGGATGTAAAAATAGCCTCAAAAACCTCATGTCATGTCCATCAACTACTGTTTAATCAAGAATTAATAAGGTCTGATTCTATTAAAACATAGACTTTCATATCTGGAAAAGATCCCTGGAGACTGGCCAGGCTATGGAGAGAAGAATCCATCTTTTCTAAAACTACGGCAAATAGATGTCATCATATGATTGGCCATTTCCTCCATGGTTTATAGCTGTAGGTGAGAAAAAAATAATACCATCTAAGAAGCATCTAAGGATCTAAAAATCTAGAAACAACGAGATTTTTAGAGCAATTACTGACCTTACAAAAGGGAAACAGAGGAAGAATTCAGTGCAGAAACGCAGTGAAGCAAATGGCCCTAATGACAATGCTTGCCTAAGGTTCTTGGTAAGAATATACATATATATATACACACACACACCCTGAGGAAACCAAAACTGAAAAAGACACATGTACCCCGGTGTTCATTGCAGCGCTATCTGCAACAGCTCGGACATGGAAATAACCTGGATGTCCATCAACAGATGAATGGATAAAGAAGCAATGGTACGTATACACAATGGAATATTACTCAGCCATGAAAAAGGAACGCAATCGAATCCATTCTAATGAGGTGCACAAACCTGGAGCCTATTACGCAGAGTGAAGTCAGTGGGAAACAGAAAGACAAATATCATACATTAAAGTATACACGTGGGATCCTGAAACACGATCCTGATGAAACTATTTGCAGAGCAGCAAGGGAGTCATAGACATGAAGAACAGACTTGTGGACCCAGAGGGGGATGGAGAGGGTGGGATGATTTGAGAGAGTAGCTTGGAAACGTATCCATTACCAGGTATAAAACAGATAGCCAGTGTGAACGTGCTGCATGACTCAGGGGGCTCAGACTGGGGCTCTATGACAACCTAGAGGGGTGGGATGGGGTGGGAGGTGGGAGGGGGTTCAAGAGAGAGGGCACATATGTATACCTATGGCCGATTCATGCTGATGGATGGCAGAAACCAGCACAACACTGTAAAGCCATTATCCTCCAATTAAAAATAAACGAAAATGAATAAGAAAAAAAAAAAGAGAGAGAGAGAGAAGAACTTGCCAACAAGCTCAGGAAACTTTCCAAGCCCATCCTGAAACCTCTAAATATTTGTCGTTAATCAGCCCACACTTGACATTCTCCCACAGCCTGAGACCCCAGGAATCATGCCCGTTTCCAAGTCTTCGTCAGCACAGATGCATACGATAAATAAATCTCAACACCAAACCATCTCCCAACTCACAAAATGGACAGTGGTGTCATTGAACGGATTCCGAGATCCTTGACTATAAAGTTAAATTGGAATTCACTTCAGTGTGTATTCATTCTTTCTTTTTAAAGTTTGTTTTAGATGTGGACCTTTGAAGCCTTTATTGAAGTTGTGACAAGATTATTCCTGTTTTATGTTTTGGGTTTTTTTTTTTGGCCGTGAGGCAAGTGGAATCTTAGCTCCCTGACTAGAGGTAGAACCTGCAGCTCCTGTATTGGAAGGTCAAGTGTTAATCCCTGGACCACCAGGGAAGTCCCTATAATATTCATTCTTTATCAAGCAATTTTCAGTGCAGTCCTGTTTGTTCCTCCCAAAACTTGATGTGTCCATACTTGCATCCTAAAAACCGCACCCTAGGGCATATAAGCATACGCTGATCTTTGAAATAACAACCAGCAATTGCCACAAATAGGTCCCTGCATGTGGTTACACTTATTTTTTTTTCTCCTAGACTACCTAATCCCAGTCTACTTTTAAAGTATTCTTTTTTTTTTTTAAAGCCCAAGGATATTTTGCCCAACCTGTCCTTGAATAAAACATGTGGCTTCCCACCTGCAGCTTTATATAATATGTTTCAGGAGATATTCATAAATCTCTAATGTCAACGCAACATTTCCTACTTTGAGACATTTGTCAAAGGAAGAAAGTCAAGCTGGGTTTGAAGTGACAGTGACACAAAAAATGCAAGGGAAAAAGGAGTTCATGCGTTTGTAGAATCCAGTGATGCTCATCACCCCTAATTCCTTCTCCCCCCCTTAAATGGGTGAGTCCCAGGACTATGGAATCAAGGATCTGAGGAGGCCTTTAGCTCTTGTAGGGCTTCCCAGGTGGTGCTATGCAGGAGACATTAGATACCTGGGTTCTGTCCCTGGGTCAGGAAGATCCCCTGGAGGAGGAAGTGGCAACCCGCTCCAGCATTCTATCCTAGAGAATCCCATGGACAGAGGAGCCTGGTGGGCTACAGTCCATGGGGTCACAAAGAGTCACACGTGATTGAAATAACTTAGCATGCACTTTGCTCTTGTTAAAAAAAAAAAAAGAATGGAGCCTTCTCATAGGATCAGGTTAAAGCATCTGATGTGTAACCCATCACCCCCCACCATCCCACCAACACAAGTCCTCAGCGGGGTCACACCTTCTAGTCTTGGAAGAATCTGTTGACAAAGACATCATCAATCATCTCCTGTTAACCTTCTGGAGATTGTCCATGGGGAGTCTCCTGCTGATAAATGAATTTAACATGAGCATGCATGTTCAGTCTCTCAGTCCTGTGCCATTCTTTGCGACCCCATGGACTGCAGCCCCGCCAGGCTTCTCTGTCCATGGAATTTCCCAGGCAGGAATACTGGAGTGGGTTGCTGTTTCCTCCTCTAGGGGATCTTCCCCACCCAGGGATCGAACCCATGTCTCTTACGTCTCCTGCAGGGGCAGGCTGACTTTTTACCACAAGTGCCACCTGGGAAGGCCAGGTTGGGGAGAATGGGTACACGAACATGTATATGTATGGATGAGGCCCTTTGCTGTCCACCTGAAGCTATCACAACACTGTTAATCAGCTATCACTTCAGTTCAATCTGTCAGTCGTGTCCGACCCTTTGCGACCCCATGGACTGCAGCACGCCAGGCCTCCCTGTCCATCACCAACTCTCAGAATTTGCTCAAACTCATGTCCAGCAAGTCGGTGATGCCATCCAACCATCTCATCCTCTGTCGTCCCCTTCTCCTTCTGCCTTCAATTTTTCCCAGCATCAGGGTCTTTTCCAGTGAGTTGGTTCTTCACATCAGGTGGCCAAAGTATTTGAGTTTCAGCTTCAGCATCAGTCCTTCCAATGAACAGCCAGGACTGATTTCCTTTAGGATGGACTGGTTGGATCTCCTTGCAGGCCAAGGCACTTAAGAGTCTTCTCCGACACCACAGTTCAAAAGCATCAATTCTTCGGCGATCAGCTTTCTCCACAATCCAATCTCACATCCATACATGACCACTGGAAAAACCATAGCCTTGACTAGACAGACCTTTGTTGGCAAAGTAATGTCTCTGCTTTTTAATATGCTGTCTGCTGCTGCTGCTGCTGCTAAGTCACTTCAGTCGTGTCCGACTCTCTGTGACCCCTTAGACGGAAGCCCACCAGGCTCCCCCGTCCCTGGGATTCTCCAGGCAAGAACACTGGAGTGGGTTGCCATTTCCTTCTCCAACGTGTGAAAGTGAAAAGTGAAAGTGAAGTCCCTCAGTCGTGTCCGACCCTTAGCGATCCCACGGACTACAGCCTACTAGGCTCCTCCATCCATGGGATTTTCTAGGCAAGAATACTGGAGTGGCTAGGTTGGTCATAACTTTCCTTCCAAGGAGTAAGTGTCTTTTAATTTCATGGCTGCAGTCACCATCTGCAGTGATTTTGGCTATACTCCAATAGAAAAAAGAGTCTATGACTGTCTACTATAACCCAAGAAAAAGTCAAAGTTGCTCAGTCATGTCCGACTCTCTGTGACCCCAGGGACTGGAGCCCCCAGGCTCCTGTGTCCATGGGGATTCTCCAGGCAAGAGCACTGGAATGGGTAGCCTTTCCCTTCTGTAGGGGATCTTCCCAACACAGGGATGGAGCCCAGGTCTCCCGCATTGCAGGCAGATTCTTTACCAGCTGAGCCACCAGGGAAGGCCCAGTAACCCAAGAGCCCAGATCCCAATTTGTCTGTATCCCTGTTGAACATTTCCCCTTCCTCCTGCACCTCCCCACCAAACTCCCCCAACTTTCTCTTTCAGGTCCCTCCTCCCTCTTCCCCCCCTCCGTGCCACCCCCCAGAAGGAAGCAAGACTTTCAGATCTTATCTCCTCCACCTGCACTGTCTGTCTCGTAATGGCTTTATTATTCTACCTCCTCATTTCATCATTTACAGGCTCTCCCGTCAGCAATTTCACCCCTGCTGTCTTTTCACAGTCCCATCATATGCGTCCGTTCCTTCCCACTTGAGACGGAGCAGTTGTGCTTAGCTCGTCTCACTACGGTATGATGGCTTTTCTGAAACGCTGTAGCGACTCTGCACACGGCTTTGAGAGGAGACGAAACAAGGAAACTCCGTGTTCCAGCAAACTATGGGAATCTCCCAGGGAGAGCTCCTAGGTATCATTTCCTTATTTTATCGTTGTTATTTATACACAAATGCGCTGTGTATCTATACCTACCTCCATCACGTATCATCTATCAAACTACCTACCTATCATCTATCTATTGTCTATTTATCATCTATCTCTATTTTCTGTCATCCATATCATCAGTGTCTATCTACCGTCTAGCAATCAACCTACTGACCTATCATCTATCTAATCTATTGTCTATTTATCATCCACCTATCCGTCTATCTTTCCTATTTGTTTATCACCTGTCTGTATCTCTGTCATCTCTGTCTCTCTCATCTATCCATTCCCCTTATCCACCAATCCCATCCACCGTAGGCTATCAGTGATAGTTGTCTATTCCAGGAGGTCTAATTACTCCTACGAAATATCACCCACCTCTGCCCACAAAGCGGGAGGTATTCGTAACCCCGTCTTGCCCCCTCTCTGCCCTGAGCATCTTTCTGTGTCATATCAAACGGACTCATTTCCAGGCGTGGCTCAATCAATATACGCTCCTTGAAGGGTTGCAGGGTCCACTGTCTCAATCCCCGCCGTTAAGCAGGCAATATTTTCCATCTCTACTTGCGGAACGGCACTAAAGTATGACTCTACAGTCTTGCTTTATTTGTTCTTTGGTCTTTCTGAATGTGAGGCAGACTACATTGCATCAAAACGTGCCTTTCATCACAGCTGCTCCCGGTGGTAGACCAGAAGTCCAGAGAGCACTATTCCAGTATAACTGTCACTCTACATCAAGGTTTCTCAACCTTTGTACTATTGACACTGGGGGGTCAGATAGTTCCCTGTGGTGGAGACTGTCCTGAACATCACAGCCATCCCTAGTCATGGAAATTTGCTCTATGACACAGAGCTCAAATCTGGTGCTCTGTGACCTCCTAGAAGAGTGGAACTGGGTGGCGGGGAGGTTCAAGAAAGAGGGGACATATGTATATCTATGGCTGATTCATGATGATATACGGCAAGACCGGTGCAATATTGTAAAACAATTATCCTCCAAATAAAATTAAATACATTTTTTAAAAAAAGAGCCCCCCTGTTCAAGTGGGAAAGGATATAAGTAAGCCTATAGCTGGTTCAGGCTGATGTTTGGTTAATACTATAATACCAACACAGTACTGTAAAGCAATTATCCTTCAATCAAACATAAATAGATTTAAATAACACATTAAAAAAAAATAGAGCTCCTGGTTCATATAAGTCATGGCCAATAGCACCCTCATCCCAATGAGAAAACCAAAAATATTCCACACCCCAGTTTAGAACCACTTGTCTCGATATTATCCTCGGAAAGTATTTTGATATCATGTCAGGTCATGGTGAAAGATGTGATTTCAATGTGGGGCAATGAACCCTGAGTAACTATATTCAGTAACTATAGCAGACTCTCTGGTGAATGGAACCAAAGTGGAAATTTAAAGACCTTGCTCTGCAGGAGACGCCCAGACAGAAGACAGTGTTGCCTGGTGCTCTGAAAAAATACTGCTGCTGCTGCTACATCACTTCAGTCGTGTCCGACTCTGTGCGACCCCATAGATGGCAGCCCACCAGGCTCCCCCGTCCCTGGGATTCTCCAGCCAAGAACACTGGAGTGGGTTGCCACTTCCTTCTCCAATGCAGAAAAGGTAATAAATATACACCATATGTCCTTTAATGCCTTGGTTTTAACTTGGGAACAGGAATTCATAATACATCTTGATTGAAGAGTACACGTCAGTGTTTTAGGAAGGCATTTAGTCAAAGGCGGTATTTTAAAAGCTGTTTCTCAAATCTCCCTGGACACAAGCCCACCTCCAGCATGAAGCTGCGTGAACAGTGGGGTCCAGTTAGGGCTTCTTCAAATGTATGCTTTTCATTCCACAAAGAAAGTTGTAACCAGGGACAAGTTTGGGCTTCCCTGGTGGCTCAGATGGTAAAGAATCTGCCTGCCAGTGCAGGAGACCTGGGATCGATCCCTGGTTGGGGAAGATCCCCTGGAGAAGGGCGTGGCAACCCACTCCACTACTCTTGCCTGGAGAATCCCATGGACAGTGGAGCCTGGCGGGCTCAAGGGGTCGCAAAGAATCGGACGCAATTGAGTGACTAACACTAAGGCTTCTAAGACAACACCTTCTTTTTCACCAGAAAATAAAAGCACCTGTAAAATGAAAATAAAACAAACAGAATCACAACCGCTTTAGATAACTGATTAGAAATAAAGGAGATGATCTTACCAAGTGATAAATGTCAGAGAAAGACAAACAGTACAATATCACTCATATGTGGAATCTTATTTTTTTTTAATGATAGAAGCAAACTTATTTACAAGGCAGAAACAGACTCACAGACTTAAAAAAAAAAAAAAACCAACTTATTGTTACCAAAGGGGAAACGGGGAGGGGAAGGGGAATAGGAATTTGGGATTAAAATATACACCCTACCATATCTAAAATGACCTATTGTATAGCATAGAGATTTCTACTCAATGCTCTGTAATAACCTATATGTTAAAATAATCTGAAAACAAATGAACATATGTATATGACTGAATCACTTTGCTATTCACCTGAAACTAAGACACACTGTAAATCAAGTATACTTTAATAAAATTTACAAAATACTTTGTGATATAAATTTGATATGGGTACCTGTCGTATAGAGAGAAACATACACCCCATTAATGTCTGCAAGACAACTTGGTGTTTTACCCCCCAAATAAGTAAGTTTTGGTCCCATCAGTTCATGGGAAATAGATGTGGAAACCGTGTCAGACTTTATTTTTTGGGGCTCCAAAATCACTGTGGATGCTAATTGCAGCCATGAAATTAAAAGATGCTTACTCCTTGGAAGGAAAGTTATGACCAACCTAGACAGCATATTAAAAAGCAGAAAAATTACTTAGGCTTTATTATTATTTTTTTTGGCTTTCCAATTTTACTATATTTTTCTCTAGACATTTTAAAAATGGAAGTATCATTACCGTGTGAGCTTCCCTGTTGGCTCACATGGCAAAGAATCTGCCTGCAATGCCAGAGACCCTGGGTTCGATCCCTGGGTCGGGAAGATCCCCCAGAGAAGGAAATAGCAAGCCACTTCAGTATTCTTGCCTGGAGAATCCCCATGGACAGAGGAGCCTGGCAGGTTCTAGTCCATGGGGTCGCAAAGACTCGGACACGACCGAGTGACCAAGCACAGCACAGCAAGTGTATGTTATATGTTGCAGGAGTATTTCCATTTTTAAAGGTGATCCTCCATTTACAGTTATTATGAAACAGTGCTTATATGCTCTGTGCTGTACACTGTATCCTTGTAGCTTATTTTATATCTAATAGTTTATAATCTCTTAATCCCCTAACCCTCTTTGTCCCCTCCCCTTCCCCTCTCCCCACTGGGAATCAGTCGTTTGTTCTGTGTATCTGTGAGTCTGCTTCTTTTCGTCATGCTCACGCGTTTGTTGCATTTTTTAGGCTCCATATGTGAGTAAAACCACACGGTATTTGACTTCCTCTGTCTGACTTACTTCACTGGGTATGCTCATCTGTAGGTCCATCCGTGTCGCTACAAATGACACTGTTTCGTTCTTATGGCTGAGCAGCGTTCCATCGTATATATGGACTGCATCTGCTTTACCCGTCCATCAATGGACACTGAGGTTGCTTCCAGGTCTTGTCTATTGCGTCTGTTCTGTGCTTTCAATCCCAGCTCTGTAGCATGTATCGGTGGCCTCATGTAGCATGTATCGGTGGCCTCTGTTCTAAGCTCTGATTTCATAAAACCAGTTGACTTCATGGACTCTGGTCTTGCGTTTGTTCATCTCCTACGTGCAAGCCCAATCGTGTCCAACTCTTTGCGATCCTGTGGACTGTAGCCCAGCAGGCTCCTCTCTCCATGGGATTGTTTTAGGCAAGTATAGTGAAGTGGGTTGCCATTTCCTGCTCCAGGGGATCTTCCAGACCCAGGAATCGAACTCATGTCTCCTGCATTGGTAGGCGGGTTCTTTACCACTAGTGCTGAGCTGCCTAAAGTCAATTCACGAGCTGGTGACTTATCTCCATTTTAGGAGTAACGACTTAGTGATTCCATTAACTGGGCTACTTGAGTCAAGATGTGTCATTTTTACTGACTTATCCCGCAAGGGTGTTGATGAATTTACATTCAGTTCACTTCAGTTCAGTTTAGTCGCTCAGTCGTGTCCAACTCTTTGCGACCCCGTGAATCATAGCACGCCAGGCCTCCCTGTCCATCACCAACTCCCAGAGTTCACTCAAATTCATGTCCACAGAGTCGGTGATGCCATCCAGCCATCTCATTCTCTGTCGTCCCCTACTACTCCTGCCCCCAATCCCTCCTGGCATCAGAGTCTTTTCCAGTGAGTCAGCTCGTCGCATGAGGTGGCCAAAGTATTGGAGTTTCAACTCTAGCATCAGTCCTTCCAATGAACACCCAGGATTGATCTCCTTTAGAATGGACTGATTGGATCTCCTTGCAGTCCAAGGGACTCTCAAGAGTCTTCTCTGGCACCACAGTTCAAAAGCATCAATTCTTCGGCGATCAGCTTTCTTCACAGTCCAACTCTCACATCCATACATGACCACGGGAAAAACCATAGCCTTGACTAGACGGACCTTTGTTGGCAAAGTAATGTCTCTGCTTTTTAATATGCTATCTAGGTTGGTCATAACTTTCCTTCCAAGGAGTAAGCGTCTTTTAATTTCCTGGCTGCAATCAGCATCTGCATAAAGTCTGACACTGTTTCTACTGTTTCCCCATCTATTTCCCATGAAGTGATGGGACCAGATGCCATGATCTTCGTTTTCTGAATGTTGAGCTTCAAGCCAACCTTTTCACTCTCCTCTTTCACTTTCATCAAGAGGCTTTTGAGTTCCTCTTCACTCTCTGCCATACCATACTAAAAGCAAATCTAGAGATCTCCACCTATGGCAATCTGCTTCACGGTCTTTTCTTTCCATTATGAACAAAAAACATGATGTCATCGCAGTGCTACTTTAGACCTGTTGAGTTTTGCCTTCTGTGATATTTATCAAGTATGATCTATTGTTTTTCTTTTCCTACTTTGTATCTTTAAGATTTTTTCAATGTGGACCATTTTTAAAGTCTTTATTGAATTTGTTACAATACTGTTTCTGTTTTCTGTTTTGGGTTTGTTTTTGCTTTGGGTTTTGGGTTGTTGTTTTTTTTTTTTGGCCACAAGGCCAAAAATATCCCTTGTGGGATTTTAGCTCCCTGCCCAGGGAGCAAATTCACACCCAGTGTGTTGGAAGAAGTCTTAACCACTGGACCACCAGGGAAGTCCCAGGTATTATTTACTTTTACAACAAAGCACTCATTTAGGTTAAGAAAATTACTAGATACTCAGCAGTCAATAGAGTCGTCAGGTAATGGATCCAGATGTGAATCTAATCATTCCCTCATTGCATTGAGTCACGTGTTGCTGGTTTGAACAATATATATACAGCAATTTTAGGAGCAGGGCATTTGTCTGCAAATATACACTAACCCAATTTACATTGGTGATTAGTTTTAAATTATGCCTCTTTGCATACTTAGAAAATGAGGCATTTTAATTTGGAATGAGAACCACAGGGGGAAGGATATTTAGAAATATGGCTTATTTTGTGGCTTTCCACATACATCATGATTTGAACTAATGCAGGATAAAAGCTCATATTTTAGTGTGTAGCTTATAAAACATTCATGGAGAACCTTGGGAATTTCTCCTATAATAAATAGGAAAACTGTATTCTGTCTTACTTTATAGAAGCTCAGCATGACTAAAACCATTTGAACTGCATATCCCCCATGGATGCATTTATAGCAAAAATAGAAAAAACTAGTTTCAGATTTCAGAGAATAAACATCAGCAGTAAAACATTTTTGTACTGTATCATTTTTTCCAACACATTTTCATATTCCCCCCGCAAAAAAAGGTTTGACTGCCTGCCTTTCTTGCTTCTTTATGAAACTCAAAACATGGCAAGTATATTCATTCCTAAAATATGACAATTTTTATTTCTGTCATTAAATTATTTTAATTACCTCCCAAGAAAATGCTACCAAGTAGGTGCATTCTCTCTCCAACATTATGTCATTCCAGTATTTAGGGGCTGGAAAATGATAGAATGTAGAACTAAACTGCACTTTTGCCAGAATAATGACATTCCATGTTGCAAAACACGGATCATGAGACGCCACCATGAATGTGACGCTATGAGGAATATCCCCCGACCTGACTTTTTCTTACCATCAGCCTGGTCTTCCGAGAACCCCTTTCTTCATGTGATATAGGCTGTAAACTGCTTCTTACACCCTCTAAGGAAGGTTGTAAGAAGTAACTCTTACAATCTCTCAAACAGTACCCTTAAAACAAAGCAACACAATTATCCCCTACCTATGGAATCTAAAAGCAATGATACAAATGAACTTATTTACACAATAGAAACAGGCTGACTTGAGAAATATATGGTTTTATCAGGGGTAGGGATAGTTAGGGAGTTAGGGATGGGCATGGACACTGCTGTATTTAAGATGGAGAATCAGCAAGGACCTGCTGGACAGCACAGGGAACTCTGCTCAATACACTTTAGTGACGTACATGGGGAAAGAATTTTAAAAAGAATAGAAGCATGTCTATGTACAAACATGTCTATGAATCACTTTGCTCTTCACCTTAAACTAACACAACATTGTACATCAACTACACTTCAATATAAAATAAGTGTTTGAAAAAAAATAAATGAAGCAACACACAGCACCCCCCAAGGCTTCCTTAAGTGTACTATTTATCAATGAGCTGTAGGCAATGGGCGTGGGGTAACATCAGAGCAGGACACCTCTAAGACTATACTGCAAACATTTTTATATCTACAAAGGTAAATTTTTCGATGTCTTGCTGCTGTTTACTGCGTCATCTTCCTTTTTTTATTTCGCACTATTAATTTTTTTCTCAGTGGAAAAATACAAAATTTAACTCTCCAGCCAACTGTTCATGTCATTTTGGTTTATCTCTAGTTTGGAGTAGTGATGAACAAAGCTGATGTGAATATTTTCATCATGTATCTCTGAGCACAGAGGCTTCCCGTCCTCCAAGGCAGAGGTCTCCAACCTTTTTGGGCACCAGGGATCGGTTTCACGGAAGATGTTTTTCCCATGGATGGGGGTGGGGATGGTTTCAGGATGATTCAAGCACATGACACTTAGTGTTCACTTTATTGCTCCTCTTATTGCATCAGGAGGAGAAGGGGGCGACAGAGGATGAGACGGTTGGATGGCATCACTGACTCAATGGACATGAGTTTGAGCAAATTCCTGGAGATGGTTCAGGACAGGGAAGCCTGACGTGCTGCGGTCCATGAGATCAAAAAGAGTCGGAGAAGATTCAGCAATTGAACAACAACGGGGAGGTTTTACATCACTCACAAGATTACTGCAGAATAACAAGTAAAAGCTTCTTGAATGTTGGAACAGGTAAGCAGGAGCAGAGATGACGTCATCATCACCACCAGCAACGTCCACATCGTCACCCAGGTCACCATCACGAATAGCAACGTCGTCACCAGCATCCTCACCCTCACCATTCATAGCATCACCAGCGTCATACTTACCAGCATCAGTAAGGTCATGACCACCCTCACCACTAACAGCAACAGCATCACGACAATCTCTCACATTATCACCCTGACCATTAATACCATCTCCAGTTCAGCAAGGCCAGCATTACCACCATCATCGCTAACATCCCTTTCAAGATCACCACTAATATCATCATAACCTCAATATAACCACCATCAACAGCTCACATGAGAATGATTTGTGTGGTAGAAACAAAGATATGTTCAAAAGTTTCAGAGGGAAATTATTCAGCAAGCAGGAGGGAGAAGATTCTGGTTAAAGGTATTAGATTCACCAAAACGTTCATGTGGGTTTTTCCATTCATGTCTTACGGAAAAACTGCAACACACTCTCTGGGAACACAACGTCTAATCGTGTGCAGGCGTGCTCAGTCGTGTCTGACCCTTTGCGACCCCACGGACTACAGCCCACCAGGTTCCTCTGTCCGTGGCATTCTCCAGGCAACAATACTGGAGTGGGCTGCCATTTCCTTCTCCAGGGGATCTTCCCAACCCAGGAATCAAACCCACATCTCCTGGATGCAAGATGGATTCTTTACCACTGCACCACCTGCAAATCCAACAGAAGCTTTCTATTCTAACTTCCCTTAGAGCAGTAACACTTACTGAGTACTTCTTGTGTGCAAAATGAAGGTTGATTCAAAAAAAAGAAAAAAACTGGACACAGACTCTTGTTCGTAAGGAGTTTGTAAATCCACTGCACATGTTTATGTTTCTATTTTATGCATTATTGTCTAAGTAAATACATGAATGCTCTTAAAGTTCCAAGAAACAGTCTATGAAACGCTGCCTCTTAATTTTATGGGTCTGCTGGCTGGTGTTTCACAAGAAGCTACTGGTTGCCAACACAGTTTGGCTGCCAACAACCAACTCTTCACACTGGGTAATTAGATTACGGCCAATAGGCTGGAAGAAAAAGGCCACCAGATTCTGAGGGCAGAAGAGCACACTTCTTTTTTTTTTTTTTTTTTTTACCCAACTGACATTGTTCCAGCAGAAATAACCTCAGGGGGAAAAAATGTTACAGACAAGAGATTCATCAAACCAGTAAAGTATAATTAGAACTTTCAGACTGTCCCCACAAGGGAAATTCTAAAGGAGTACAGAGAACTTCACAGCCAAATATTCTTTTCAACTAGCAGATTAATTTAGCAAACATCAGGGTTGAGCACTGTTTGCTTTTTGCCATTGAAGTGAGGTGGAAAGTATGCAATTAACAGTGAATGGGGACGATTTGAGGGTCTCAACCACACTGTTCTGGATTTTGCTGTTTCCCCTAAAGACAGACAAGCCTGCTTTGAAATGCAGCATTTTTAATCCAAAAAATAATTTTTTCATGAATTCTTTAAAAATTTAATGCTCACGATGATTCATGTCCATATAAGCAAAAACCACAATACTGTAATTAGCCTCCAATTAAATAAATTAATTTTTAAAACTTTAATGGTCACAATAAGTTATTTTGTGTGAGGACAATCGAACTTTCAGACTGAAATAGTCCTTTTCTTTCCAGATTATTCATTTCTTCTTCTTCTTCAAAAGAGATTTTGATTGAGGTACAGTTGATTCATAATGTTGTTAGATTCAAGTGTACAGCGCGTCAATCATTTATACAAATTATGTACCTACTTGTTTTTAGATTCTATTTCCATAAAGATCATTACAGAGTATTGAGAAGAGCTCCCTGTGCCATACAGTCGGTCCTTGTTAGTAATCGATTTTATATGTGAAGTGAAAGTCACTCAGTCATGTCCAACTCTTTGCAACCCCCGTGGGCTACATAGTCCATGGAATTCCAGGCCAGAATACTGGACTGGGTAGCCATCCCCTTCTGCAGGGGATCTTCCCAACCCAGGGGTCAAACACAAATCTCCCATTGCAGGCAGATTCTTTACCAGCTGAGCCACCAGGGAAGCCCACTTTATATAGAGTAGAGTGTATGTGTCAATCCCAATCTCCCAACTTATCCCCTCCAGTTCCCCCGTGGTCACCATAGGTATGATTCTACTTCTCTTCTGTGACCAAGTTCATCTACACCCTCTATTTAGAGTCTACACAGACCTCATACCATATTTGCCTTTCTGTGTCTGACTTACTCCACTCAGTACGACAACCTCCAGGCCCACTCACATGGCAGCAACGGGCACTATTTGGCGCTCATTTATGGCTGAGTACTTTTGCATCCTATATACGTGCACCACGTCTCTCTCATCCATTCCTCTGCTGATGGAAGTTGAACTCTCCTCTAACACAAAATCGCATGTCAATCCCAAGACCTGAGATCCTAACAGAGCTGTTTGTACATTCAGAAGAAAATTCATGAGAACGCCAAGACGTGCTCCTCCCATGGGACCAATGTTTGTTCCCCAGATAACGTTGTCACATAAAAGACTGCAAGTGACGTACTTACACTAAGTAATTCTTTGTTCCCTAAAATTCAGATTTAACTGGGTTCCCTGTGTTTTTTTCTGCTGAACCTCAAACTCTTACCTCCGCTGCAACACACAGCAATGTCTGCAGACATGTTTGGTCTTCAAGACTCGGCGTCAGAGGTGCTGCTGATATCAAATAGAAATTGCCCAGCCAAAGCTGTTAAATACCCCCACGAAGCACAGGATGGCCCCCGACACAGCAGAGAATCATTCAGTCCTAAATCAACCTGGGGAGGGTGGGGTTGGCTCTAATCTCATGAATTCTCTGTCTAATCAGTCACTCAGTTCAGTTGCTCAGTCATGTCCGACTCTGCAACCCCATGGACTGCAGCATGCCAGGCCTCCCTGTCCATCACCAACTCCCGGAGTTCACTCAAACTCACGTCCATCAAGCTGGTGATGCCATCCAGCCATCGCATCCTTTGTCGTCCCCTTCTCCTCCCGCCTTCAATCTTTCCCAGCGTCAGTGTCTTTTCCAATGAGTTGGTTCTTCCCATCAGGTGGCCAAAGTGTTGGAGTTTCAGCTTCAGCATCAGTCCTTCCAATGAATCTTCAGGACTGATTTCCTTTAGGATGGACTGGTTGGATCTCTGTCACATAGAGGATTGGATAAGAATAATTCAAAATCCAGACTCCCCTTTCCCCTGTTAGATGCCAAGACTAACCCAGCAGCGTGTCAATAAGGTTTTACTCCCCTCCCATAGCACTCAAGTATTTTTCTAAGAATAATAATAGTTTACAGTCAAATTACAATCAAAATATACATACTGCCCATTTGGAGCAGGGGGAGGTGGAAATTAGCCTGCTCATATCAAAAGCTAACACAGTTGTGTTAAGAAACCAAAGCTTATCTGGAAAGGATATTTGCCAAACACACATTGACATAGGAACAAACAGTGCAACCAACATAAGCAAACAAGATACATAATTGCTGAATACTTAGGGCCAATCGTGTGATACAGAAGTGCCCTGCTCAGTGGGAAGTTGCTGTATAGCCTGGGAGCTCAGCTCAGCGGTCGGTGATGACCTCGGCCAGGGCGGGGCAGGGCGGCGGGGTGGGGCGGTGTGTAATGGGGGATGGAGGTTCAAGAGGGAGGGGGCACATCCCCATATATATACCGCCGATTGAGTTTGTTGTACAGCAGAAACTAACATGACATTAGCAGCTAAACTCCAAGAAAAAATTTTATTTTAGAGAAAGGAAGTGCCCTGCCCATAAGAAAAGTAGTCCAGCTTATCAAACATGATCGTGGAGATAGCATATCTGTTCTAAGCATCAGGTAATTAGTGGTCCTGGTGGGGGGAATGGATGAAGCGCTCTGTTCCAAGTGTGTTTGTGTCATCAGGCTGCTGCTGCTAAGTCGCTTCAGTCGTGTCCGACTCTGTGCAACCCCACAGATGGAAGCCCACCAGGCTCCCCCGTCCCTGGGATTCTCCAGGCAAGAACACTGGAGTGGGTCGCCATTTCCTTCTCCATCATACATAACAGCTAATCTCGTCCAAATTTAAGTACTTCCCCAGGAAACAGGCAAATCGGGATCTGTTCTCCCAATGTGACGATCATCTCTAGAGAAAATACAGAAGCCTTGATGTGAAGAAGGGGAATATCGGTCATCACCCCCAAAGCGTCAAGTTGCAGTTTCTGAACTATTTTTTCTTTTTAAAAAAATTTTTATTTTTATGTAATTTATTTATTTAAATCGGAGGTTGATTACAATATTGTAGCGGTTTTGTCATACACTGACATGAATCAGCCATGGGTGTACATGTGTTCCCCATCCTGAACCCCCTCCCACCTCCCTGTCCATCCCTTCCCATCCCTCAGGGTCATCCCACTGCACCAGTCCTGACCGCCCTGTCTCATGCACCGAACCTGGACTGGTGATCTATTTCACATATGATAATAAACATGTTTCACTTCTATTCTCTCAGATCATCCCACCCTCACCCTCTCCCACAGAGTCCAAAAGACTGTTCTGTACATCTGGGTCTCTTTTGCTGTCTCGCATATAGGGTCATCATTACCATCTTTCTAAATTCCATATATATGTGTTAGTATACCGTATTGGTGTTTTTCTTTCTGACTTACTTCCCTCTGTATAACAGGAGCCAGTTTCATCCACCTCATTAGAACTGATTCAAATGTATTCTTTTTAATGGCTGAGTAATACTCCATTGTGTATGTGTACCACAGCTTTCTCATCCATTCATCTGCTGATGGACATCTAGGTTGCTTCCATGTCCTGGCTATTATAAACAGTGCTGAGATGAACATTGGGATCCACGTGACTCTTTCAATTCTGGTTTCCTCGGTGTGTATGCCCAGCAGTGGGATTGCTGGGCTGAACTATTTTTTCATCTGCTCATTTTTATTTCTTACCACCTACAAGGCATGCTAATTTGGATGCCCTCATCACTTATCACTCCCCCGTCCAAACTGCGCTATCTATTCCTTGCTGCCAGCGAGCCACTGGTGACTGTGGTATCCCAGAGTTCCTTGTCTCAGTTCGGAGACAGTCAACTTTCCAAGGCACAAGTCTCTAAGAATCACCCCCTCTGCCGAGATCCCATGAGGCAGCACATCTTGGCAATCCCACTTGGAAAATCTCTCTTGAGTTCGTCTGTTTCTCACCGTCCCTCATGAAATTAAAAGACGCTTGCTCTTTGGAAGAAAAGCTACGACAAACATAAACTGTGCATGAAAAAGCAGACATCACTTTGCAGATAAAGGTTCGCATGGTCAAAGCTATGGTTTTTCCAGTGGTCATGTATGGATGTCAGAGTAGGACTATAAAGAAAGCTGAGCGCTGAAGAATGGATGCTTTGGAACTGTGGTGTTGAAGAAGACTCTTGAGGGTCCCTTGGACTGCAAGGAGATCCAACCAGTCCATTCGAAAGGAAATCAGTCCTGAATATTGACTGGAAGGACTGATGCTGAAGCTGCAATCCTTTGGCCACCTGATGCAAAGAACTGACTCATTGGAAAAGACCTTGATGCTGGGAAAGATTGAGAGCATGAGGAGAAGGGGACGACAGAGAATGAGATGGTTGGATGGCGTCAGCGACTCGATGGACATGAGTCTGAGCAAGCTCCGGGAGTTGCTGATGGACAGGGAGGCCTGGCGAGCTGTAGTCCATGGGGTCGCAGAGAGTCAGACACGACTGAGTGACTAAAGAACAGCAGCAATGAGAATTTACTGTGCAGTGCAGGGAACTCAACTCAGCACTCTGTGCTGACCTGAATGGGAAGGAAATCCAAAAAAGAGGCCATATACGTATACATATGGCCGATTCACTTTACTGTAGGTCAGAAACCAACATAATATTCTAAAGCACTTATAGTCCAATAAAAACTAATTCTAAAAAGTTAAAGGCAAGAGAAATGAAAATGAGGACTCTATAATTTGGGAGGCAGAAACTAAATTTCTTGGGAATGGGCAGTAAATGTGCATGCTTTCTGCAACTTTACCTTTCATTCACTGAGTGAATTTGATTTTTCAAATTCACTGCTTCTGAATAGCCAATAAAAATTTTATTGCTTCTGAATAGCGAATAAAAATTAACTAAAAAAAGAGGAAGACAAAAAAAAATAGGTTGTGCTTTACTGTGTAAAGAAACATTTCTCAGTGTTTAGTAATAGGCTGAGCTCTCTCCACTCAACGTCTATGCAAGTGTGAAAGTGTTCATCACTAAGCCGTGTTTGGCTCTTTGCAACTTTATGGACTGTTAGCCTGTCAGGCTCCTCTGTCCATGGGATTCTCCCAGGCAACAATATGGGAGTGGGTTGTCAACTCCCTTCTCCAGGGCATCTTCCCGACCCAGGGATGGAACCCGGGTCTCTGGCATTGCAGGCGGATTCTTTTACCATCTGAGCCTCCAGGGAAGCCCACCGTCTCTGCAAGGCTACCCTCAAACGTTGTCAAGCTTCTCAGACATCTCTCACTTCTGCCAAATCTCCCTGACCCGCCCGATGAGACCAGGCACCTTCCCTCATCAGAGCAGAGTATGAGATGGAGACCCCGATTCCCTGTCTAGCCTATGAGTCTTGTGACAGCTGAAACCAAGCTGCACAAACATCTCTCTCACCCATTGGCCTGCATTTCCAGTCTTCTGAGTGATGGCAGAATAAATAGAAGCGAAATTGCTTCTATATCTATGGAGACAGGGAGAATACAGGGCTCTATCGCCACCGAGGGCAGATTTGTCATTGTATTCTATTCTATTGCACGTCATTCTAATTCGATGCTATTTTACTTTTTGGCCACACTTCATGGCATGTGGGGTCTTAGATCCCTGCTATTATTGTTCAGTCGCTCAGCTGTGTCCGACTCTCTGCGACCCCATGGACGGCAGCACGCCGGGCCTCCCTGTCCATCACCAACTCCCGGAGCTTGCTCAGACTCCTGTCCACCGAGTCAGAGATGCCATCCAACCATCTCGTCCTGTCGTCCCCTTCTCCTCCCGCCCCCAATCACCAGCTCAGTGCAAGTATGGAGCCCTAACCACTGGTCCACCGGGGAACTCCCTGGCCCATTTTAAACACCGTCTCAGGATCTTTTCATCAGAAATACTTGCTTGATTGTCCCTTTTGTGCCATTCTTCACTTTGACAAAAAAGGATCGTGTGTCAGCAAGGGTAGAAAACAATATTAGATAAAACTTTCTGCACTATTCTTCTTGCTCATAGTTTGAAGTGATTACAGATAAGGAATATGGAGAAAATACCGAAGGATTTATTTCTAACATGACAAAGAGAAACTACATGAGGGAGTGATTAATCACACCAGATACATTTCCCCAGATTTTATTCTGGAAATAAAGGCCTTGGAAAATATATTTCTGGAACAAAGCCCATGTATAGCTTCAAAAAAAAAAAACCCACATAAAATATAAAAGGTTAATGAGCTGCTGGGCTGTGCTTAGTCACTCGGTTGTATCGGACTCGTTATGACCCCATGGACTGTAGCCCACCAGGCTCCTCTCTCCATGGGATTCTCCAGGCAAGAAGACAAGTGTGTTGCTATGCCCTTCTCCAGGGGATCTTCCTGACCCAGGGATGGAACCTGTGTCTCCTGCACTGGCAGGTGAATTCTTTAGCAGTGAGCCACCTGGGAAGCCGCATAGGTTAAAAACTTCAATTAATCAACAAGTATCAACTTATGAAATAACATTACCTTTTACAGATTGTCACTACATGGAATGTATAGTTGCTTGCTGCTTTGAGAAATATGACATTATACAGCAGAACTTGCCATGAGTGAGAATTTAATATAATCAGGGTTTAGAAAAATGGACATTAAGTGTTAATTTGGATCTGCTGGGTTTTTTTGCCCTGGAGCCTGTTCCGTGCATTGTAGGATTTTTAGCAGCATCCTCCAAAGTCTTTGGGGAACCAGTGCAAGATAATGGAAATTCAACTACATTTTCCCCACCATGTTTCAGGCCATATGCCAAACACTGAAAATTAGAGCAGTGAAATAGTGAATGAGTAAATAAATTCAAAACGAACATAGAATCTCTACCCATAACACATCTCACAGGCTAAGAGGCAGGTAATCACATGCATATTCAATGAGAAAGCATTAGTCACTCAGTACTGTCCAAATCTTTGTGACCTCATGAACTATAGCCCACCAGTCTCCTCTGTCCATGGCATTCTCCAGGAAAGAATACTGGCGTGGGTAGCCATTCCCTTCTCCAGGGAACTCTTCCTGACCCAGGGATCGAAGCCAGATCTCCTGCACTGCAGCCACCAGGGAAGCCCATTCAATGAGGATGTGATGTGTAAATTCAGAGAAATGCTTAAACTACAGAGACAGTACCAGAATCAACAAAAGATTTCCACAGGAATTGATAAACAGATATAAGAAAAAAAAATTTTTCCCAGAGATGGTAACATGTAGTTGGGGTTTTGATGGATGCATAGGAGTTTGCTTGGCAATGTTATGAGAGCACAGCTATCTGCTCCAGGCAATGGAAACAATATCCATGAGTTGGTGATCCCTAAGATAAAACACAGTGTTGAAGATATTAAGACTGAAGTATGAAAATCTTAATATTACAGTAATTGCTATATTAACATTTATAACAAAACTGCACAAATGCTAAAATGGTCATAAAACAGTAGATACATCCATCCCATAGCTCCAAAGAGGTGTGAGAACCTAACCCAGAACTTTACTGTCAAATCTGAGATGAAAGGCTTCAACTGCATGTTTGTTTCGGATGGGTTCAAAGAATGTGGCAACCAGTGGTAGGTTTTTAGTGAAAAATATTTCTGAGTGCCCACCTGATGCAAAACATCAGCAGAGTAGCATGAAGAAAGGCAGAAGTATTAGTGAAGCCTCTGTGTCTTTATTAGTGAAGCAAACTCCGGGAGATAGTGAAGGACAGGGAAGCCTGGTGTGCTGCAGTTCACGGGGTCACAAAGAGTCGGACACGACTGAGGGACTGAACGAGAACAATTTGCCTCTGCGGAGCCGGTTCCTCTTAGCAGCTCTCAGCCTCTGGACCACTGAGCAGCTGAGTAACAGCGACAAATATTATAATGAATTCCATGAAGACTTTAAAAATGGCCCACATCAAAAAAAAAAAAGTAAAAAATAAAACACTTGGCAATTTGTTGTGGTTTTTTTTTTTATTTTAAAACTTTTCAATTATTTCAACCAGAAAATCTGTTGAGAATAATACAAAAATTTTATCATGTACCCTTCACCTAGACTTTCCAATTAATTCTGTAGGATCATGCTGTCTCTTTATCCCTTTTTAATCTGAAATAGTTCCAGGCTTCCTTTTTTATGACTCAATTGTTTGAAGATAATCTTATTTTTCAGAAAGTTCTCTCAATCTGGGTTCATGCGATTCTGCCTCATAATTTGCTTGAGGTTACTCTATCCTTATTATTATTATTAATTATTTTGGTCAGAAGTACTACAGAGGTTACCTTGTTAAATGTATTTTCAGTTGTAGGAAAATTGCTTTATAATGCTGTCTTGGTTTTCCGCTGTGCAACCACGTGAATGAGCCACATGTATACACGTCCCCTCTCCCTCTTACGCCTGCCTTCCCCCCGCCACCCGCCTCTCTCGGTCATCACAGAGCCCCGAGCTGAGCTCCCCGTGCTACACAGCGGCCTCCCACGAGCTGACTATTTCACACACGGTGCTGTATCGATGTCCCTCCTATTCTCTCAAAGTCTCACACCCTCTCCTTCCTCTGCTGTGTCCACAAGCCTGTCACACAGAGTAAGTCAGAAAGAGGAAAGCAAATACTGCACGTGGATTCTAGAAAAAATGGTCCCGATGAACCTGTTTGCAGCAAAAGAACGGAGGTGCTGCTGTGGAGAATGGCAACGTCCATTTATCTGCTCACGTTTCCTTCTCTGAGATGGTTTAAAGCACCATGAACGGGTGCAGAAGCTTTCAATGTTGTTTTCTTTTTATTCTTCTCCAGAGGAACCGTATAATAAACCCATTTTTTAAAAAATATAGTGCATTAATTGTGAGGCAGAAATGCACCTATCTCCTGGGTGAATTCAACCGGCTTAGTCTGAGAGACAGAAACTAATTGCTTCTGACAATCTGGCAGCCACAGGCGAAGGTATGTGGGAGGCAAACAATGAAGCGGCCGAGAGGAGGAGGAATCGCAGGAACTAAACAGCATTTTCTGAGAGTCCAGAGAACGCCTACGGAGAGTTTTGTCTTCACGCAGGGAGATGCCGCTGGTCCTCACAAAGGTTGTCCTTGGCAGCGATTGACGCTGGGCTTTCGGTCGCTGTGGGTCAAGGCTATTTTGCACAGAATCAACTCCACCCTTCCTGCAGAGGAGGCTTCCTAGGTGGCTCAGGCGGTGAAGAATCTGCCTGCGATGCAGGAGACACAGGTTCGATTCCTGGGTCAGGAAGATCCCCTGGAGGAGGGCAGGGCAACCCATTCCAGTATGCTTGCCTGGAGAATCCCATGGACAGAGGAGCCTGGTGGGCTACAGTTCATGGGGTCGCAGACAGTTGGATAAAACTGAGCGACTAACCAGGATCAGCAACATACATAGTAATCCGAAGGAAATATTTATAAAGGCAGGCTAAGATTTTAAAATGTACAAATATAGTATCTATTATGAAAATAGTGTCTATTATGTACCTATTATGAAATCGTAGACACATACTTTGGCCACCTGATGCAAAGAACTGACTCACTGGAAAAGACCCTGATGTTGGGAAAGATTGAAGGCAGGAGGAGGAGGGGACGACAGAGGATGAGATGGCTGGATGGCATCACCGACTCTGTGGACATGAGTTTGAGTGAACTCCGGGAGTTGGTGATGGACAGGGAGGCCTGGCGTGCTGTAATTCATGAGGTCGCAAAGAGTCGGACATGACTGAGTGACTGAACTAAACTGAACTGAATATTCCATTGTGTATATGTCCCACATCGTCTTTATCCAATTCCTCTGTTCATGGACACTTAGGTTGCTTCCGTATCTGGGCTTCTATAAGCAGTGCTGCTATGAATATTGCGGTGCAAGTGTGTATTTGAATTAGAAGGTTGTTTTTTTTTCCTGATGTATACCCAAGGACTGAACTGCTCGGTCACATGGTAATTCTCTTGTTAGTCTTTTTGAGAAACCTCAATACTGTTTTTCACAGTGGCTGCACCAATTTAGAGTTCTGTTTAACTGTAGGAGACTTTTAATAGACCATGTCAATGAAAGAAAATCTCCATTTTCTTTATTTTATTTATTGATTTGGCTGTGCAAGGTCTTAGGTGCACCACGTCGTATCTTTAATTGCAGTATTTGAACTCTTAGCTGTAGCAGTGTAGTATCTAATGTGGTATCTAGTTCCCTGACCTGGAATCAAACCCGGGACCCCTGCAATGGGCAATCGGAGTCTTAGCCACTGGACCATCTGCAAGGTCTCCTTTTCAATCTCAGCTAATCACTCTTGTCCTGAAGCCTACTTCATCTGATGTTAGTAAAGTTTCTCCATTTTCCTACAATTAATATCTTCATCCAGTTTGCTCTTCTATGGTTTGCTTTTAACCCCTTCTGGGGAAATACTTAACTATTCTCCTTCCTGTAGAAAGAATGTGTTGGTTCTTCTTGTTTCATGGGCCCTGTTGGACAATCTCTATCTTATTTAGACAACATAGTAATACCGTCACTTAGGGAAGTGGTGGCTCAGACAGTAATGAATCTGCCTGCAAAGCAGAAGACCTGGGTTCAATCCCCAGGTTGGCAAGATCCCCTGGAGAAGGGCATAGCAACCCATTTGAGTATTCTTGCCCTGAGAATCCCATGGACAGAGGAGCCTGGTGGGATACAGCCTGTGAGCTGGCAAACAGTCAGACCATCATTAGTTTAATTCTGCTGCTGCTACTGCTAAGTCACTTCAGTCGTGTCCGACTCTGTGTGACCCCATAGACGGAAGCCCACCAGGCTCCCCCTTCCCTGGGATTCTCCAGGCAAGAACACTGGAGTGGGTTGCCATTTCCTTCAATGTGTGAAAGTGAAAAGTGAAAGTGAAGTCGCTCAGTCATGTCCGACCCTTAGCGACCCCATGGACTGCAGCCTACCAGGCTCCTCCAGCCAAGGGATTTTTTTTTTTTTCTAGACAAGAGTACTGGAGTGGCTTGCCATTAATTCTACCATCTTCCTATATATCTGTTGTAATATTTGTCCTGCATTTTCTGCCCCCCTCCATTCTGCATCCCTTCTTTATGGATGAATTGAGTATTTTACTTGGCTTGTGGCCTCCCTATTTGCTTCTGCTGCTGCTGCTGCTAAGTTGCTTCAGTCATGTCCAACTCTGTGTGACCCCATAGGTGGCAGCCCACCAGGCTCCCCCACTTCCCTTCCATCATTTCCATAGGGCTCCACTCTCAGGACCCAATCACTCCACAAAGAACCCATCTCTATTACCACCTTGGGGTTAAGATTTCAATATATGAATGTTTCAGGTGTCCCAAACATCCAGTCCAAAATGCAGAGACCTATAGATCACGGATGCTTTTGAACTGTGGTGCTAGAGAAGAATCTTGGGAGTCCTCTGGACAACAAGGAGATCAAACCAGTCAATCCAAAAGGAAATCCACCCTGAATATTCATTGGAAAGACTGATGCTGAAGCTGAGGCTCCAATACTTTGGCCACCTGATGCAAAGAGCTGACTCATTAGAAAAGACCCTGATGGTGGGAAAGATTGAAGGTGGGAGGAGAAGGGGATGACAGAGGATGAGATGGTTGGATGGCATCACTGACTCAATGGTCATGAGTTTGAGCAAGCTTCGGGAGATGGTGAAGGACAGGGGAGCCTGGCGTGCTGTGGTCCATGGGGTCACAAAGAGTTGAAATGACTGAGGTGCATACAGTACCCAAGTCTAGACATCCTAACCAATTAGCTGTGGCAATGACGGTGATGCTATCTGCATGGCACCCAGGAGACACATCTCAAAACAAACTTTAAGCAGTGGGGGGGAAAAAATCGGGGGAAAAAAACAACAAAATACATAATTCCATTCATATTAAAATTTAGAAAAGACCACTACAATCAAAACTAGATACAAAAAAAATTCTGTACCTTCCAGATAATGTGAAGGGTAGAAGGGTACCAATTTCAGAAACTCAAGAGAATATTTTAAAGGGATGGAAGCAGGGTGTATCTTTGGTCTTTTTAGTGATTAAACTTGGGTAAACGTCAAAACACATAAAACTGTGTCCTTTATGAGGGTACTTTATTTTTTATTTGTCTTATGTGAATTACACCATAAAGAAGCTGAGTTTTTTACACTATCCGAAAGGATACACGCACTCTAATGTTCATTGTAGCGCTATTCACAATCGTCAAGACATGGAAACAACCTAAATGTCCATCAACAGAGGAATGGATAAAGAAGATGTGATATATATATATATAGATAGATAGATAGAATAGAATATTACACACTCATTAAAAAGAATGAAACAATGCCATTTGCCACAACATGGATGGACCTAGAGATTCTCAGACTCAGTGAAATATGTCAGACAGAGAAGCAGAAGTGTAACAGCCCTTATATGTGGAATCTAAAAAGGAAAGAAACAAATGAACTTACTTATAAGACAGAAATAGACTTACAGAGTTAGAGACAGAACTTATGGCTATTGGGGGTGGGGGGAAAGATGGGAGGAGGGATATTCAGGGTATTTAACACGGAGAACCAGCAAGGACCTGCTAGACAGCACAGGGAACTCTGCTCAATCCTCTGTAATGACCTTATGGTTCCCGGGGGAAGGATGGGGGAAGGGATAGTCAGGGAGTCTGGGATGGACATGGACACACTGCTGTGTTTAACATGGAGAACCAGCAAGGACCTGCTGTCCAGCACAGGGAACTCTGCTGAATGTCACGTGGCAGCCTGGATGTGAAGGGAGTTTGGGGGACAATGGATACATGTGTATGTGTGGTTGAGTCCCTTTGCTGTCCACCTGGGACTATCTCAACATTGTTAATCAGTTATACCTCAACACACACAAAAAATTTTTTTTTTGTTACAGAAAGCTAAAATTCTCAGTGATGTATATCAGACAGAGAAGCAGAAGTGTAAAAGCCCTTATATGTGGAATCTAAAAAGAAAAGATACAAATGAATTTACTTACAAAGCAGAAACAGACTTGCAGAGTTAGAGAAAGAACTTATGCTTGTGCAGGGAGGGAAGGTTAGGGGGAGAGACAGTTGGGGAGTTTGGGGTGGACATGGATACGGGATTTTTCATTCCAGAGGGCAGCTACGATTTATTTAAAAAGACCTTTGGCATCCTGAGTTTACAGCATCAAGTTCACCATCTCACATCCCCACTGCAATCTTTCTTCTCAAAGAATATTCAAGAAATCAACAGGACTCCATGCCTCTTGTTTCGAGCCACGGAGGGCATTGAATTTCTTCCCTATGTACCCAGAAGAAGCTCTGCCCTGTGTAATTCTCACACAGCGGGGAAAAGCTTGCTCTGGGTCGTCAAGGCTTGCTGTTTAATCACTGCTGATCTATGCAACTTTGTTTTATAATGTAAACTGCCTGGGGATAGGAGCAGAAGAAACCCACTCTAAAATATCACTATGGGATCAGACAGCCGTAAATCACAGCAGAGCACAAATATTTGTTCTTGCTTATACTCCAGCTGTGCCTGCCTCTCCCAAAGGGTGTGAAACAGAAGGGAAACAAACCACCTTGTCCATTCTCTCTCGCAAACTGCATTTTCTAGAGGAGCCACACTGGTAGAGTTGGAGGTTCAGTGTCACCCCATTCCAGACTATGTTGTGACCTGACATTCTGCCCTCCCCTTTAGTTTATAATCAAATGCCCTGCAAATGGTCACGTAACTAAGCACAGGGACAACATGGAAGCAGTGACAGATGTTATTTTCTTGGGCTCCAAAATCACTGCAGGTGACGACTGCAGCCATGAAATTAAAAGACCCTTGCCCCTTGGAAAGAAAGTTACCAACAACCTTGATAGTATATTAAAAAGCAGCGACATCACTTTGTCAACAAAGGTCCGTCTAGTCAAGGCTATGGTTTTTCCCGTGGCCATGTATGGATGTGAGAGTTGGACTGTGAAGAAAGCTGAGTGCCAAAGAATTGATGCTGTTGAACTGTGGTGTTGGAGAAGACTCTTGAGTCCCTTGGACTGCAAGGAGATCCAACCAGCCCATCTTAAAGATCAGTCCTGTGTGTTCACTGGAAGGATGGATACTGAAGCTAAAGCTCCAATATTTTGGCCACGTGCTGCGAAGAGCCGAGTCACTGGAAAAGACCCTGACGCTGGGAAAGATTGAAGGTGGAAAGAGAAGGGGACGACAGACGATGAGACGGTCAGATGGCATCAGCGATTCGATGGACATGAGTCTGAACAAACTCCAGGAGATGGTGGGAGACAGAGAAGCCTGGCGTGCTGCAGTCCATCAGGGTCGCAAACAATTGGACACGACTTATGACTAAACAACTACAAAAGGTTTAATTTACCTGCTTTCGCTTAAAAAAAAAAAAAAAAAAGATGGAAACAAAGCAGCTTCTGACTTGTCCTTGAAGGTAAAATTTCCTCCGTTCACTGTCTTCCACAAGCCACAGCATTTGCAGGTGTTCTCATTAATAAGTCATCCTACATGGAAGAGAAACAACGTCTCCTTTTCTCAGACAAGGTAAACCCACTCTCTTGTCACCCTGGATCGTCTTCCCAACATTTGATATCCCAATCAGCTCCAATCTGGGTATTTTATGGCCCATATGTGCCCAGCTCTGCCGCGGAATCTCTGATTTAAAGCTGCAGCAACTCCTACACACCTCAAGAAAAATGACTTCGCCCTCAAGAAAAATAGACTACAGTCAAATCCAATATGCTCTCTCCCCATTCAGGGAACACTCAGGAAAAATATTCAGTTTTTAAACGCGCAGACATTTCAAACCCTTGCTTTTGTAAGGGCCCCTGTTTCCATTTCCAAGTGAGAGTCTAACCCCCAAAGCTGGTCTTTTCTTCTCTTCCGCCGTATTAAAAAAGTAGGGAGATGATCGTATTTGTGACTTTGAAGCAGGCTTCGAAAAATTAATGAGGGTGAGAAAAAAACCAAGCTAGGAATCATATTTCGGTCTTAAGCGCTTCTGACACCTTCCACCAATTAACTCACCGAGGCCAAGGAGATAATTAAGGGAGCAGGAGGTCAGACGCTTCTGTGGGAGAAAAACAGGAACCTTCTGGGACCAAAATGTAGATATAATTCCTGTAATTTATTCTCTCCAATTAACCATTACCCCTATGTCTTGTGCATGGCAAATGAGACCTTGAACTCACTCTAGGATGTTTAAGAAAAGAAGAAATCATAGCAAGAGGGTTCACTTAGCTCTTACGTAGCCACCACCATCCCCCTCGAACACAAGGAACGTTTTCTAATTTCTTGTCAGTTTCTGATTTGAAGTGCAGCCTTAGCAGATAGCGTTCTGCTCATAACACAAACGGAGCACAACCCGGGTTCCATCAAAATGTTTTTCTCCGAGTGCCTACCCGCACGATCCAGCAAGCATCACCTCTGCGTTCACCACTGTTGATCCTCAGCAGTGAGACGACTGATGCCCAGGACGTTCACCTGGTCGTGACCGGAGCCTCCCAGACACGCGCACCAGAAAATTCAATAATGCTGTCAACCTTTCATTTCGTGCGACTGTGCCCTTCGGCCCTTGCTGTATCTGAAGCTGATTCCGGGAAAGCATCTGAGATACAAGAGGAATCTGTAAAACTGACCAGAGAAGGGTCCCTTAGAGACAGGTTGACTTACCGAGCAGGTTTCATGTTTCATGCTTCGGTCATGGAGGTCAGTTCTGTCTGGAGTGGGAGGTCTCAGCCATTTTCTGTTCACGAGCTGTGCATCCGGAGTTACCTAAGTGACTCTCTCAGGGAGCTTCAGGCTGGAGCAGGGCACCCAAACGGGTGTGTGCTACCCGCTCCGTTGTGTCCAACTCATTGAGAGCCCCTGGACTGCAGCCTGCCAGGCTCCTCTGTGTATAGGATTCTCCAGGCAAGAATACTGACCTGGGTAACCATTCCCTTCTCCATCCAAGAAAAACACCAAGGGCTTCCCAGGGATAAAGAATCCACCTGCCAACACAGGAGATGTGAGTTCAATCTCTGGGTTGGGAAGATCCCCTGAAGAAAGAAACTGTAACCCACTCCAGTATTCTTGCCTGCAGAATCCCATGGTCAGAGGAGCCTGGTGGGCTACAGTCCATGGGGGTCGCAAAGAGTCCAGACACCACTTAGCCACTGAACAACAACAGAGCATTCATCTTCATCAACAATCTACAAGACGTAGGTATTTTTACCGAGCCGTTATGGTGCTCGTATCGGTAAAGTGTAGCTCAGAAAAGTAAGCTTCGTCAGTTCTGTATTGTTTGGGCAAACTGAAGCTTCTGGAAAAACTCAGTATAATTAGAGTTGGTGTGAAGGCAGTGCTAAGGTGCCACAGGGTGCTAAGGTGGTCCCTGTTAGTAGCAGGGACCAGAAAAAGCCAACTCACCTTCAAGTTTCAAAAGCAAGGACACCCACAAGAAACTCTACATGTCGAGTAGGTAAAGAGTTGCCCAAGACAGCATTTTAAAAACCAGAGACCTCACTTGGCCGACAAAGGTCCGTAGAGTCAAAGCTGTGTTTTTCCCAGTGGTCATGTACAGATGTGAGATTTGGACCACAAAGAAGGCTGGGCAATAAATAATGGATGCTTTCAAATTGTGGTGTTGGTGAAGACTCTTGGGAGTCCCTTGGACTGCACGGAGATCTAACCAGTCCATCCTAAAGGAAATCAGTCCTGAATATTCATTGGAAGGACTCATGCTAAAGCTGAAGCGCCAATACTTTGGCCACCTGATGCAAACAGCTGACTCATTAGAAAAGACCCCGATTCTGAGAAAGACTGAAGGCAGGAAGAGAAGGGGATGGCAGAGGATGAGATGGTTGGATGGCATCACCGACTTGATGGACGTGAGTTTGAGCAAGCTCCAAGAGATGGTGATGGACAGAGAGGCCTGGCGTGCTGCAGTCCATGGGGTCACAAAGGGTCGGACACCATTTGGCAACTGAACAACAACACGGGAATCCATATTAAGATCCTACGGGTAACGCCTGGGAAACCCCAGGTGCAATTAATTGGAAGAATTCGCTCCTTGAGCAACCAACTTACTTGGTGGTGAGCTGGCAGTGGGGACATGGGAATGTGCCGTTGACTGACAAGCACACCGCGTTCCTGGTCTCAGCACACTAATGAGGGTTTGGGATGCATACTGAATAATCTTGGACGCGTAGGTCTCGCAAATCCTCCTCTCTATTCCAGTCTTCATTTTTTTTTAAGTAATTAATTTAATTTTTATTGGAGGCAAATTATTTTACAATTATAATAGCCAGGACATGGAAGCAACCTAGATGTCCATCTGCAGACGAATGGATAAGAAAGCTTTGGTACATATACACAATGGAGTATTATTCAGCCATTAAAAAGAAGACATTTGAATCAGTTCTAATGAGGTGGATGAAACTGGAGCCTATTATACAGAGTGAAGTAAGCCAGAAAGAAAAACACCAATACAGTATTCCAGTCTTCTAACTCGGCCCTTAGACAGCTGAGCACTGAAGCATCCTGCCTCCAGCCCGTCACCGCCAACAACTGCTCAACAGTCACATTTACATGGTTGGGGGTAGAGTCTCTCAGCCCCGCTCCACTCATTAGAACGTAAAATGGTCACACTGCGAGGCTAACAGCAGGAGAGAGTCCACCAAGGACATCGCAGCTTTAATCACGAGCTGCCCGACATACTGAGATGCTTCTGTCATTCCCAAAGTCAATTCTGCCGTTCCAGCAGCCTCCGGACCACGAAAGAGCAGTTTGCCCTTGACTCTGATCCAGTTGGGTTTCAGCGGCAGAATAAATCTGATTACTTAATTCATCAAAGGAGCGCAAGGTCACCGCTGGTACAGATTTAAATGACCTTTTTTATGATTATTATTGCTGAGAATGTTGAGATGCGCTATTTGGGGCGGGGGAGGGGGGAACCTGTCTACCAGACAGGAGATTCATTTGAGGGAAAATAAGTAACGCTAGCCTTTAGGAACGGCACTGAATGATCACATATATGCCCACCTCTGTTTTCTGCAGCGATTCTTTGGTGCAATCAACAGTGACAATCTCACTTCAATAAACGTCATGGATCGGGCACACAAGTCAAAAAATAAGATTCGTTCACAGCACCGTGATGTTGCACAGAAATCCAGCAAACGAGAGCCTAACATGTTAGAGGTAAGAATGCGTGACCTAACAGAGTTCACACACAAAAAATGGGACAGCACGTCATTACCTGGGGCTGCGTGCTAAATGCAACAGAGGCATATTGAAAAGCGAAGTGAAATTGTCAGGCCCTCAGCTGTGTCCCGCTCTTTTGTGACCCCATGGACTGCAGCCCACCAGGCTCCTCTGTCCATGGGATGCTCCAGGCAAGAACACTGGAGCGGGTTGCCATTTCCTCCTCCAGGGGATCTTCCCGACCCAGGGATCGAACACACGTCTCCCACTTTGCAGGCAGATACTTCACCGTCTGAGCCACCAGGAAAGCCATTCTCATCCCCGCCTCACAACTTAAAACTGAGGTTTGCTTGAGTGGTCTTATTCCAAGTTTTATTAGGTACGGGGAAAGGATTGCATATGAGGACTTACATCAGTTTTCATTTCCTAGCAATATTTGGTATAGTCTCCCTAACTGCCTAAATAGAGAATCTTGAGGAAAAAGACAAAAAGAACTCTCATGTAAATGAAGAGAAGAACGTGGCTTACAGTTATGATGGGCTGGTACTTTTGCATATTCTCTTTAATTCAGTCCTAATGAGGCTTCCCTGTTGGCTCAGTTTGTAAAGAATCCGCCTGCAGTGCGGGAGAGCTGGGTTCGATCCCTGGATTGGGAAGATTCCCTGGAGAAGGGAAAGGCTACCCACTCCAGTATTCTGGCCTGGAGAATCCCATGGGCTGTATAACCCATGGGGTCGCAAAGTGCCAGACACGACTTTCATTTCAATGAGCCTATGTTGGTTGAGCAAAGCCATTTGACCAGAAATCCACAGAGAAAAGCCACACGGAGGAAATCTGTGGCAGACGCCCCCCACCATTCCCCAAAGAATCATCAGATCCCCCCACTCCTGTTTTCTGCAGGTAGAAACTGTGACACACTTCTAACCAAGATAATCTGGCAAATCTGGTAAGGATGAGAGCCAAAAGCGTGTCAGTACTATGGTCTGTCTTATTACAAAGCCCACGTGCTGCGACTTATATACCCTGCTCTCCAAAATCCCGTCACAATCCAGGAATGTGTTTGAGCCCATACAGCGACTGGACACCCAGATCCCACCTTTGCCCTCAGCCCAAGTCGGTGGTCCTTGGACCCACAGAGCTTTGATAGCTGGAAGCTTAGCCACTTGTCTTCACAGACCCTCCATCGCACTCAGTGGGACAGCTAAAACACTCCACCCAATAATTAGCCACGTGCTAAGAAAGGCCTTAAAGGGCTTCCCTGGTGGCTCAGTGGTCAAGAATCCCCCTGCAATGCAGGAGATGCAGGTTCGATCACTTCCCTGAAGGAGGAAATGGCAACACACTCCAGTATTCTTGCCTGGGAAATTTCATGGACAGGAGACTGGCAGGCAGTGGTCCATGGGGGTCGCAATAAAGTCAGACACGACTCAGTGATGAAAAGACAACAGCAAAGAACCTTAAGCTCCCCTCAGAGCAAATCCCCAGGGATGGTGTCAACCACCCCCTTCATCTTCAAGTATTCTTGCAGGCAAGGAGCAGTTACAGATTAACAAAAGAGTCCTCAGTGGTAAACCGCTTTATCAATGCAATCATAATCATTTTTCTAATCACATACCATGTTGCAAGGAATACACCCGCTGTGTTACAAAAACCACCACCCTTAATTTTCACAGCAACACGAGGAGGAAGACGTGTTTGTCCTTCTTTTAAAAATGCATCCACTGAGGCTCAGAAAACTTATAAAATGCAATGACTCCAAAACCACATAGCTGGTGTAGCAGTCACGGCCCTTCGGAGAAAGAGAACCGACAAACGGATGGATGGATGGATGGAGAGACAGACAGACAGACAAATGGATGCAGCTGGCAGACCAGACAGGCGGATGGACAGAAAGGGTGGGTGGACAGAATGATCTAAGTTGATGATAGATACGTACCTATAAATGATAGAGTGTGCTTACACGGGTGGATAGATGGATCAATGGACAGACAGACAGACGAAAATTCGACGATAGGCAGACAGAGATGATAGACTATTCTGAGATAGACAGATGGACAGATGGGGAAATCAATGACAGATTTAGATGGCAGAGACAGAGATGATCAACTATACTTAGCTAGCTGGAAAGATACGAAAACAAAAGTGTTAGTCACTCAGGCGTGTCCAATGCGACCCCAGGGACTGCAGCCCCTCCAGGTTCCTCTGTCCGTGGGATTCTCCCAGGCAAGGATTCTGGAGCGGGTTGCCATGCCCTCCTCCAGGGGAATCTTCCTGACCCAGGGATGGAACCCAGGTCTCCCGAACCGTAGGCGGACTCTTTACCACTGAGCCACCTGGGAAGGCGTGACAGATGATAGCTATAGACGATAGACAGACAGAAATAGAGATGAACTACAGGTGGTAGACTCTACTTAGACAGATGTTAGATGAATCAGTCATACAGGCAGAGATGATACACTATACTTAGATGCATAGATGGATGGTTAGATAAGTGACAGAGATGATAAACTCTACTTGCATGGATAAACGAGGGATGACAGAGAGAGATAAAGATCATAGACTGTACTTGGATGGGTGGAAAGATAGATGGATGGATGATAGTGAGATGACAGATAGAGACGACAGAGAGATTTCGGATTGACCACACTCCTTGGCTTTTATCCAAAGGAGCTGAAAAATTATGTCCACAGAAAATCCGACACACGGGTGTTTACAGCAGCTTTCTTTATAATTGTCGAAACACGGAAATAACCAAGATGTCCTTCAGTGGATGAATGGCTACATAAACTGTCGTCCACTCAGACGATGGAATATTGAAACTGAAAGTGAAAACTTCTCAGTCGTGTCCAACTCTTTGAGACCCCCATGAACTATATAGTCCATGGAATTCTCCAGGCCAGAATACTGGAGTGGGTGGCCTTTTTCTTCTCCAGGGGATCTTCCCAACCTAGGGATCAAACCCCGATCTATATCTCCTGCACTGGTGGTTGTATTCTTTATAGGGAAGCCCTATACTATATATGAAAATATATTAAATAGCTAATATACTACTACTATTTATTATTAATAAGCTATGGTTTTTCCCGTGGTCATATATGGCTGTGAGAGTTGAACTGTGAAGAAAGCTGAGCACCAAAGAACTGATGCTTTTGAACTGTGGTGCTGGAGAAGACTCTTGAGAGTCCCTTGGACTGCAAGGAGATCCAACCAGTCCATTCTAAAGGAGATCAGTCCTGGGTGTGCATTGGAAGGACTGATGCTAAAGCTGAAACTCCAATACTTTGGCCACCTCATGCGACGAGTTGACTCACTGGAAAAGACTCTGATGCTGGGAGGGATTGGGGGCAGGAGGAGACGGGGACGACAGAGGATGAGATGGCTGGATGGCATCACCAACTCGATGGACATGAGTTTGAGTGAACTCCGGGAGTTGGTGACGGACAGGGAGGCCTGGCGTGCTGTGATTCATGGGATCGCGGAGAGTCGGACATGACTGAGCGACTGAACTGAACTGAACTGAACTGAAAATCAACCTAGAGATGGTACACAGAGTGCAAGTTAAACTATGTAATCATATATACTGATAAACTCTGAAAATATTTCACGAGTATTCAGAAAGAGAAATGAAGAAAGCTTCTTCTCTCTTAGACCTAGAGAGAAAAAAAAAAAAAAGACAGGATTCCCTTAACAACCATTCAGAACCAATATAACCATGCCTATTAGAACATCATCAAATCATCAGTACAAGCTGACAGCTGATCCAAGTACCTTTCCTCTCTGATATGTGATAATATTAGGTGTTGAGCCTGAATAGAATCCAAAATAAAAACGTCGTAGTAATTTACTTATTTAGATTACAGAGGGGGAAAAAATCTTAATACCACCAAACAAAAAAAAAAGAGTGAAGTCTGAAATACAGCAATATTGATGGGTGAGATATTAATCAGAGGCATTTTCTTTTATTTCAGAGAACAGAATTAAATAGCATTGATTTGTCTACCACCTAAGCGTAGGGCTTCCCTGGTGGCTCAGATGGTACAGAATCTGCCTGCAATGCAGGAGACCCAGGTTCGATCCCTGAGTTGGGAAGATCCCATGGAGAAGGAAATGGCAACTCACTCCAGTATTCCTGCCTGGAGAATCCCATGGACAGAGGAGCCTGGAGGGGCTACAGTCCATGGGGTCACAAAGAGTCAGAAACAACTGAGCTGCTAACACCTAACTTATGCCTGCTGCTGCTGCTGCTAAGTCGCTTCAGTCGTGTCCGACTCTGTGCGACCCCATAGACGGCAGCCCACCAGGCTCCCCCGTCCGCGGGATTCTCCAGGCAAGAACACTGGAGCGGGTTGCCATTTCCTTCTCCAATGCATGAAAGTAAAAAGTGAAAGTGAAGTCGCTCAGTTGTGTCTGACTCTTAGCGACCCCATTTGCTAGGTGCCCTTAAATTCACACAGGAGAATAAATTATTTCAAGTTTCATCGTTCCATTGGGACCAATACTTTATTACAGTATTTTATTAACAGTGTGAATAAAATAAAAGAAGCCACACACATGCCCAGAAAATGTATAGTAGATCATCTCTGTTTTCTGTTCTGCTGTGTTTTGCAATAGGTCAGAATCCTCGAAACAGTGTCAATGTTCAGCTTACGTTCTCTTATATTTAACACTTTTACTTGCAAGCCTGCTCCTAGAACAATGAGACTAACAAGATCACTCTGAGTGCAGAAAACACCATCATCTCTTATCACAAGAAAGGAGAACAAATCCAATGCAAACCTTGGTTAAAGCAGCCTCCTGTTTTACCTAAAATCCCCTGTCTAGTTAAAAAAAAAAAACCTGTTGGAGATATGGGTGATCCATTTATTATAACATCAGCATATGTGTTTGTCATTCCAGGTGTACTGAAATATAACTGACATATAACAATGTATCTGTATTATGCAAGGATGTGATACACGTATATATTGCAAAATGATCACAACGTCACTTAACCACCGCACCATCTGACATAACTATCATTTTTTATTAGAACATTTAGGCAACTTTCAAGCATTGATATCTAATTTCGTCACTTCCTGGCAATGGAATGCAAAGTGTGCCTTCCACGTGGGGTGGACAGCCTGCGACGTGCCAGAAGGGCAGGTCTTCCACGTTTGCAAGAGGGTAGCTTGCAATGCCTTCTCTTGTCCCCAGAACATTAATGAACCTCCAGTACTTCAATGCGGATAAAGGGAAGGGGAGGGGACAGAAGACAAGGATTTCGTGTGTGTCTGTGTGTCCGAATCCTTGTGACCCCAAGGACTGCAGCACACCAGGCCTCCCTGTCCATCGCCAACTCCCGGAGCTTGCCCAAACTCGTGTCCATCGAGTCGGTGATGCCATCCAGCCATCTCATCCTCTGTCATCCCCTTCTCCTCCCGCCTTCAATCTTTCCCAGCATCAGGGTCTTTTCCAATGAGTCGGCTCTTGACATCAGGTGGCCAAAGGATGGTTAGCTATTGTAGAACAATGTTGGGGGCAGCCATCATTTCCCCGTGGACAGCGTTTTGCGGCTTCTGCGTTACTTCCACTTTCTTCACCCATACAGCTGAGCATCCCAGGAGATGCGGGTGTGTGAACAGCTCACTTGTACAAGGGAGAAGGAAGATGCAGAGAATACAGCCCGACATAACACAACTTGGGGGAAATACAGTATTTCTCATCGAACCATAGAGCCCCTATATGATTTTTTTTTTTGCCTAGACCTTCATTCCAGCTTCCAGAATATCCTTCCACTGCAAGAACAGAATAAAAAGAAGCAAACTTCACTCTGCTGTCGGCCTGTATGCCCATCACATCTTGCTTTCTAAACACAATCCATTTTCCCCACGGCTTCATTAACTCACCCAAGCCTCCTTCTCTTGCTTCTAATCAATATTTTGACTGGGTCAGCGTGAAATGAAATTCACTTTGAATTATTTCTAGAGCAGCCACTTGAAGCACGGCACTGCCTGTTTAAAGGTTTTAATGTGTAAAAAGGAAGAAGATAAAAGATATTGCCCTTGTGTCAAAGTTCTCTACTCCCATTCTGGGACCCACGGGTTCCCCTGAAGCAACAGACACCTGGACTTCAGGAGACTCACGGATTCCTGGAGCTAATCTGGGATGCTTTGTGATGTATGTCCAGGTGCTTTTGACACGCAAGAAGGTCTTTACCTTTCATGAGAATTTCAAAGGCATCATCCATTTACACATCCACCTGTTAATACAAGCTCATTTGTCAAGAAGTCATTGTTAATGGAAAAGCATCTGAAAAAAATATATATATACTTACCTGTATTTCCATCAGCAATGACTTTCTGTTAATATAACAGGGAACTATATCCAATATCCTGTGATAAACCATGACGACAAAGAATAAGAACGTACATATATATATGCATGATGAAGTCACTTTGCTGTACAGCAGAAATTAACACAACACTAAATCAACTACACTTCAATAAAACATAAATCTGTAAAAAAGTGACTTTTCTCACCTGACAAAGCTAACTTTTATGTCAAAACCAAACAAAGTACAAGAAAATGAAAGTATGGATATTTCTCACAAACATAGACATGAAATCTTCAACAAAATATAAGCAAATTGATTCAAGCAATATATAAAAAGTCCATGAAAAATCAATGACCTCTTAACAAATACGTGTGTTGATGGACGTATATATCCATATATATACACACACACAGATATATATATAAATGAACATTGGTGTACACACTCACACATTTATGTAACGGAATCATTTGGCTATACACCTGAAACCAACAAAACATCATATGGAATAAATCATCTATCCTTCCCTGAGGATGATCCCTGGGTAGGGAGATCCCCTGGAGAAGGGAATGGCAACCCACTCCACTATTCTTGCCTGGAGGATCCCATGGGCAGAGGAGCCTGGCGGGCTACAGTCCATGGGGTCACAAAGAGTCAGACACCACTGAGGGACTAACACTTTCACTTTCTATCCTTCAACTAAAGAAAGCAAAACTGGAACCTGGATTAAAAGATATTTTTAAAAGTCATTGCTCACGTACGGTGTGCTGGGCAGAAAATGGACCATAATCGAATCCTGAAGGCCGAAAGGACCCGAAAGATTCTAGGAAGTAAATAGTTAACTGGGGCTATGGCAGGTTATTCCAAAGGGGCCGGCGGGGGGCGGGGGGGGGGAGTGGGAAGGGGAACGTTACCAGAAGAACGGACTCACTGGAAAAGATCCTGATGCGGGAGGAGAAGGGGACGACAGAGGATGAGATGGTTGGATGGCATCACCGACTCGATGGACACGAGTTCGAGCAAGCTCTGGGAGTTGGTGATGGACAGGGAGGCCTGGTGTGCTGCAGTCCGTGGGGTCACAAAGAGTCGGACACGACTGAGCGACTGAACAGCAACCAGAATATAAGGAAGAGACAAAGTTTGGACCAGGGCTTGAAGGCCCTTGCGTGTGTCATTAAAGTCTAGACTTTATCATGAACATCCCTCGAAAGTTACAGAGCGTGTTAAGATTTGTGATCAATGAAGCAGCTGTCGTCTTTATGTAAAAATGTTCCGTCAATGAGCAGACAAGTTCAAAGGCAGTTTAGCTAGCAGAATCCTACCTTCGTAGGATTTACCATAGGAACCTTACTGTCATAGGATTTCCACGCTTGCCCCAGTGTGGGACAAGCCAGGCACGCTACCTGATTTCCCCCGCCAACTTTATAAAACTAGCCACACGTGACTTGCAACAGGAGGTGAAAAGTTAGTCATTCAAGGTAAGACAGAGATGGAAAATTTGATCTGAGCCACATCGAGGATGATAACCCAGGAAGAGCGTCTCAGAAACCTCTCAGCACTGCTCCGTCTGTTAGAAGTCCAGGAACAGTAACACAGGTTGTTTGAGACACAGGGTTGTCCATCCGATGACGTATTAAAGGGTCAGTCGGTCAGTCGTGTCCGACTCTGCGACCCCGTGGACTGCAGCCCACCAGGCTCCTCTGCCCATGGGATTCTCCAGGCAAGAATCGTGGAGTGGGTTGCCATGCCCTCCTCCAGGGGATCAAACCTGGATCTCTTGCATCTCGTGCACTGGCAGGCAGGTTCTTTACCACTGAGCCACGGGGGGGAGGCCCTGTGCTATGTGCTATATCCTACTGGTTATTTTATTTTACAAATAGCAGTTTGTATCTCTTAGTCTTGTCTCCCTGCATTGCCCCCGCCCCGCCCGCCGCTGGTAACAACTCCTCTGTTCTCTGTATCTGTGGGTTGGCTTCTTTCCCATTATATTCACTAGGGGTGGTGTGTTCTTTTTTAGATTCCACAGTCGTATTTAATCATGGTTCTTCTTGAGGCTCTTTCTTTCCAAAGAGTCGAGTTTCCTGCTTAAGAGAATGTCATCCCATGGATGCAGCCTAGATGGCCATCGACAGAGGGAAGGTTAAAGAGATGTGGTACATGTACACAGCATGGAATATTACTCGGCCGTGAAAAGGAACAAGTGTGGGGTGCATATACACGGTGGAATATCACTCAACTATGAAAAGGAACAAATGCGAATTACGTGCATACACAATGGACTATGACTTGGGCAGTGAAAAGGGAAAAGTGTGAATTATGTATACACACCATGGAATATCACTCAGCCATGAAAAAGAACAAGTGTGGGGTGCATATACACGGTGGAATATCACTCAACTATGAAAAGGAACAAATGCGAATTACGTGCATACACAGTGGACTATGACTTGGCAGTGAAAAGGAAAAAGTGTGAATTACGTATACACACCATGGAATATTACTCAGCCATGAAAAAGAACAAGTGTGGGGTGCATATACATGGTGAATATCACTCAACTATGAAAAGGAACAAATGCGAATTATGTGCATACACAATGGAATATTACTCAGCAGTGAAAAGGGAAAAGTGTGAATTACATATGCACACCATGGAATATCACTCAGCCATGAAAAAGAACAAGTGTGGGGTGCATATACACGGTGGAATATCACTCAACTATGAAAAGGAACAAATGCGAATTACGTGCATACACAATGGACTATGACTTGGGCAGTGAAAAGGGAAAAGTGTGAATTACGTATACACACCATGGAATATTACTCAGCCATGAAAAAGAACAAGGGTGGAGTGCGTATACACCATGGAATACTACTCAACTATGAAAAGGAACAAATGGGAATGACGTATACACACTATGGAATATTACTCAGCCATGAAAAAGAACAAGTGTGGGGTGCATATACCCTATGGAATATCACTCAACTATGAAAAGGAACAAATGCGAATTACGTGCATACACAATGGAATATTACTCGGCAGTGAAAAGGAAAAGTGATAATTGCGTATAGACACCATGGAATATTACTCAGCCATCAAAAGGAACAAATGTGAATTACGTATATACCCAATGAAATATTACTCAACTATGTAAAGGAACAAATAGGAATTATGTATAGACACCATGGAATATTACTCAGCCATGTAAAGGAGCAAGTGCAAAGTACATATACACAATGGACTATTACTCAGCCATGAAAAGGAACACGTGCGAAGTACATATACATAATGGAATATTACTCAACTATGAAAAGGAACAAATGTGAATTACGTATATACCCAATGAAATACTACTCAGCCATGAAAACAAACAAGTGTGGAGTGCATATACAGAATGGAATACTACTCAATTATGAAAAGGAATGTGTGAAGTATGTATACACACAATGGAATATTACTCAGCCATGAAAACAAACAAGTGTGGGTGCGTATACACAACGGAATATCAGTCAACTGTGAAACGGAACAAATGCAAATGACGTATATACACCATGGAATGCCACTCCGCCGTGGAAAAGAAACAAATGGGAATTACATGTACACACTACAGAAGATTATTCGGCCACGAAAAGGAACAAATGTGAAGTCCACGTACAGAGTGGAATATTACTCAGCCGTGAAAAGGAACAAGTGCGAATGATATATACAGTTGAAGATTACTTGGCCATGAACAGGGACAAACGTGAAGTGCCTGTGTGCAATGGAATATTACTCGGCCATGAAAACGAACAGATGTGAGTTGCATGTATACACACAAAGGAAGATCACTCGGCCGTGAAAAGGAACAAATGTGAATCAGTTGAACTGAGGTGGAAGAACGTAGAGCCCATTATAGAGTGAAGCAATTCCAAAAGAGATGAACAAGTGTCGTATATTAAGACACACATATATATATGGAGTCTAGAAAAATGGTCCTGAGGAAGCTATTCACAGGGCGGAAGAGAGACGCAGATATAGAGAAGGCACTGTGGACTCCTTGGGAAGGAGAGGTTGGGATGAATGGAGAGAGCAGAACTGACATCTATATACGACCACGGGTAAAACAGACAGCTAGTGGGAAGCTGCTATATGACTCAGGGAGCTCAGCTCGGGGGTCTGTGATGACCTAGAGAGGTGGATGAGGCTGGCAAGGAGCCTCAAGACAAAGGAGATATATATATAGTAATGACTGTTTTGATTTGGTCCCTGGGTCAGGAAGATCCCCTGGAGGAGGGCATGCAAACCACCCCAGTGTTCCTGCCTGGAGAATCCCCATGGACAGAGGAGCCTCGCAGGCTAGAGTCCACAAGGTAAGATTCAGACATGACTGAAGCAACTTACTACACATGCGTGGGACACAGAAACCAACACATCACAAAGCAATTTAAAAAAAAGCACGTTCTCTTTTAAATTTCAGTTTTCTAAAAAAAAAAAATCATCCTGTCTTAATTATCGTGCATTTCACGACACCGAAAAAGCAATCATTCCCAAGTGTGTTCACTCCCAGGCCCTCCATCTGACGCAAAAATGTTTTCATCCACGGGTTCCCTGGGTATAACATAGGTCACGGGAGGCATAAATAGTGTGTCACCTGGTAAGCCTGCGTCCCACAGAAACCCAGGCACCACGCCTCGCCCTGGGTCTCTCCCAAGAAGACACAGAAGAGACGCCATCACTTCTTCTCAACCCTGTTTCTGCTCTATTTGCAGCAGCCTCTTTTCTGCAAAACCCCGGAAGCCTCGCCGTTCAAATGTCATTCGGACCCGCAGGGAGCCACAAAGGCCACTGCCAGCTGGCAAAGCTTCTATAATCGAACACCGCCCCCGAGATCATCCTTTCAGCCTCTGCTTTCTGTGGAGAATCCTCAAAGCTGAGACCGAAAAGAATAGTCAGCAGCCTTTATCCGCCGTGGAGCATCATCTGTGAACTGACTTTTACCTGCATCTGATGGGACTCTGAGCATCAGCCTCCCATACCAGAGCTAACACAAAGGCTGTCTTGCCGAGAGCTTTCAAAAAAAAAAAAAAAAACCTCTCCCTGTCGGTAAAACACCCTACGATCCGTCAGGGAACTGGAAAAGGAGCCTGGCATCATATATACAAAACAGAAACACACCCAGAGGGCAGAGAAAACAAAGTTACATTTACCAAAGGGGAACGCAGGGGAGGGATCAATTAGCAGTTTGGGATTAACAGATACTCATGACTGCATATAAAACAGATTTTCTTTTTTTTTAAAAAAAGGACTGATTTAAAATAAAAAGGACTTACTGAACGGTACAGAGAATTATATTAACATCCCATGAGAATCTATTAACGAATCTGGAAAAGAACATGTATGCAAGCATGTGTAAGTTAATCAGAAAAGATTCTTGAGAGTCCCTTGGACTGTGAGGTCAGGAAGCCACTCAAGTCTCAGAGAACTCAACCTGGCTCTCTGTAAGAACCTAGAAGGCTGGGCAGGGGTGTGAGGGCAGGAAGGATGAATAGGGAAGAGATAAGTGTATACCTGTGGCTGATTCATGCTGATGCATGGGAACAAGCAAGACGGTCTTGCAAAGCGAATATCCTTCCATTAAAAACAGGTAAGTCAATCAATGAAAACCAGTCCATCCTAAAGTAAATCAGCTGAAGCTCCAATCCTTCGGCCACCTGATGCAAAGATCGGACTCCTTGGAAAAGAAGACCCTGATGCTGGGAAAGATTGAAGGCGGGAGGAGAAGGGGACGACAGAGGATGAGACGGTTGGACGGCATCACCGACTCGATGGAAACGAGTTTGAGCAAGCTCCGGGAGTTGGTGATGGACAGGGGAGGCCTGGCGTGCTGCAGTGCACGGGGTCGCAAAGAGTCGGACACGACGGAGCGAACGAACACGTGAGTGAGTCTAGTTGCTGCAGATCCACAAGGAAAAGATTCAAAGCCACCCACAACCTTGTAATCAACTTTAAACTCCGATTCAAGTTGCACAATAGAAACACAAGGAAGAAAAGAACAACAAAAAAAAGAAATGCTGACTCTATTTCCCCCCCAGGGGCCACGGTGACCAGGCAGCTGTCTCATCCCTGGAGCCCCAGCTGGTTTCGGGCCCAAGCCTGAAGGTTTCAAGCCTGAGGGCCTCCCTGTCCATCACCAACTCCCGGAGCTTGCTCAAACCCATGTCCATCGAGTCGGTGATGCCATCCAACCATCTCATCCTCTGTCGTCCCCTTCTTCCCCCCCCGCCTTCCATCTTTCCCAGCATCAGGGTCTTTGCCAAAGTACCCAGGGTGGCAGGTTAAAAAAAAAAATAACTGCCCTCAAGAAGTCTCCCAGGCATGGTGGCTGAAAAAATATATTCAGAAATAGGCAGAGGTTCACAGAGCTGATTTCAAGCGGTACCTTTAACTTACACCCTCAAAGAAACATCACACCAAAAAAATGTCAACATCGTTAAATACTCAAGAAGTGCAAATCAAAAGCCTAATGAGGTAAGAACTCTCACCAGTCAGAATGGCCATTGTCGATAAGATCTACAAAGAATAAATGCTATAAAGAGGGGAAGAAAGGGAATCTTCCCACACGCTGGGTGGGGATGCAAATAGATGCAGAATTATGGAAAACATAATTAGAATAGAATTAGAAAAAAAAAGAATAGAATTAGAATAATTCTATTATTAGAATGTCAATATTAATTCATAATTATAGTAGAAAATAGAATTGTCAAAAAGAGCATGGAGGGTCTTTAAAAAACTAAACCCATTAAAAAGCATAGTGAAAGTGAAAGTTGCCTGACCCTTTGCAACCCCATCGACTGCAGCCCGCCAGGCTCCTCTGTCCATGGGATTCTCCAGGCAAGAATCCTGGAGTGGGTTGCCATTTCCTCCTCCAGGGGAATCTTCCCAACCCAGGGATGGAACCCAGGTCTCCCCCATTGCAGGTGGATTCTTTACCATCTGAGCCACCGGCAAAGCCCCAAAAACCATATGGTCCAGTAATCCCACTTCTGGGCTTAGATCCAGAAAAAAATCTTATTTCATAATGACACACATCTGTTTTCAGGGCAACACCATTTACAATATCCAAGACACTGAATCAACCAAAATGTCCATCCACAGAATAATGGCGGGGTGGGGGGGTAGGTACACCGCTGCGCTGGGACACTACTCAGTCATACAACAGAACGGAATTACGCCGCTGACAGACGCATGGACGGATGGAGTGATTATCATGACAAGTGAAGGATGGCAGAGAGAGGAAGGAAAAAATAATAAAATGTCATGGACAGGTGCAATCTATCAGCTCATGCAAATGAACCAATTGACACACCAAAAAAAAAGGCTCACAAACATAGAAAACCAAGCTGCAATTACCAACAACAGCAGCAACAAAATCGTAGGCAAGAGGAATACATTAAGAGTTTGCAATTAACATGTGCACAGTAACATGTATCAATCAGATAATCAAAAAAGCCCCACTGACAGGCTCAGGGAAGTCAACCGAATACAATGGAATCTCCTTTATGGGAAAAGGAACCCGAAAAAGAGGAGACACAGCTCTGTGCATCGCTAAATAAAGTTGTCGAACACTTGAAGCAAACTCAACATCGGAAATCAACCAGCCTGCAATAGAAAATAAAAGCCAAAGTAGAGAAAACGGAAGAAAAATAAAATAAAAACAAAACGAACAGAGCATGGGGAGATGCTGCCGCCTTGTGGCCGTTTTTCGTAACAACAACTTAAAACCTGTGTTGATGGGTACTTAATATTCACAAGATCCTTGGGAGGTAAGTAAAAAAAAATAATAATAATAACTGCCCTCCAAAAGTCTCCTAGAGCTGGAGACCGAAAAAAATAAAATCACAATTAGGCAGACCTCCATGGAGCCGATTTGCAGAGGTACCTTTTAACTCAGATCCTTCCAAAAATTTTTAGCCACACGAAAAAATGTCAACATTGAATCGGCGAAATGCAAATCAAAACTATGGAGGAAGGGGCCTCCCTGGCGGTCCAGTGGCTGAGACTCTGCTCTTAATGCAGGGGGCCCCAGTTTGATTCCTGGTCAGGAAGCTAGATCCCACAGGCTGCAACAACACCTATCGCATGCTGCAATTAAGACCCAGACCCACAGCCAAATAAATACATAATTATATATATATATTTAAAAAGACTACAAGGAAATATTATCTTCCACCCATCGGAAGGGCCACTGTCAAAAACTCTGCAAATACAAATGGAGCAGAGGCGGTGGAGACAAGGGAGCCCTCCTCCTCTGAGGCTGGAAACATAAATGCTGACAGCCACTACAGAGGGCAGCGTGGAGGATCCTTAAACAAGGAAAACAAGAATGAGATTGGAAAACTCCTTAACATCAAACCCCCAAATAAACTCCCAATAGCATACACATGTGACTGTAAGGAAGGTACTTTGAAATGCCTGTGGAAAATACAAGCAGGACGCGCTTTGACACCAATCACACCAGGTTCTTTTGGGATTCGACACCAACAAGAATGACAAATTAAACATGAGAAAGCAGGACCTAATTACCCGTTAAAAGCATCTGCACAGCAAGGGAACCTCTCAATGAAAGAAAAAGACAGCCTTCAGAATGAAAAAAAAAAAATCTGCCAATCAAGGAATCACAAGGTCCAAACTTGCAAATCACATCTCCAAAACTTGCAAACAGATGGTGTGATCAAAAACACATACAACCCAGGAAAAAAAGAAAACTGGGGCAAAGGTTTACATGGATATTTCTTCCGAGAAGGCAGACCAGTTGCCATCGGGCACGTGAAAAGCTGCTCAACATCACCAATTAGCAGAGAGAGGGAAATAAAGGAAGCCTCCCCTCACTCTGGTCAGAGTGGCCCTCATCGAGAAGAACTGCAAAAGTCAGTGCCGCAGAGAGCAGAGGAAAGGAGATCCCCTTACCCTCCTGGCAGGGATGTAAGTCGTCGCAAGAATGATGGCAAACAGCACGGAGGATCCTTCAAGAACCGAACATCCGGAAACCACACAATACGGTAAGCCCGCTTCCGGGCTTAGATCCAGAAAAAAATAAATATATTTTGAAATGACTCACGCACCCCTGTTTTCAGGGAAGCAAGATTTGCAATATCCAAGACACTGAATCAACCAAAATGTCCTTCCAAGGACGACGAAAGCAAAGAGGCACACCCCTCTAACACCGGAACACTACTCAAAGAGACAGCAGACCAGAGGAACGCCACCGAAAACAGGCTCCGCAGCCAGGGATAATCACAGAAAGCGAAGGAAGTCAGAGACGGAAACTCAAATATCACGCGAGGCCGCTGACCCGTGCACTCTATCAGCTCAGTGCAGTTCAGTCGCTCAGTCGTGTCCGACTCTCTGCGACCCCATGAATCACAGCACGCCAGGCCTCCCTGTCCATCACCAACTCCCGGAGTTCACTCAAACTCATGTCCTTCGAGTCGGTGATGCCATCCAGCCATCTCATTCTCTGTCGTCCCCTTCTCCTCCCGCCCCCAACCCTTCCCAGCATCAGAGTCTTTTCCAGTGAGTCAACTCGTCACATGAGGTGGCCAAAGTATTGGAGTTTCAGCCTCAGCATAAGTCCTTCCAATGAACACCCAGGATTGATCTCCTCTAGAATGGACTGGTTGGATCCCCTTGCAGTCCAAGGGACTCTCAAGAGTCTTCTCCAGCACCACAGTTCAAAAGCATCGATTCTTCGGCGATCAGCTTTCTTCACAGTCCAACTCTCACATCCATACATGACCACTGGAAAAACCACAGCCTTGACCAGACGGACCTTTGTTGGCAAAGTAATGTCTCTCCTTTTTAATATGCTATCTAGGTTGGTCATAACTTTCCTTCCAAAGAGGAAGCGTCTTTTAATTTCATGGCTGCAGTCACCATCTGCAGTGCTTTTGGAGCCCAATAAACAAAGTCTGACACTGTTCCCACTGTTTCCCCATCTATTTCCCATGAAGTGATGGGACCAGATGCCATGATCTTTGTTTTCTGAATGTTGAGCTTCAAGCCAACCTTTTCACTCTCCTCTTTCACTTTCATCAAGAGGCTTTTGAGTTCCTCTTCACTTTCTGCCATAAGGGTGGTGTCATCTGCATATCTGAGGTTATTGATATTTCTCCCAGCAATCTTGATTCCAGCTTGTGCTTCTTCCAGCCCAGCGTTCCTCATGATGTACTCTGCATAGAAGTTAAATAAGCAGGGTGACAATATACAACCTTGACGTACTCCTTTTCCTATTTGGAACCAGTCTGTTGTTCCACGTCCAGTTCTGACTGTTGCTTCCTGACCTGCATACAGGTTTCTCAAGAGGCAGGTCAGGTGGTCTGGTATGCCCATCTCTTTCAGAATTTTCCAAACCATGCAAATGAACTCATTCACATGGAAACAGTCCCACAAACTTAGAAAACTAAGCTATGATTAGCAAAACACAGAAAAGAAAATCTTAGGGGAGAGGGATAAATTAAGAGTTTTTCGATTAACATACACATATCAATATATATCAGTTAGATGTTCAAAAAGGCCCTACTGAACCCAGGCAAGTTGACTGAACCCATTGCAATCACCTCTATGGGAAAAAGAACCTGAAAAGCAGAGATAAAACTGCATGCTTAACTAAATAAAGTTGTCGAATCCTTGAACAAGCATCGGAAATCAACTTGACTGCAATAGAAAATAAAAGTCAAAGTAGAAGAAAAAAAATCGGGGTGGAGAAAAAACCAAGCGGGGCATGAAGAAACGCTGCCGCCTTGTGGCCGATTTTTGTAACAACAACTTAAAACCTGTGTTGATGGACACTTCATATTCACAAGGTCCCTTGGGAGGTAAGTAAAAAAACAACCACCCTCCACAAGTTTCCTAACCCTGGTGACAGAAAAACGAAAAGAAATGCAAAATTAGGCAGACCTTCATGGAGCTGATTTCCAGAGGGACGTTTAACTCAGACTCTTCCCAAAAAAAGTCACATGAAAAATGTCAAGAAGGCTAGGAAGCAGGGAAATGCAGATCAAAACTACAAGGAAGCGGCCTCCCTGGTGGTCCAGTGGCTAAGACGCGGTGCCCTCAATGCAGGAGTCCAGGGTTTGATTCCTGGTCAGGGAACTAGATCCCACAGGCTGCAACGAACACCTATTGCATATTGCAAATAAGACCCAGCACAGCCAAATAAATACGTAATTCAAAAAAAAAAAAAAAACTGCAAAGAAGGGTTACCTCCCACCCATCAGAAGGGCCATCTCCCACCCATCAGAAGGGCCATGGTCAAAAACCGTACAAACATAAATGCTACAGAGGCGGTGGAGACAAGGGAGCCCTCCTCTGATGCTGGAAACATAAATGCTGACAGCCACTACAGAGGGCAGAGTGGAGGATCCTTAAACAAGGAAAACAAGAATGAAATTAACATACTCCTTAACACCAGACCCCCAACTAAACTGCCAATAGTATAAACATCTAAGTGTAAGGATGATATTAGGAAATTCCTGAGGAAAATATACTGGCAGGACATGGTCTGACCTCAATCGCCCCAAGTCCTGTTGAGATTCGGCAGTTAGAAGAACGAAAAAGTAAACCAAACATAAGAAAACGGGACCTCATTAACCTTAAAACCATTTGCACAGCAAGGGAACCTCCTCAATGAAAGAAAAAGACAACCCTCCGAATGGAAAAAAAAAAAAAATCTGCAAACCAGGAAATCACAAGGTATTCAACTCCAGGACATGCAAACAGCTGGTGCATCTGAATTTAAAACACATATACCACCCAAAAAAAAAAATAAAATGGGGCAAAGGATATTTCCTCCAAGAAGGCATACAGATTGGCATTGGGCACCCAAAAAGATGCTCAGCACCTTTAGATGCTCTAGCTAATGACTGCTGCTGCTGCTAAGTCACTTCAGTCGTGTCCGACTCTGTGTGACCCCATAGACGGAAGCCCACCAGGCTCCCCCGTCCCTGGGATTCTCCAGGCAAGAACAGTGGAGTGGGTTGCCATTTCCTTCTCCAATGTGTGAAAGTGAAAAGTGAAAGTGAAGTCGCTCAGTCGTGTCCGACCCTTAGCGACCCCACGGACTGCAACCCACCAGGCTCCTCCACCCATGGGATTTTCCAGGCAAGAGTACTGGAGTGGCTTGCCATTGCCTTCTCCAGCTAATGACTAGAGAGATGCAAATCAAAGTGCAATGAGTTATCATCTCACAGGGGCCAGAATGGCCATCATCAATAAGATCGACAAAGTTATACAGAGTGGGGAGGGTGAGGGAAACCTCCTACACTTTTGCATGAACCACGGGAAACAGCATACAGATTCCTTACAAAATTAAACATCCAGAAAGCATGTGAGCCAGTAATCCCACTTCTGGACTTAGACCCAGAGAAAATCGTATTTCATAAGGACACGAGCACCCCGGTTTTCCGGGCAGCCCGATTTCTGATAGCCAAGACGTAGAGTCAAACAAAATGTCCATCGACAGAATAGTGAAGGCCGAGTGGGGCACTTCTACACTGGGATGTGAATCTGCTATAAAACAGGACAGATTAATGCCACGCACGGCAGCACAGCAGGCCTAGTGACTTTCGTGCTTCCCAGTGAAGGAAGTCCGTGACGGGAAGACAGATTCCATAAGATGTCACTGACGGGTGCAATCTATGAATTCATGCAAATGAACTAAGTAACACAAAGCAAACAGTCTCACAAACTTAGAAAACCAAGCTATGATTAGGAACAGAAATGGTACAAGTGGAGGGATGAATTAAGAGTTTGCATTTAACATACACACATTCAGTTCAGTTCAGTTCAGTCGCTCAGTCGTGTCCGACTCTTTGCGACCCCATGAACCACAGCACACCAGGCCTCCCTGACCATCACCAACTCCGGAGTTCACCCAAACCCATGTCCATTGAGTCCGTGATGCCATCCAACCATCTCATCGTCTGTCGTCCCCTTCTCCTCCTGCCCTCAATCTTTCCCAGCATTAGGGTCTCTTCTAAGGAGTCAGCTCTTCACATGAGGTGGCCGAAGGATTGGAGTTTTAGCTTCAACATCAGTCCTTCCAATGAACACTCACGACTGATCTCCTTTAGGATGGACTGGTTGCATCTCCTTGCAGTCCAAGGGACTCTCAAGAGTCTTCTCCCACACCACAGTTCAAAAGGATCAATTCTTCAGCGATCAGCTTTCTTCACAGTCCAACTCTCACATCCATACATGACCACTGGAAAATCCATAGCTTTCACTAGACGGACCTTTGTCAGCAAAGTAATGTCTCTGCTTTTTAATATGCTATCTAGGTTGGTCATAACTTTTCTTCCAAACGTGAAAGTAGAAAAAAAGCCCAGTGGGGCATGAAGAAATGCTGCTGCCTTATGGCCATTTTTCATAACAACGACTTAAAGGCCATGCTGATGGCCACTTAATACCCAGAAGCGCCGTTGAGGCTGTAAGTAAACAGCTACCTTCCAGAAGTCTCCTAGTGCAATCAGTGCAAAGGTATTCAAAGCCGGGCACGTTTTCAAGGAGCCCATTTCAAAAGGGACCTTTAACTCAGATCCTTTAAGTTTAAAAATCACATGAAAAATGTCAGCATCGCCAGGTATTAGGGAAATGCACATCAAAACTGCACCAAGTATCAGCTCCCCCCCCGTCAGAATGGCCGTGGTCAAAGAGCTACAAACATTAAATACTGGCGAGACTGTGGATAAAAGAGAACCCTCCTCCTCCGACCCTGGCAGTGTAAATGGGTGACAGGTAACTAACTGGAGGACAGTGTGGACGTGCCTTCAACAAAGAATCCGATAATGAATTGAGAATGCCACTTAACACCACACCCCGAAACAAACTCCCAAGAGTATCAAGATCTGAAGGTTAGGACTACACTATCAAATTCCCAAGAAAAGAAACACACACAGGCTGGACGTGAATGGGCAAAAATCGCAGCAAGTTCCTTGGGGATTCAAGGCTTAGAATCGTTACAAAGAAACCAAAAATCAGACACCAGGACCTCAAGAAGCTTAAAAGCATTTGCACAGCCAGGGAGCCCCTCAATGAAAGAAAAAGACCGCCCCCTCAGAATGAAAAACAAATATTTTCAAAGCAGGAAATCACAAGGGATTCATCTCCAAAACAGGAAAAGAGCTTGTACACCTGTTAGGGAAATTGCAGAAATAGTCTCACTGGGGCTTCAGAGGCAAAGCAGAGCGGGCCGCTGACCTTGCTTCTAACCTGCCTGGACGGGTCCTGGGCAACCAAGCCCCAGGTTTCCCTACATGCCAAGTTGTGCAAGACAAACATGAAACCAGAGCGGCTGTGTGCCCTCAGATGGATGGGTCCTGGGCTTATAAACGAGAAACCTGATCTGCAACGCTTGAACCCCGAAAAACTGCAGTATTTGAAGTCTCACCCACCAAGTGGACACGCAGCCTGGGACCTTTTCCCGACCGGGACTCCAGACGCAACCGGGCCTTCCCAGCACCGTTGGAGCTCTGGACGTTGGTCTAAACCCAATTTGGTGATGTAGCCTCCGCTGTTTCTGTTTCTCTCTTCTTTTAATGGTAGTATGTTGGAAGTCAGCTAGATTATTCTCTAACAAATACCGGGATTTTTTTTTTTTTTTTGCGTACCACGAGTGTTTTATCTTGTTAACAGATCCATGGAACCTGAGACGAGAGTGATAACTTTGGACAAGACAGCATCTCAACTTCAAACACACAGACAGCTCGAGGGAAACAAGCGGATAAAGACCAATAGGGATATGTCTTCCCAGGAGGCATACGGGTGGCCGTCAGACACGGGAAAAGACCCTCCGAATCACTAAACATCAGACAGAGGGAAATCAAAAGTCCACTGAGGACTCACCCCCACGCAAGTCAGGGTGGCCGTCATCAAGAAGGTCTACAAAGAATGAGTGCAAAGCGGGGAGGCAAAGGGAAACTCCCTCTACTCGTGATGGGGACTTAAATCCACGCGCGAACAATGGAAAGTAGCGTGGACCTTCCGTAAGGAACTCACCATCCGGAAACCACGTGATACGGGAACCCCTCTTCCGGATTTAGATCCAGAGAAAATCAGGTTCCATAATGACACATGCACCCCTGTTTTCAGGGCAGCACCGTTTACAATAGTCAAGACACCGAATCAACCGAAATGTCCGTGCGCAGGAGAATGAAAACAAAGTTGTAGGCTTCTACTCTGAGTCAGCCCTTCACGTCGGGTGGCCAAAGGATTGGAGCTTCAGCTTCAGCATCCTTCAGAGAGGCAGAAAAACACACTCAGGTGTCACTGACAGCTGCAATCTATAAATTCTTGCCAATGAACTAACTGACACAAAGCAAAGTCTCACACCCTTTTAAAACCAAGTTACGATGATCCAAAAAAAAAAAAGATGTCAGTGGACAGGGGTAAATTGAGAGTTTGGAATTAACACGGACGCATTAGCGTCTATCAGATCAGTTCAGTTCAGTCGCTCAGTCTGACTCTGCGACCCCATGGACTGCAGCACGCCAGGCCTCCCTGTCCATCACCAACTCCCGGAGCTTGCTCAAACTCATGTCCATCGAGTCGGTCATCTATCGGGGACCAGCCTCGATATGGCCCAGGGTATCCTCGGGATGAACGGCGTCGGCGTCAGAGAGAGACAGACAGGGGCTGATGATTCCTTGGTTTACGCAGGAAACCAGTAAAACCTCAGCCCGGGGTTTGCTCTGTTTACATAGGCCGCAGGCGCCCTCTCGAATCGCTGGAGGCACCCCACCAGGGCACCCCCTCGAGTGGGTCTTAGAAGCCCAGGCAGAAAAGTAAATGCAGAGGGCCCAGCGCTCCGAGGATCTCAACCACAAAAAGGAGAATAGAGAAAAGGATGGAAAAAGAGAAAGAACGACACGGGGAGACCAAGCTTCAGTGAGCAAGGCCCAAAACTTTATTTTCCAGTGCTGCTTTTATACCCTAGGTTGTGCACATAAAAAATAGAGAAAGGGAGGTATAGAGTCACGCCAAAATCACACGGGGTCAGCAGTCTTGACCCTTATCAGGATCAGTGCTTGTTTTTGTATGTCTCGTGATATACAAAAGTTTTAGATGGTTTACATCATCTTCTGGCCAGGGGGTCTGATAATAGTTTATGGCCCTCTCTCCTAACAAAGGTTAGTTAGCTAGAAAAAGGCTTATATTCTTTTAACGTGATTTTCCTAAAGTCAGGCGCTATTCTCCAAAGACACATGACAAAGTTACATTCCTATAAGGCAAGGGTGTAGTGAGCTACAAGAAAGGAATTTATTAACTTAAGATCTGATGTGGTTAAATCAAAGGCTACTACTTATATTCTCTATATGTGATTAATATATTTCCAAGGATACAATAGATAAACTTTGCAGCAAGCATTGATTCAACAATGAAATCTTTTTTAGTACTATTCTAATGATTTTAACTTCTTCAACAGATTCCTGTATTTTAGAATATTAGGCTTTCTGTCCTTGCATGGCTGGGAGGCTGTAAACAGTCACACTCATAGTTCTAAGAGCCCGGACAAACTTGTCATGCAAGTTAGAAAGCTATCAGAGGGGCTTGGATTGGAACACTCCTATTAAGCCGAGGAGAACTTTTTAACTACAGCTCTGAATTAATGTTTTCAGAGAAAGGTGGTTGGGGGGAAGCCCCCGTAAGTATTAGAGGACTTGGTAAGAGGCGTAAGATAGTAAAGCAGTCAGACTCCGGTTTTCTTTGGGGTAGATGCTCAGGTAAGTCCAGGGGGTTCCTCGAGTCCTGATTAGCCTTTGCCCATCAGGCCTCTTCCCCAGTTGACCTTTGCCACGGGTAGGATTTCCCTCGCTGGCTCCCGGCAGTCATCCCCTTCTCCTCCTGCCTGCAGTCTTTCCCAGCATCAGGGTATTTTCCATTGAGTCAACTCTTCGCATGAGGTGGCCAAAGGATTGGAGCTTCAGCATCAGTCCTTCCAATGAATACGCAGGACGGATCTCCTTTAGGATGGACTGGTTGGATCTCCTTGTTTCCAGGGCAGCATGATTTACAGCAGCCCGAGACACTGAATCCACTGAATCATCCATCAACAGAACAGTGAAGACAATCGCTGCGCGTCTCCACTGGAGCACTGCTCAGCCATCCAACAGAACGGAATAATTGCACGTATAAGCGGGACGGCTGGACCGAGTGATTATCACTCAAAAGTGAAGGAAGTCAGAGAGAGAAAGAAAAATACCAGAAGGTGTTACTGACACGCTGGTTCTAGATAGTCATGGAAAATGAACTAACTGACAGAAAATACTCTCACAATCTTTGCAAACCCAACTGTCGTTAACGATAAACAGTGTCAGGGGAAGGGATAAATTAACAGTTTGGAATGACCATATACACATTGCTACATACCTAATAGATGATCAAAATGACCTACTGAACAGCATAGGGAAATCTACGGGCCACACGGTAATCACCTATGAGGGAAAAATAACCACCCGCCCAAGGAAAGAAAAATGTCTGTGTATGACTGAATCAAGCTCCCGAAAAGCTGAAACAAACCCGTCATCGGAAATCAACCCTATTTCATAGAAAGGGCTTTCCCCAGTGGCTCAGATGGTAAAGAATGCGCCTGCAAAGCAGGAGACCCGGGTTCAATCCCTGGGTCGGGAAGATCCCCCGGAGAAGGAAATGGCAAGCCACTCCAGTCTCCTGGCCTGGAGAATCCCATGGACAGAGGAGCATAGCGGGCTACAGTCCATGGGGTCGCAGAGAGTCGGATACAACTGAGCAACTAACACAGTCACATTCAATAGAAAATAAAGATGAACGTACGAAAAAAGTAAAAGCGCAACTTTAAAACAAAAAATCACATGAAAAATGTCAATATCATGAAACAGTACGGAAAAGCAAATCAAGCCTCCAATGAGGTATCAACTCACACTAGTCTGGATGGCCACTGGCAAACACTCTGGAAACATCAAAGGCCAGAGAAAGTGTAGAGAAAAGGAACCCACCTCCTGGTTTTCTGGGAATGTAAATCGCTAACAGCCACTCTGCAAAACCATATGGGGGTTCCCTCAACTGTACACAAGAATGAAATTAAACTACTCCAAATACCGCACACACACAAACTCCAAACACACAGACTCATAAATGTCTTAATGAAAGGACCATACAGTGACATTCTTGAGGAAAATATTTGCAGGACACGGTTTGACGTCAATCGCAGCGAGTTTTTTGGGGGATCCAACACAGGATAATGAGAAAATAAATAAAAATAAAAGCCAAAGAGTAAAGACACTCTTGGAATAGGCATTCATTCACATTTACTTCGCGTGCTTTTCTTTCTTTGCTGCTGAGTCAACGGGCACATCAATTCTGCAGATCTAATATATAGCACAGTGATTGTGGTCAATACCGCATTATAAACTTTAGAGTTCCGAAAAGATTAGATCCTAAATGATCTCACCACCGAAAAGATGCAGTAACTCTGTGAATGATGTTACCATACGTGTAGCATCAAATCAACATACTCTAACCATAAACTGAGACAATGTGATATCAATTCTGTCAATAAAAAATAAAATGTAGATACATCGTTATTTGTTCTCATCTGCTGGTGGACGTTGATGTAATTTCCAGTTTTTGGCTAATCCAAATACAGCCGTTATTCATGTTTATATACGAGTCTTTGTATGGATGTGTTTTCATTTCTTTGGGATTAATAACCTAGGACTGAATACTGGGGTGTTAGGGTTTGTGTATGTAGACATTTTTTTCTGGTTGAGATACCATTGACAAATAGCATGTTGCTTTCCAGAACATAACACAATGATTCAATAATTGCGCAATATTGCAAAATGACCACCTCAATAAGTCTAGTTAACATCCATCACCACAGACAGTGACAAATTTTTTTCATTATAATAAGAACTTTTAAGATCCATTCTCTTAGCACCTTTCAAATATACAGTATTTCAAATATATAATACACCAAGCTGTATGTTACAGCCCCAGGACTTATTTATTTTTTGTAGCTTTTTACCACCCTTACCCATTTTGCCCACCCCTGGAGAAGGCAATGGCAAGCTACTCCAGTACTCTTGCCTGGAGGGTCCCATTGATGGAGGAGCCTGGTGGGCTGCAGTCCGTGGGGTCGCTAGGGGTCGGACACGACTGAGCGACTTCACTTTCCCTTTTCACTTTCACACATTGGAGAGGGAAATGCAACCCACTCCAGTGTTCTTGCCTGGGGAATCCCAGGGACGGGGGAGCCTGGTGGGCTTCCGTCTATGGGGTCACACAGAGTCGGACATGACTGAAGTGACTTAGCAGCAGCAGCAGGCTCCTGCCTCTGGCAATTACTAATCTGTTACTCTGTTTTTATAAGTTCAGTTTCTGTTTGCTTTGTTTTTTTAGATTCTGCATGTGAGATCACATGGTATATGTCTTTCTCTAAATTATTTCAATTCCAATAAATGCCCTAAAGGTCCATTAGTGTTGTTGCAAATGGCAAGATTTCCTTCCATACTGGCTGAGTAAATACTCCGTTGTATGTGAAACAAAAAAGAATGATAAAAAAAAAAATTAAAAACAGGACTTAATCAACCTTTAAAGCATTTGCACAGCAAGGGAATTCCTCAACAAAAGAAAAAGGCAATACTCAGAAATGACAAAAAAGATTTGCAAACAACTACATTCACAAGGAATTCATGTCAAACACACAGACAGATGGTGCATCTCAAAATCGCAAACACAAACAACCCAAGGGTAAAAGGGGTCAGGACCGATATGGATATTTCTTCCAAGAAGGCAGACAGATTGACATTGCTTGTTCAGTGGCTCTGACGCGTTTTGCAACACCACGGACTGTAACCCCCCAGGCTCCCCTGTCCATGGGATTCTCCAGGCAGGAATAATGGAGCGGGTTGTCATTTTCCCCTTCCAGGGGATCTTCCTGACCCAGGGGTTGAACCTGTGTCTCTGTCATCTCCCGCACTGCAGGCTGATTCTGTGCCACTAAACGCCACCAGGGAAGCCCTCAGACTGACATTAGGCGCATGAAAAGATGCTCAGCATCACCAGTTATCACAGAGAGGCAAATCAAAAGTCTAATGAGGTATCACCTCACCCCGGTCAGAAAGGCCATTGTCAACAAGATTTACAAAGAACAAGTACTGCAGAGGGAGAAGGAAAAAGGGAATCCTCGTACACTCTTGGAGGGGCTGTAAATAGGTGAAGGAGTTTTAAAAAACAGCAAACAAAACTAAACATCCAGAAGCCATGTGATCCAACCAATCCTACCTCCTGGCTTAGATCCAGAGAAAATCATAATTTGAAATGACACATGCACGCCTGTTTTCAGGGTAGCATGATTGACAAAAGCTGAGTGATTGAATCAGTCCACTGAAAGAAAAAGTGACGCTCGACAGTGGAGTACTACTCAGCCATGAACTGGAAGGGAATAATGGCACTGCCAACTCGTGGATGGGCTGAGTGATTCCTGTACTAGGGAAGGAAGTCAGACAGAGAAAGACAGTTGTCACCAGCTACCACTGACAGGCCCATCCAAACATTCATGCAAACGAACTAACTTACAGAAAACTAAGCTGCACAAGCTTAGACAACAAAGTGACGATGATCCAAAAAAAAAAAAAAAAAATGTTAGGAGGAGAAAAGAAAATTAAGAGTTTGGAATTCCATTACATTAATCTATATTAAATAGATGATTTTAAAAGCACCTACCAAACAGCGCAGGCAGGCCTACGGAACACACTCTAATTACCTATAGGGGAGAAGGAAACCATAAATAGAATAGATAAATGCCGACGTGTAACCGATCATGTTCCCCAACACTTGAAAGAAACACAGCCTCAGAAATAAACTCTACTCAGATAGAAAATCAAAGTGAAAGGACAGAAAAAGAAAAGCCTGGGGCATGAAGAAATGCTGCCTCCTTGCCGTTGTTTTTTTTGCAACGACAACTTGAAAGCTGGGTTAACGGGGACTTGATATTCAGTGTCCACCCGGCTGTAAATAAAACTCAACTGCATTCAAGAAGTCTCCTGGGGTGGTCAGCAAAAAAAGAATTCAAAACGGGGTGGACCTTCAAGGAGCTGTTGTCAAGAGGTGCCTTTTCAGACCCTTTAAAAAAAAATCACATGAAAAAGATCAACACCACCAGATAGCAAAAGCACAGTGAGACATCACCTCACACGGGTCAGAATGGCCATTGTCGACCACTCTGCAAACATTAAATGCTGGAGAGGCTGTGAAGAAAAGGGAACCCTCCTCCTCCGATCCTGGGAATGAAAATGTGTAACAGCCACTCTAAAAGCCAGTGTGGCAGTTTCTTAAACAATAAAAACATAAATGACTTTATAATGATCCTTAAAACCATACCCAGAAATAGACTCAAAATAGTATACCGATCTAAACGTAAAGACGCCGCTATGAAATTCTTGAGGAAGATACAGGCGGGACACGGTTTGACATCGATCGCAGCCAGTTCTTGTGGGATCCACCACTCAGAACGAAAATAAATCCAAAACCAGAAACCAGGATCTAATTGACTTAAGGGCATTTGAATTGCAGGGGAACCCCCAACAGAAAGTAAAAGACAAATCTCAGAATGAGAAAAAATATATTTGCCCACAAAATTATCCACAAGAAACTTATCTTTAAAAGATAAAGACAGCTCGTGCATGTCAGTCTGAAAAACACAAATGCAAGGAGAGCAATGAGCCAAGGGTGGAAGGCACGTTTTCTTTGGCAAAGTATGCAGATTGCCGTTAGGCCCCTGAAAGGATGCTCAGCATCATTAATTATCAGAGAGAGGCAATTTCCACGTCCAGTGAGGTGTCACCTCACACTGGCACTCGTCCGCATGGCCACCATCAGCAATAACATCTACGAAGAATAAACGCTGGAAAGGGCGGACGGGAGAGACAGCCACGGCTGGGCCCACTGACTATCACAGTACGTGGAGGACGTCAGAGGGAGAAAAACAAATATCACAAGAGGTCACTTGCAGGTGCAATCCATACATTCACGCAAAGCAACTATCGGACACAAAGCAAACCGTCTCACACACTTAGAAAACCAAGGTACAATTATTTAAAAAAAAAGTTAGGGGAGAGGGACAAATGAAGAGCTTGGAATTAACATGTACACATTCAGTTCAGTTCAGTTCAGTCGCTCAGTCGCATCCGACTCTGCAACCCCATGAATCACAGCACGCCAGGCCTCCCTGTCCATCACCAACTCCCGGAGTTCACTCAGACTCATGTCCACAGAGTCGGTGATGCCATCCAGCCATCTCATTCTCGGTCGTCCCCTTCTCCTCCCGCCCCCAATCCCTCCCAGCATCAGAGTCTTTTCCAGTGAGTCAACTCGTCACATGAGGTGGCCAAAGTATTGGAGCTTCAGCTTTAGCATCAGTCCTTCCAATGAACACCCAGGACTGATCTCCTTTAGGATGGACTGGTTGGATCTCCTTGCAGTCCAAGGGACTCTCAAGAGTCTTCTCCAACACCACAGTTCAAAAGCATCAATTCTTCGGCGATCAGCTTTCTTTATAGTCCAACTCTCACATCCATACATGACCACGGGAAAAACCGTAGCCTTGACTAGACGGACCTTGGTTGGGAAAGGAATGTCTCTGCTTTTTAATATACTATCTAGTTCGTCATAACTTTCCTTTCAGTTAATGTATATCAAATAGACACTCAGAAGAGGCCCTACTGAACACTTCAGGGAAGTCGACTGCACAGGCTCTATGAATCACCTATTTGAGATCTAAATGAGATCTCCATATGATTACCTACATGTAATCACCTATATCAGAAAAAGGACCTGAAAAAGAAGACGTAAACATCCATGTGTAACTGAATCAAGTTTCCAGACCCTTGAAACAAACACAACCCCGGAAATCGACTCTACTCCCATAGAAAATAGAAGTGACAGTAGACGAAACGGCAAAAACGTACACAGACACACACTGTGGCATCCAGAAACGCAACTGCGGCATGCCTGTTTGTCAAAACAACAATGCAAACGCCTTCCTGATGGGCACTTTATACTCACAAGGTCTGCGGGGCTGTGAGCAGAACACACCTGTCCCCAAGACGTCTCCGGGGGAGGGTCACCGGAAAACAGTTCAAAACCGGGCAGAGGTTCCTGCAGCTATAAAGGTACCTTGAACTCAACCGTTAAAAAAAAACTTCACTTGAAAAGGTCCACATCACTAAATGTTCGGGAGATGCAAATGCAAACCACAGCAGGGAACACCTCGCACCAGTCATAAGGGCCACTGTCAAACACTCGACAAAAGTAACATGACGGACAGCCCGTGGAGAAAAGGGAACCCTCCTCCTGCGATGCTGGGAACGAAAATTGCTAACAGTCACTGTCCAAGTTCAGTTCAGTTGTGTCCAACTCTTTGCAGCTCCATGGACTGCAGCACGCCAGGCTTCCCTGTCCTTCACTATCTCCAGAGTTTGCTCAAATTCACGTCCACTGAGTCGGTGATGCCATCCAACCATCTCATCCTCTGTCGTCCCCTTCTCCTCCTGCCTTCAATTCTTCCCAGCATCAGGGTCTTTTCTAATGAGTCAGCTCTTTGCATCAGGTGGCCAAAAGATTGGAGTTTCAACCTCAGCATCAGTCCTTCCAATGAACAACCAGGACTGATCTCCCTTAGGATGGACTGGTTGCATCTCCTTGCAGTCCAAGGGACTCTCAAGAGTCCTCTCCCTCTCCAAAAATGAAAGCACAGATGAGCAATCCATGAGAGTTGGAGGGGCATGAAGAAATGCTGGTACCTTGTGGCCATTTTTTTTGAACAACAGCATGAACCTGTGTTGCTGGTCATGGAAACAGAAGCAGTTTTCCAGTTTGGGAGATTCTCCCTTGCAAAGCGGAGGCTCCCTTCGCAAGGCACCACTTTGGATACGTGACACAGGCTTAGTGAGGCTTGGAAGTCACTTCTGGGGCACTTTTGCCATTTGGTGTTTGGCGCACTCCGTGTGCCGTTTGCTTTGTTGTTGGCAACTTCCCGCTAGCGTGACTTGCTTTGTTTACTTTTGGTTGTGGACCCAGACTTCTTACCCTAGCTGCTCGTGCTAGAATAGAAAGCGCTTCCTGTATGGTTTCATCTCAGAGTCCCCTTAGGGACAGTCCTGGGTGGCTGTTTGACGTCTAGTTATGACAAGTATGTACCTAATTGGAAGTTAGAGGTTTGGTCATGCACACACACACACAAATATTTTTTTGAAGGAGCTCTGTTTATATTGCATGCTGCTGCTGCTAAGTGGCTTCAGTCATGTCTGACTCTGTGCGACCCCACAGATGGCAGACCACCAGGCTCCCCCGTCCCTGGAATTCTCCAGGCAAGAACACTGGAGTGGGTTGTCATTTCCTTCTCCAATGTATGAAAGTGAAAAGTGGAAGTGAAGCCGCTCAGTCGTGTCTGACTCTTAGCGACCCCATGGACTGCAGCCCATCAGGCTCCTCCGTCCATGGGATTTTCCAGGCAAGAGTACTGGAGTGGGGTGTCATTGCCTTCTCTGTTTTATTGCATAAGTAATTAATTAAGGTGAAAAAAAATAAGAGAGAGAAGCTGGCTTTTTGGCTTTAATCAAAGACATCCTTGGGGGACTCTTAGACACGCAAGGACAGGGAAGCCTGGCGTGCTGCAGTCCATGGGGTCTCAAGCAAGCGGGTCCCAACCAAGGACTCAGCAACCATGTGTCTCTGAGTTGTTAACGTTCTATCTGATCTTCCTAGGCTGTTCTACTGTGGGTTTGTTTACTCGTGTTAGAGGTCTTTTTTGATAATTTGTTAGTGTCGGTGGCCAAATGATGGATCCTTTTAAAATTAGAGAAGCTTTAACAAATGATTAAATAGAGTGTGTTCTCATTGTAAACAACTGATTTATCGGAACCTATAAAACAAAGGGCTTCCCTGGTGACTCGGTGGTAAAGAATCCGTCTGCAATGCAGGAGAGGAGGGTTTGATCTCTGGGCCAGGAAGAACACCCAGAGGAGGAAATGGCAATAAATATTCCAATAAATATTCAGGGCTGATTTCCTTTAGGACGGACTGGTTTGAACTGGTTGCAGTCCAAATGATTCTCAAGAGTCTTCTCCAGCACCATGGTTTGAAATCATCAATTCTTTGGCGCTCAGCCTTCTTTATGGTCCAACTCACATCCATACATGATTACTGGGAAAACCATAGCTTTGACTAGATGGACCTATGTCAGCAAAGTGGTGTCTCTGCTTTTTAATATGCTATCTAACCTCCTCAGCCAAGTGAACAGTCCTGTCTGACTCTTTGCGACCCCATAGACTGTAGCCCGCTAGGCTCCTCTGTCCATGGGATTCTCCAGGCAAGAATACTGGTGTGGGTTGCCATTTCCTCCTCCAGAGGGTCTTCCAAGCTCAGGGATAGAACCCAGGTCTCCCACACTGGCAGGCAGATTCTTTACCATCTGAGCCACCAGGGTAGCCCAGCCTCCTCAAAAGCAAAAGATAAATCATAAGAAAAGACTTCATTCTGCTAAAAAAAATTTTGAAACTTCTAGCATGAATCGCTAAAAATCTCTTTCAGCTACAAATGTCCATGGTGGGTGGCTTGCAGTTACACCGTGACCACAGCCAAGTTATTTAAATTCGCTTTCGTCTTCAACCTCAAAGAAGACTGGAAGAGAAGTAATAAGCTGAAAATTGTCACACAAGCCAGTAACAAAAGTCAGACGCCCCGGGAGATGCTATAGGGAAAATTTTTGCCACCCAAAGTGAATTCTGGGACAGGCAGCTGATGCTGGTCCCCGGGGAGAAGCTTAGAAATGCAGACCTCCCTAGGGTTCCACCCCAAGACCCCCTTGATTCAGAAACTGCCTTTGAACAAGCTCTGCAGGAAGGTGTGATGGACAGACAGGGGTTAGCATCTTTGAAAAGCCCACCCGGCTTTGCAGCATTGAGGACCAGCCCCTTGGCATCCTGAGTGTTGCACTGTTCTGTGAATTAACAGCCCCTGTCCTGTGTGAAGTGACGATTCCCGTGCTTGGCTGACTTCTTAATCACAGGGGACTCGGGAAACATGGATACTTGGAAAGACTGAGGGCAGGAGGAGAAGGGGGCGACAGAGGATGAGATGGTTGGATGGCTTCACTGACTCAATGGATGTGAGTGTGAGCAAGCTCCAGAAGTTGGTGAAGAACAGGGAAGCCTGGCGTGCTGCAGTCCGTGGGGTCGCAGAGAGTCAGACACTGCTTAGCAGCTCAACATCAAACCAGATGATAGGGCATGGGTTAAAATGTCACAAGTCCCTGTCGAACTGTATTTCTGGTCGACAGATTCTGCTAAAGGACCCGAAAGAAATCTGGTCACCCCTGGAGTTTATTCATCATCCCGTAATAATTTTGTCTTCTAATTTAGTTCCCTCAATACCTTCTTCTATCGGTCACCGTCTCATCACTTTTGAAAATGTCAACAGGCTCTTTTTGAAGACATCTGCCACCATTTAAAGAAAGAGAGTCTGTCATCACCACTAACGCAAATCCAACCAGAGTGAAAACAAAGTGCAGGAAAATCCAAAGTCCTTCACTGTCAATGTGTATGTCCTTCACCGCACAGACATGATAAGCCGTCTCCTGAGATAAAGATTTCCTCTCAGAAAGATGGACAGATAAACAGATTACATTCTTCCATCCAGAGTAAGGTTTTTCTTATCCTCTCTTAATTCATCTGCACCTTTTCTTAAGATCCTTCGCTGCACTGTTTTTATTTCAGAGCAAAGGATCCATCTGAGTTGAGTCTGACAGGGCTCCTCCAATAATTAACTAATTTAATCTCTCGTTTGTTTTCCTGCCGCGTCCTGAAAAATGTTCCTTAATATTCGCTTGAGAATGAAAGCAATTAATAACGTTTACATTTCACAGCATCAGGCCTCAAAGGAAAACAAAAAATAAAAAAGGACTTATTCAAATCTTTAACGTTTAAGAATAAGAGAACGCCCAGGAAAGATTGTCATGAATTACCAGAAATTGCAAAAAAAACCCTGTTACATGTCTTGGAAACATCTATCAAGAGACCAAGGCTAGATCCAATTTCTTACACAACTCTACGAACGAGAAATGAAAATGTCCAAGACGCTGACAAGTACAGCAATCCAAAGAATGAGGCGCTGGTGCTCGGACCAGAAATGGGTCACCCGTTTGGGAAATCAACTTGCCACCATCTGTGAAGTTTGAAAGTGTGAGTCGCTCAGTCGTGTCTGACTCTGCGACTTCACGGACCGTAGTCCACCAGGCTCCTCTGTCCATGGGACTCTCCAGGCCAGAACACTGGAGTGGGTTGCCATGCCCTTCTCCAGGGGGCGGGGGTCTTCCCAACCCAAGGATCGAACCCAGGTCTCCTGCACTGGGGGCAGATTCTTTTCCGTCTCAGCCACGGGTTTGAAGAGGCATCCACTTGCAAGCCATTCTGAATGCTTTGGCAGACCTGCGTGAGATTTTTTTTTTTCCGGCAAAGCTCAGTAATAGCAAAATAATAGTAACAACCCAAGTGTCCACAGATGTGAGGCTGGATGAAGATGCTGTATAGACATGGTAATCTGTGTTGGAAAGGCTTACATGTGAGAGATTTCCTGTTGCGTGGCAGAATGCCTGCTCCCTTGGAAAGAGAATCCAAGTATAATCCAAAGGTCAACTGTATAAGAGCCACAGAGTATCTTGTAATAACCTACAATGGAAAAGACTCAGAGAAAAAAAACATATATATATATACACACGCACACCTATATATCTGTCCAGTTGCACAGTTGTGTCCGACTCTTTCTGACCCCATGGACTGCAGCACGCCAGGCCTCCATGTCCATCATAAACTCCTGGAGCTTGCTCAAACCCATGTCCATGGAGTCGGTGATGCCATCCAACCATCTCATCCCCTGTCGTCCCCTTCTCCTCCCGCCTTCCATCTTTCCCAGCATCAGTCTTTTCCAATGAGTCGGTTCTTTGCCAAAGGACTGGAGTTTCAGCTTCAACATTCGTCCTTCCAATGAACAGTCAGGACTGATTTCCTTTAGGATGGACTCATTTGATTTCCTTGCAGTCCAAGGGACTCTCAAGAGTCTTCTCCAACTCCACAGTTATACGTATAACACACACATATCTCTAGCAACCACAATATATATGTTATAACCAAATCACTTTGCGGTCCACCTGAAAATAACAAAACTGTAAATCAAGTATACGTCAATGAAAATTTTTTTTCCGAAAGAACCACAGAGAAGGATTCTATTGCTATAAAGCCAAAAAGCCGCAAAAATAAATAAATAAATAAATAAAATAAGAATATACAGTACATTCATGAGTAGATGCATGGTGAAAACTGATGAGAAAACCTGGTCCAGCCCATCTTACTCACAAAGCAGAGACAGAGAGAGATAGGAACTCGGAGAAGGAACATTTGGCCGGCAAGCGTGCAAAGGGGAGGGTGGGAGGACCTGGGGGACCAGACGGCAACGCACACACTGCGGACCCTGTGTGTAGAAGGGATGGCTGATGAGAACGTGCTGCGCAGCACAGGGATGTCTGCTCGGTGCCCTGTGCAGACTCCAGCGGGAAGGAAACCCCCAAAAGAGGGGATATGTGTCCGGAGCTGATCCCCTTTGCTCCACAGCAGAAGCCAACACAGCACTGCAAAGCAGCTATACGCCAATAAACGTTGTAAAAGGAGGAGAGACCACGCTCTACATAACACAATTAGAAAATGCAAAATTCAACAGAATTGCCTGCCTCTAGTCTTGCCTTCTAGGAAGATGGAAGGTGAATGAATCTAGGTCTAATGAAAATTTTAAAAAATACGGTGTTTTCACACAGGTATTTTGAAATACGGTGTTCTGTGTTCTGCAAAGTTTTTTTTTGTTTTTTCAATATTTTTAAATAGTGGTTACACGTTGAAATGGTACTATCTGGGGTGAAAAGTGAAAGGGTTAGTTTTCCAGTCACATCCAACTGTTTTCGACCCCACAGACTCCAGGCTCCTCGGTCCATGGGATTCTCCAGGCAAGAATACTGGAGTGGGTTGCCATGCCCTTCTCTAGGGGATCTTTCTGACCCAGGACTCAAACCCAGGTCTCCTGCAGTGCAAGTAGATTCTTTATCATCTGAGCCACCAGGGAAACCCCTTGGATTACATAAAACAAATTGCAAAAAAAAAAAAAAAGGCGTTTACTTCCATGTAATTTAAAATATTGACCTCTGTGTTTTTCAAATTGTTTTTTCATTTTACATTTTTTTAATATCAGCTACATGTTGAAATGGTACTATTTTGGTTATACTGGGGGTTAAATGAAATACATTGTCAAAAGTTTTTACTCTGTGACATTTTATTTATCCATTTTCATGGAAGGGTAATTGGTGTCCCACATAAGTTACAGGTGTATAATATAATGATTCACGATTTTTAGAGGTTATACTCCATTTCCAGTAACTATAAAAAACTGGCTTTAGTGTGTGTGCCATATAGAATATCCTTCTTGTTCAGTCGCTCAGTCGTGTCTGACTCTAGGACCCCATGGACTGCAGCCCGCCAGGCCCCTCTGTCCATGGGATTCTCCAGACAAGAATACTGGAGTGGGTTGCCATGCCCTCCTCCAGGGGCTCTTCCCGACCCAGGGATCGAAGCTATGTCTTCTGCACTGACAGGCAGATTCTTTACCACTGAGCCACCAGGAATGCCAATACACCCCTGCAGTTCATTTACAGTATACAGAGTAGCTTCTACCTCTTAAGCCCATCCCCAACTTCCCCCTACCTCTCTTCTCCCAGTTGGTAATCGCTAGTTTATTTGTAAGTCTGCTTCCGTTTTGTTTTTTATATGCACTAGTTTGCAGTATGTCATTTTAAAATGTCTAACAAAGCAAGACAGAACAGAAACAGAGTATCCGGACATCCAAACAGACCAAATAATTTCTGATATACCAAAATATCAGAGACAATGTCCATGCATTTCAAAGAATCAATAGCCTACCAATTCCCTCTTTGTTCACAGTGCAATTCAGTGAGACACTGGCAAAAGAATCGTTTTTTAAAAGCAGATTAAAAATGTATGTTTGGAAAAGTCAACTATGCAATAATAATTAATTTGTGGTGTGCAAAGAAAATCAGTCATCCACTTCTGCTCAACATATGACCTCAAAATAAGTGATTTATACATACGAAAAGACGTGTCAGGAAGATCCCCTGGAGAAAGAAATGGCAACCCAACCTACTCCAGTATTCTTGCCTGAAAAAACCCATGAACAGAAGAACCTGACTGGCTACGGTCCATTGGTTGTAAAGAGTCAGAGATGGCTGAGTGACTGACCAAACACGCATACTTACGAAAGAGAAAGACTCACAGACTTACAGAGGGAACTTATGGTCACCGGGGGCGGGGGGGGAGGATGGGGGAAGGGATGGTTAGGGAGTCTGAGATGGACATGGACACACTGCTGTGTTTAACATGGAGAACCAGCAAGGACCTGCTGTCCAGCACAGGGAGTTCTGCTCAATGTCATGTGGCAGCCCGGATAAGAGAGGAGTTTGGGGGAGAAGGGATACATATATATGTACGGCTGAGTCCCTTTGCTCTCCACCTGAAACCATCACAACATTGTTAAGCAGCTATCAGTTCAGTTCAGTTCAGTCGCTCAGTCGTGTCCGACTCTCCGCGACCCCATGAATCATAGCACACCAGGCCTCCCTGTCCATCACCAACTCCCGGAGTACACTCAAACTCATGTCCACAGAGTCGGTGATGCCATCCAGCCATAAGCAGCTATACTTCAATACAAAACAAAAATTGCTTTTTTGTTTTTTTTTTTTAAAAAAAAGAATGTTAGCCCAGAGAAGACCTGATGCTTATTTTAAAAAGTTACAGCTTTTGTGTACTTATAACTGCCATGCAAGTTTGGGGTGTTTCTCTCCTAATACGATCCAATTGTACTGCCTAGATCTGAAAGATACATGATTGACAGATGATTGATAGAGTGACATAGATAACAGATGAGTTCTATGATAGATAATATTGACAGGTAATAGATATTTGGATGGATGAGTAATAGATAATAGATAGATGGAGCCTACAGTAAGTTTTTTTTTAATACAACTTAAAATGTTACTTACAGAAATTAGTGAAAGAGTTGATGAACCCTTAGTTTAAAGGAACAAAACATCAGAACACAAATTAATCAAAAAAGAGTCGGACATGACTAAGCGACTAAACAGAGCTGAACTGAATCAGAATTTTATTCTGGCATCGGTGAGCCACAAGCAACCTGAAAGATTCCTTTAGGGGAGATGAAACAATATTTTTAAGTGACCATTACGTCTGAAGCTCATTAAGCAACGCTATTTTCCTTTCATTCTGCAAGTCAGCATTAAACCACCATGTGAAGGCCTTTATCATTTCAGCTGCAGTGAAACATGTTTTACAATTTAAAACTAAGCCCAAAGCTAAAAGAAAAAGGGAGGCTACACACAGTCCAAGGGGATGGCAAAGAGTCAGAGGCAACAGAGCAAATGTACATACTGACAAATCTGAATTCAATAGTTTGTTTATTTTGATTTTTTTTTCAGAATTTAGTGAAGAAAGATTAAAGAACAACAACAAAAATGTGGAATGCAAAGGGCAAAAATTTTAAATGTTCCCAGCCGAGTCACAGAGGTGAAATTCCCTTTAGCGGGTATGTATTACCAAGCCTATTACCGTCATGATTTAGGCTAAAAAACAGAACAAGAACCACTTTGCACTTCAATAGCAATGATGACACAGCTTATCTCACTTTCTGATTTTGAATTTTTTTTTCAACTGTCCTGAGTATGATAGAGTATTTTCCGCTTTTGTGGAAAAAAAAAAAAACAATGAAGTACATCAGAGAAATGATCTTGACAGACAGTGAGACATAATGTGCTTTTGAGTCAATTGCTCAGCATTATTGGACCGTTATAATCACATATGAATGATAAATAGATTCATACACAATCTTGGGCAATCTTCATGCTTATAATTATAAAGTAAAGCTTTATATTCGTCGCTCAGTCGTATCGGACTCTGTGACCCCATGGACTGTATAGTCCTTGGAATTCTCCAGCCTGGAGTGGGTAGCCTTTTCCTCCTCCAGGGGATCTTCCAACCCAGGGATCGAACCCAGGTCTCCCACATTTGCAGGCAGATTCTTTACCAGCTGAGCCGCCAGGGAAGCCAGGGGTCAGAGATACAGGAGCCAAAATAGATTTACAGTACTTCAATTGATGCTCCTTCTAATGCTTGAAAATTATTTCTATTCTGTGTTGTTGGTTTTTTTTCCCTATAAGAATATGAAACTTACGGCTTCCCTTGTGGCTGAACTGAGAGGGGTGGGGAGGGGGATGGGGAGGTTCAAGAGGGAGGAGACATATGGATACTTAGGATACATGGCGACCCCATGGACTGCAGCACGCCAGGCCTCCCCGTCCATCACCAACTCCCGGAGCTTGCTCAAACTCATGTCCATCGCGTCTTTTCCAAGGAGCCAGTTACAGTCCAATAAAAAACAAGACAAAAATTTTCTGCATAGATGGAGCTCATGGCTGGGTTTATATTGCGGATTACAATAAAAAGAAGCGATCAGAAAAGAAAAAAAAAAAAATAGTGCTTGAGATACTCAGTCCAGACGTGCCTGAACCAAGCCTAGGTCAGCACAGGGCAATTTGCTTCCTTTTTTTTTTTTTTTTTTTGCTAAAGCTGGTTTCAGTCTGGTTTCTGTCACTTTGGACAGAAAGAGACCTGATGAATACGGAGTGGATTTTTTTTTTTTTTCTTCAAGAAACCGAGATAATTAATTAGATCACGTTCTGTAGAATAACGTATTCTAGGCATGAAAACCCATTAAGATAATTGTCTCAAAACCACTGCAAGAAAACTCCATGACATGCACTTATATTAGGGATGGGAGTCGCATGAGATGAATTTACACCCTGAATCCTCACCCTGTGGTTCTGACTATTGTTCATTGCCAGTGGATGACATGAGAAAACTTCACAGTGGAGGCAAAACAGAAAAAAAAAAGAAATTTCTTTAAAGGGACCTGAGATCCCCACTAAGAATTTTACTCCGTGGAAATGAAAAAAGAATTTATGGTTCTGAACTGTGCTGTTGGAGAAGACTCTTGAGAGTCCTTGGACTGCAAGGAGATCCAACCGGTCAATCCTAAAGGAAATCAGTCCTGAATATTCATTGAAAGGACTGATGCTGAAGCTGAAGCTCCAAAACTTTGGCCACCTGATTCGAAGAACTGACTCACTGGAAAAGACCCTGATACTGGGAAAGATTGAAGGTGGGAGGAGAAGGGGATGACAGAGGATGAGATGGCTGGATGGCATCACCGACTCAATGGACATGGGTTTGAGTAAACTCTGGGAGTTGGTGTTGGACAGGGAGGCCTGGCGAGCTGCAGTCCATGGGGTCGCAAAGAGTCAGACACAACTGAGAGACTGAACTGAACTGATATTATGTCAGGGCTGAATAAATGAAAAATAATGAAAAAAACATAATCGGGGACTTCCCTGGTGATCCAGTGGCTAAGACTCTGTGCTCCCAATTCAGGGGACCTAGGTTCAATCCCTCGTCAGGGAACTAGGTCCCATACGACCACAGCTAAGACCCAGCACAACCAAATAAATAAGAAAAATTTTAATTTTTTTGATTTTTTAATTAATTTATTCATTTTAATTGGAAGCTAATTACTTTACAATATTGTAGTGGTTTTTGCCATACATTGGCATCAATCAGCCACGGGTGTACATGTGTTTCCCATCCTGAACCCCCCTCCCACCTCCCTCTTCAGAAAATTTTTAATAAAGAACAATGTTGGTCAGCCAACGTTCAGTTCATTGTTTCTCTTAATTCCATCATATATCAGCATAGCCAGAAAGATGCAATACACACCACAGACATAGCGAGTAAAAGCAAAAACGGTGCACGGCATATTAAGTTTAAAAAACTTATTCCATCTGGAGCTATTATCGGCCTGTTCCTCAACAGGCAAGATTTTTAAATAATGTGTGTTTTTTGTTTTTTTTTTTTTTAGCGCTAGGAACACCGCATGCTAAGTTTTGACAGAAAATAAAATCTGGCAATCCTGACACTTTTTAGGGCATAAGACTTCAGTAAACGGAGTGGGAAGTTACATGATTGTGAGCTTAAGTTCCTGCTGGGGTACTTAATAGCTGTGGGATGTCCTGTTCGTCACTGTTTTCTGAAGTTTACATTTCTCAAAGGTAAAGTGGAAAAAAAAAATGAAATGCTTAATGTGACAGAGCGTGACAAAAACATAGATAATTATATATATATAACCTTAATATATATACATATATATATAACCCGATTAACACAATGAGCTTGCTGATACTAAAATGTTCACACACAAGTAAATATTGTTATTGCTTAGTCGCACATTCATGTCAGACTCTTTGCAACCCCATGACCGTAGCCCGCCAGGCTCCTCTGTCCATGGGATTCTCCAGGCAAGAAATACTGTAGTGGGTTGCCATGCCGTCCTCCAGGGGATCTTCCCAACCCAGGGATCGAACCTGCATCTCTTGTGTTTCCTGCATTGGCAGACAGATTCTTGACCACTAGGGCCACCTTGGAAGATACACGAGCCACACAATTATAAATAAATTCAACAGAGATCATGACAGCTGTGATCACCATCCATATCATAATCCCAGGTCATCGTTAGATTTCTGCGAGCAGCTGGGTTGTCGTGAGGTGGTTAGCCATCCGATGCTGGCATGAAGCTTCGTGGGGTTCGAGTCTGTCTTTGCCAGCGACTGTCTGTGTTGCCTGATGATTTAACCTCTCCACACCTGGTTTTTTCCCAATCTGTAGAATGGGATAGTCATGTCCCTGAGGGACTTCCCTGGTGCTACGGGGGTGGCAGCTGAAGCCGGTTCAGTCCTTACTCAGGGAATTAAGATTCCCACACGCCACAGAGCAGCGAAACCTTAGCACTGCAAGGAAAGACTGCCCAAGACACAACGAACAATCCGCATGCCACAACTGAGACTCTCGACACAGTCAAATAACTCTGCTGTTGGGTCAGCCATATCGGACTCTTTGTGACTCCCGAGGACTGCAGCCCGCCTAAATGATGACAACATCATTAACGGAGAAGCTTCTTTGGGGAATCAGTAACCACTGCCTCTGCAATGCCCGAGGCAATGTGGGTGCACCATAAACACTCCATAAACATTGAATGTGCCATTGTTTTGTAAAAGCCAAGGGGATGGTTTGGTTCCAGTTGACCTTCAACAGCAATGCCTGTAACTTCTAGCTGGCTCCCTGCATGTGTGATTTCTCCCTACGCGAGGATTTATTGACTCCCACTATGGGGTACGGTTGTTCTTGCCTAGTCGCTCAGTTGCGTCCGACTCTTTGCGACCCCATAGACTGTAGCCCGCTAGGCTCCTCTGTCCATGGAATCCTCCAGGCAAGAATACGGGAGTGGGTTGTCATTTCCTCTTCTGGGGGAATCTTCCCAACCTGGGGATCGAACCCACATCTCCTGTGGCTCCTGCATTGTAAGGGGGATTCCTTACCGCTGAGCCACCTGGGAAGCCCAAATTAGCCTACAATTGGTTGCTTGAAAGAACACGCATTTATTATGTCACAGTTCTGGGGGGGTCTGAAGTCTCAGATGGATTTAACTGGGATGAAATTTAAGGTTTCAGCACGGTTTTTTCCTCCAGCAGACTCTAGAGGAGAGTGTGTTTTCTTCTCCAGGACCCTGGTCATTTCCGTGGGGGCTTCGCTGGTAGCTCAGATGGTAAAGAATCTGCCTGCCATGCAGGAGACAAGGGTTCAATTCCTGGGTCGGGCAGATCCCCTGGAGAAGGAACAGGCTACCCTACTCCAGTATTCTGGGGCTTTCCTGGTGGCTCAGATGGTAAAGAATCTGCCTGCAATGCATGAGACCGGGGTTCCAACCCTGGGTCAGGAAGATGCCCTGGAGGAGGGCATGGCAACGCACTCCAGTGTTCTTGCCTGGAGAATCCCATGGACAGAGGAGCCTGGCAGGCTACAGTCCATTGGGGTCGCAAAGAGTCGGACCCAACTGAGCGACCAAGTACAGCACTGCTTTTATAAATGCAACGGGGATCACCTCAGCAATCCACAATCAGCTTTCCACCTCAAGGTCTGTAACCGAATGACACCTGCAAAGTTCCTTTTGTCACATACGGTAATATATTCACACCTTCTGAGGACGAGGGTGTGGACCTCTTTGGAAGGTCGTTCTTCTGAATCCCGCAGCATGGACCCAAAAGACAGTCATCAGAGTTGCAACTGCTATTAATTAGATGCTAACGGTATACCACAGTGGGACCTAAGATCTTTACATCATCTGAGAGTAGAAGGATGCTGATACAACGGAATGTTACTCAGCCATCAACAAAGGATGAAACAGTGCCATCTGCAGCACTGTGGATGTGCCCAGAGAGTCTCCGACTCAGTGAAGTGAGTCACACAGAGGGGCAGAAACACTGCTTGATCTCAGTGATATGCGGGATCTCAGAAGAAATGATACACGTGGACTTATTTACAGAACAGAAACAGACTCACGGACTTGGAGAATGAACTTATGGTTCCCAGGGGGGAGGATGGGGGAAGGGATAGTCAGGGAGTCTGGGATGGACGCGGACACACTGCTGTATTTAACACGGAGAACCAGCAAGGACCTGCTGGACAGCACAGGGAACTCTGCTCAATCCTCTGTGATAACATTATGGTTCCCAGGGGGAAGGATGGGGGAAGGGAGAGTCAGGGAGTCTGGGATGGACACGGACACACTGCTGCATTTAACATCGAGAACCCGCAAGGACCTGCTGGACAGCACAGGGAACTCTGCTCAATCCTCTGTGATAACGTTATGGTTCCCAGGGGAAGGATGGGGGAAGGGATGGTCAGGGAGTCTGGGGTGGACATGGACACACTGCTGTATTTAACATGGAGAACCAGCAAGGACCTGCTGGACAGCACAGGGAACTCTGCTCAATGTCGTGTGGCAGCCTGGATGGGAGGGGAGTTTGGCGGAGAATGGATACATGCACATGTACGGCTGAGTCCCTTTACTGTCCACCTGAAACCATCACAACATTGTTGATCGTCTATATCCCAATACGAAATAAAGAGCTTTAATGAAAGAAGGAATTTGAGGCTGGGAAAGGTTCCCCAAACACATCCCCAAACAACAGATTCTGGTCTCCTCAGCTGCCAAAGCTCTAACTCACAGAAGTAAGGTTTCCACAGATTACCTGAAATCTAGAAAACCTTCTCCAGGACCCCTCATGTCTTGTCTCCTTCCAAACAACCATATGTTGAATGTTCTATCCTGGCTGATCAGCCTACAAGCCCGGATCCTTCTCGGAGCTCAAAAGCAGGGTTGCCCACATCAGAAACATCCCTGTGAGACTTTGCTGGTGGTCCAGTGGCTAAGACTCTGAGTTCCCAGGTCAGCGGGCCCAGGTCTGATCCCTGGTCAGGGAACTAGATCCTGCATGCTGCAACTAAGACAGGAGAAGACCAAGTAAATAGATTAATTTTAAAAACTCCCTTCACTCAAGTCAAGACCTTCTTTAAAAAAAAAAGTAACACATTCAAAAGTTACAAAAGTAACGCTTTATTTAATTAAGCTGCTCCACTTGATGACCGTCTAGTCATTTAATAATTTTGTTTTTACCACGCGATGGATTTTTTTTTTGCTTCCACTTAATTGCTTTAATTTGTTTTGCAATCCGCTGTCAGACACATCAATAATGCCTCAGCCAGAACAAATGCTTGGACTCCTAATCAAATCCACTCAGACCCAAAGTTACAATGCCTTTTTCCTTCACTGCTGAAAGATGACGGTAAGTTGGGAGAAATTTGTTAAAACCGTGAAAAAGTCTTCAGATTCGGAAAGGACAAAAATAAAACAAAGCAGGAGTCATAGGCATGGTTAATCTCCAACCTCCTTTCTTAATTTCAAGCTACACATTTTAATGTGTACCGTTAGGGAACAGAAAAACATGTTGCTGTTCGGTTGCTCAGTCGTGTCTGACTCTTTGCGACCCCGTGGACTGCAGCACGCCAGGCCTCCCCGTCCATTACCAACTCCCGGAGCTTGCTCAAACTCATGTGCATCGAGTCGGTGATGCCATCCAACCATCTCATCCTCTGTCACCCCGTTTCCCTCTGTCCCTCAAGCATCAGGATCTTAGTTTTTACTGCCAGTTGCAAAACAAAAAAACAAATCATCTGAGCACAAATGATACACTCTCACCCTGAATTACATCGATGGCTCAGAGAAAAAGCTACAGAAAGTGACAGATTCCATGCCTCGTCTACTATCCGAAAAGACCACTAATTGACAATAATCTATGGCTGCCCTTCCAGAAAAAGACATTGATGATAACAGGTATTTTGAGTCGGGGAAAAAAAAAAGCATTAAAAATCTCAACAAAGAGTAATACCCACTTGTGGATTGAAATAGATAATAGTGATGATTTAGTTATGACCAACCTTGATAGCATATTAAAAAGCAGAGACATTACTTTGCCAACCAAGGTCCGTCTAGTCAAGGCTATGGTTTTTCCCGTGGTCATGTATACATGTGAGAGTTGGACTGTGAAGAAAGCTGAGCACCGAAGAATTGATGCTTTTGAACTGTGGTGCTGGAGAAGACTCTTGAGAGTTCCTTGTACCGCAAGGAGATCCAACCAGTCCATTCTAAGTGAGATCGATCCTGGGTGTTCACTGGAAGGACTGATGCTAAAGCTGAGACTGCAATATTTTGGCCACCTCATGCGACGAGTTGACTCACTAGAAAAGACTCTGATGCTGGGAAGGGTTGGGGGCGGGAGGAGAAGGGGACGACCGAGGATGAGATGGCTGGATGGCATCACCAACTCTGTGGACTTGAGTCTGAGTGAGCTCCGGGAGTTGGTGATGGACAGGGAGGCCTGGCGTGCTGTGATTCATGGGGTCGCGGAGAGTCGGACACGACTGAGCGACTGAACGGAACTGAACTGACTGATGATTTAGTTTGGACTCTTTGCCAAGCCCTCTTTGGGGAGTAAAACCGGAATGACTCAAGTTCGTGGTTTCACGGAATTTAGTTTTGTACGGTGAGGGTCAGTGTCTGTGTGCGTATTATGGGGGAGGGGGGCAGCGATGTTATAAAGAAACAAGCAAATACACCACAGAGACAGACACAGGATCTGCCTCCTGTCTGAATCCTATGGACCAGACGTCTGAAGTCAAGGGGTCCCAGGGCTGGGGTCCTTCCAGAATCTCCAGGGGAGGGTCCTTCCCAGCTTTTCCAGCTTCTGGGGACAGGGTTCAAAAGATGAGAAAAAGGAAGGGTTGAGAGAGAAGCCTGTCTGCAAAACGGACGATCCACTGGAAAGTCCTAGATGTAGAAGGAAAAGTCACAGATGGACACCTGCTTGGTTCATGTGTTCAGCTGGGGGCTGGCACCCCAAACTCACCTTGCGTGTGCTAAATCCCTTCAGCAGTTTCCGACTCCTTGCGACCCCATGGCCTGTAGCCCGCCGGGCTCCTCTGTCCATGGAATTTTCCAGACAAGAATATTGGAGCGCGTTGCCATGCCCTCCTCTAAGAAATCTTCTTAATGCAGGGGTCGAACCCATGTCTCACGTCTCCTGCATTGGCAGGCGGGTTCTTTACCACTAGCGTCACCTGGGCAGCAGCCCTTATGTCTGTAATGTCAGAACATTCACATACTGTCACGGCTGCAGAGATTCCAAAATATGTTACCATTTCCGCTCCTAATTTAAGCATACAGAATGCTCTGCTTATTGTAATTTTTGGACTTAGTTTTCACAGCCTAGATGGGTGGGACAGAGGGCTGGGAGGGAAGTACAAGAGAGACGGGATGTATGTATGCATACAGCTGACATATACTTGCTATGATTCGTCATCAGCGACTCGGTGGACGTGAGTCTGAGCAAGCTCCGGGAGCTGGTGATGGTCAGGAAGGCCTGGCGTGCTGGAGTCCATGGGGTCGCAAAGAGTCGGACACGACTGAGCAGCTGAATGGAACTGATAATTGAATCACTTTGTTGGACAGCAGAAAAAAGGACAACATTGCAAAGCAACTCTATCCCAATTAAAAAAATCATGCAGCTTTTAAACAACCCAGTGTCCTTAGACATAACATATTTCATTCATCTAAACGCATTGTGTATTGTACGCGTGCATTCAATTAGCTATGAACCAATATTCATTTTTAATACTGGAGAGAAGAAGACCTTGAACGTTTATTAACGAACATAAGTTCATTAAAGTAGTCCTGTGGCTACATAATTTATGAAGCCATTAATTCTGACTTATTTACTTGAGGCTCAAACTTGCACTGAAACTCGAAAGTAGCATTTCCTTGGCGTGACATCATAAACTTCTCATGTATTTGCTAATTAGTCTCAAACATGACAAATGTTTTCATTAAAAGTCAGTGAAACGACTCGGCGTTTATGGCTCTTTAATTTTTTTTTTTTTTCCATCTTTCCCCTTCACTCGCTTTAGATGAACGGTTTAACGGTCCCCAACAGCCGTTTTGTAACACAAAGATCCATTCAGCCACTGCAGGGTTTTCCTGGTTGCTGTGCAGCGAGAAACAAAAGCCTTTTCATGTCAAATGTTTTACGGACTATTCCTGGAGCTCCTGAGAAAGCTGGGGCGCTTCCTCCGTTTCAGGAAGTCATACCGGCCGTACACCGTGACGGTCGGGTTGTGCCTGGCAGACTATGTCACATATGGGGAGACACTGGTGTAGCTTTGGAGAACGGTACAGAGGGTCCTGAAAAAAGAAACACAAAAATGGAGTAACCATATCATCCAGCAAGCCCACTCCTGGGCATACAGCAGGAGAAACCTCTAATTTGAAATGAGTCAAGTGCCCCAGAGTTCACCGCAACACTCTTGACAATAGCCAGGACATGGAGGAAACCTGCGGTGCATACGTATATGTACACGATGGAATCCTACGCGGGCATGAAGAAAGAATGAGATCTGCAGCAACGTGGACGGAGCCAGAGGTGATGGGGTCAGAGAAAGACACGTATAGTGAGATTTTGCTGGTATGTAGAATCTACACTGAGACACCAAAGAACATAGCTACAAAACCGAAACAGGCTCACAGATGTAAAGAACAGATGTGTGGTTCCCACAGGGGCGTCGGGGGGGGGAGGGAGGCATTGGGAATTCAGGGTTAGCAAATGCAAGCTCTTCCACGTAGGCTGGATAAACAGCAAGGTCCTCCTGTACAGTAAGAGGAGCCATCATACTATCCTGTGACAAACCACCGCGGAAAAGAATATGAAGAAGAACCTGTCCAGCTATAATCATCTACCTACATATATGCAGACTCTGCTGGTCGGGGTTTAGTCGCTGGGTCATCTCTGACTCTCTGCGACCCCGTGGACTGCAGCCCGCCAGGCTCCTCTGTCCATAGGATTCTCCAGGCAAGAACACTACAGTGGGTTGCCATGTCCCTCTCCAATATCAATCTGCATGTATATCTACTATATATCTGTATCCGTATCCATAGCTATGTGGGCTTCCCTGGTAGCTCAGTTGGTAAAGAATCTGCCTGCAACACAGGAGACTCCGGTTCAATTCCTGGGTTGGGAAGATCCCCTGGAGAAGGGAAAGGCTACCCACTCCAGTATTCTTGGGCTTCCCTGGTGGCTCAGCTGGTAAAGAATCCACCCGCAATGCGGGAGACCCTGGGTTCCATCCCTGGGTTGGGAAGATCCCCTGGAGGAGGGAAAGGCTATCCACTCCAGTATTCTGGCCTGGAGAATTGCATGGACTGAGGGGCCTGGCAAGCCATGTACAGTCCAGGGGGTCTCAAAGAGTTGGATAAAAGAAAAAGAATGTATATATATATATATACATAATATATATAAAACATATATATATAAATGTAACATATATAACATTATCACATTATATATACAATATTATAATATATAATATATGTCTACATAATATGAATATAATATAAATAAAGTATTTAATATAAAATAAATATCATATATATATATAAATATAAGCAATATACATAAGATATATATAAAATACATAATACATTATATATAACATAATATATATATAACATAATCACTTTGCTCCACAGCAAAATCTAACACAGCATTCTAAATTAACTATCAAAAGTAAAAGTGAAATTCACTCCATCGTGCCCGGCACTTTGTGACCCCCATGGGCTATACAGTTCGTTGAATTCTCCAGGCAAGAACACTGCAGTGGGTGGCTTTTCCCCTCCTCTAGGGGATCTTCCCAACCCAGGGATTGAACTCAGGTCTCCCGCATTGCAGGCAAATTCTTTACCAGCTGAGCCACCAGGGAAGCCCAACGATGCTTCAATAAAAAATAATTTTTTTCTAAAAATGACCTCCTATACCATCAAGAGCCTGGGTGCTCCACCCCAGTCTTGCGTGGTATAAAATCGTTGTAGTCCAGCACATCTTCCCTCATCTAGGAAATGCGTAGATCATCCAGGGTCCTTAGCTGTTGGACAGTGTTTGCACCCATGCCTGCATGCTCTGTCACTTCAGTCCTGTCCAACTCTTTGCAACCCCATGGACTGTAGCCAGCCAGGCTCCTCCATCCATGGGATTCTCCAGGGAAGAATACTGGAGTGGGTTGCCATTTCCTCCTCCAGGGGTTCTTCCCGACCAAGGGATCGAACTCAGGTCTCCCGCATTGCAGGCAGATTCTTTACCATCTCAGCTCCCAATGAAAAGTAGGGAAGATGTGAATTTTTCTTTTTTTTTCTTAATTTTTGATTTTTTTTTTTCATCCTCAACTTGAAAATGGATTGCAGAAAGCCCTAGTTATTCTGGTCTGTCTGATTTCACTATGTTTTGTCAAGACACCTGTCTAGACACAAAACACACTAAAAAAAACAAAAAGATGGTAGGCATTTATTTGAATTGCAGGATTCACAGGATAGAAAACTAACATTGGCCTTAGGTTGTTTGGGGTGGGTTTTTTTTTTTTCTCTTCTGGGTTTCTTAACTCACTGACAGAAATGCTGTTTTCAGATAATTATCTGAACATCTAGTTTTTACATTTGGGGCAATTTGCTATACTCAGCAAAACTGTTTCACTTGACTATTTTTTCCAGTATGTTTTTCCCTGAATATCTTCAATGATGCATATATGATTTCCTTGAAAAAGTGAAGCCTGTTAGAACCATGCGAAAGTGCTCTTTTCTCCTGCTTGGATGCTTACAAAGTAACAGCATACAGAACATCTGCCTTTCCCCCTTGCTCTTAGACACTGATGATAACTCTTGGTCAAACTCTCCAAACTAAGCTCATCTGGTTATGTCAGCTACACATTGGCATTGCCGTGGACACTTGCCAACCACCTCTCCAAGAGTTCAATTGGGTGTTGCTGCAGCTGCTGACCTTCAACACCCCCTAGAAGGAGCTCAAGGTGGACAGCAGACAGGAGGCATCTGTGCTCTGGGAAAGACTCGCAGGACAGGTCTTCAGATGGCTAGATAATACCTTTAGGAGCTGATTTTCCGAGCCAAAATCTTGCATCTCCGCCTATCAAGAAAAGCCCTAAAAACCTTCACGGTGACATCTGTTCCTCGTCACTAGCAGAAACCTTGTGCAAAAAAATATATATATGTGTGTGTGTGTGCGTGTTTGATTGCATAAACTCCCCTTCACCAAGAGTACATACATACTGACTTTCTCCCTGCCTCTTTGGAGCAATTTCTCAGAACTATCCGAGGTGCTGTCTCCCAGACTGAAGTACTCATTTTGCCCGCAAATAGAACTTGACTTGCAGGTGCCTCAGGGGTTAAAAAAAAAAAAAAAATCTGCCTGCCAATGCAGGAGAAGCAAGAGACTTGGTTTCAATTTCTGGCCCACAAAGATTCCCCTGGAGGAGGAAAGGGCAACCCACTCCAGTATTCTTGCCTGGAGAATCCCATGGATGGAGGAGCCTGGTGGGCTACAGTCCATGGGGTCGCAAAGAGTTGGACACGACTGAGCACACACTCGTGCAGCCCTCATCTTGTGTGGTTTTATTCAAAGTCGACAGTTAGTAGGTAAGATGCGATTCTCTGTGGGTGAGGCAAGGAATAAGATAAAACAAGTTATCAGCATCATGAAACCAACCGTGAAAATTCATACTGTGGGCTTCCATGCCTGGAGGAGAATGATGGATGACCATGGGATACATATGTGTCTATGTGACCAGTTCCCTTTAAGAGCTGGACTCCAAAGTTCAAGGGACCTTTGCTTGGCAGGGACTCCTTGAACATAACCCTGGAGTTTGCAGCTGGTGATAAACAGCAAACACATGTCTGTTATCATCAGACAGCAAGGACAAGAAAAGCCTGCATTGGACCTCTCTAGTCTTTACCAACATAGATCTTCCCCTTCTTACTGTTCTTACATGTTGCATTGACTTTAATAAGTCTTAGCTGCTCCAATACTTTGGCCCCCTGTTACAAACTGCCAACTCATCGGAAAAGACCCTGATGCTGGAAAAGATTGAAGGCGGGAGGAGAAGGGGACGACAGAGGAGGAGATGGTTGGATGGCATCAGCGACTTGATGGACATGAGTTTAAGCAAGCTTCGGGAGTTGGTGATGGACAGGGAGGCCTGGCATGCTGCGGTCCATGGGGTCGCAAAGAGTCGGACACGACTGAGCAACTCAACAAGAAGAAAGCTGTTCTTGTAACATTATGGGATACATAACGATGAATGCTATGTATTATTTTTCCAGCCAATTACCAAGCTCATGTGCATTTGGGAGACTCTGGAGACAATGCTCAATACATTTTTACTGTGTGTGTGTATTTCTTTGCTTTGTGTTGGGCCGTTCCTTTTGGGTTAAGGAAGAGAATGTTACTGCCGCTGGGGGTCTCTATTGGCCATCCTCCTGAAAATTTCCTGGAAATTCTGTGAGGATTTGCATCTCTTTACCCGCATTTTCATGATTAATGCTTCTTCCATGGCCAGAAAAAATAAAAAGAGAGAGAGAGAAAGGAAGGGACGTCCCTGGTGGTCCAGGGGTGAGGAATCTGCCTTGCCATGCAGGGGGAGGTGGGTTCAATCCCTGGTCCAGGAAGATGCCACGTGCCACAGAGTCACTAAGGCCGTGCATAGCAAGAGAAGCCATCCATCGTAAGGAGAAGCCTGCTCACCACAAATAGGGAATAGCCCCTGCTCACCCTAACTATAGGGAAAGCCCACACATGACAGTGAAGACCCAACACAGCTGTAAATAAATTATTTTAAAAAAAAGAGACAAAGGAGAAGCAGGAGCCCAAATAATAGAACAGAGAGGAAGAGATGAAATTAAATGGATATCGCGATGCTACCAAATTGAGCTCATAGAGCTAGTAAAAGTGGAATTTAAGGGCTCTCCAAATGTTAAGGTCTCTCCAAATTTTGTAGAAAGTCATATTCTTTTCTTCCTTTTATTGCACACATTTCTTTTTTTTTATTTAGTTCTACCAGTTTACTGCTACCAACCCATCTCCCTCCGATATCATGCCCCTGTGCTCAGTCTTGTAACCCCATGGACTGCAGCCCGCCAGGCTCCTCTGTCCCTGGACCTTTCCGGGCAAGGACACTGGGGTGGGTCACCATTGCCCTCCTCCAGCGTACATTTCTTTTCAACTCAGATTCCCATAACTCCGCAAAGAGTCTCCCGTCTTTCCTTTTCATCTATTTACTTTTTCCAAACTCGTCCGCTGGAGATTTTTTAGTCCTTGCCTAACAAGTTCATCTACATCTCCCAGAGGAAATCAGAGCTTTAATTAAGCTGACAAGAGCCTGCGGTCCCATAAAAACTAAATAATTCAACGATCCGCAGCTCCAGGAGCAGCCAGGATACAGTTTTATGGAAGACGCACCTGTCCCTTTTACAGGGCAGACATGAGGTGCGCCGGTCCTGCAGGGAATAGATTTAAGTGGGCGAAGAAGGAAGAGACCAGAACCTGCAAGATAATGGCCCTCACTAATTGCCAAGACCTTTTAGAGTCAGTGTCTTTTATCCGATAATCACGTTCATCAACTGCTGATGTCGTCTGAGGCTGACCCAACACATCACAGAATCAGCGTCCCAAGCTCTCCTTGCTTTGACCTCCAATGACCTCTGCCCTGCAAACCCCTGCGTCTCTGAGGAGAGGGACGCAGTCTTCTCCCCTCCAGCTGACTCTGAACATGTGACTTGTGTCCTTCTTTTTCTGCGATTTCGTTCTCGGTCTCCTGATTTCAGCGTGATTCAGTCCCTCAGTTTGACCTCTTTGGGGGTAAACACGTGGTGATTTGTTCCCACCATCTATTAATCAGTACAGTTCTTTTCTAAAGTTAAAACGCAAAAGAGCTATCAATGACAACTTAAAGTACTATATTGTCTCTCGCCTAAGTACTTAATAAACAATTGCTATTACTATTCCTCCCCCCTAAAAAAACAGAACTATCCAGCAGCAATAATGTTAGTCGTTCAGCCGTGTCCGACTCTTGGTGACCTCAAGGACTGTAGCCCACCAGGCTCCTCTGTCCGTGGGATTCTCCAGGCAAGAGTACTGGAGTGGGTTGCCATTTCCTCATCCAGGGGATATTCCCGATCCAGAGACCAAATCCAGGTCTCCTGCATTGCAGGCATATTCTTGACCACCTGAACCACCAAGGAAGCCCAATATGGACATTTATAAACTTGGGCTCCAAAATCATTGTGGATGGTGACTGCAGCCATGAAATTAAAAGACGCTTGCTCCTTGGAAGGAAAGCTATGACAAACCTAGACAGCATATTAAAAAGCAGAGACATCACTCTGCAGACAAAAGTCCATATAGTCAAAGTTATGGTTTTCCCAGTGATCATGTACTGATGTGAGAGTTCGAACATAGGCAAGGCTGAGCACTGAAAAATTTATTGTTTTAGAATTGTGGTGCTACAGAAGACTTGAGAGTCCCTTGGACTGCAAGGAGATCCAACCAGTCCATCCTAAAGGAGATCAGTCTTGGGTGTTCATTGGAGGGACTGATGCTGAAGCTGAAACTCCAATGCTTTGACCACCTGATGCAAAGAACTGACTCACTGGAAAAGATCCTGACGCTGGGAAAGACAGAAGGCAGGAGGAGAAGGGGACGACAGAGGATGAGATGCTTGGATGGCATCACCTACTCAATGGACATGAGTTTGAGCAAGTTCCGGGAGATGGTGATGACAAGGAGACCTGGCATGCTGCGGTCCATGGGATCTCAAAGAGTCAGACAGGACTTAGGGACTGAACAGCAATATTCCATTGTATGAATACAACGCAATTTATTTATCCATATTCCACTGACGAACACCTGTAATGTTTCCACCACTTTTTTCCTTTCTTTTTTTATTCTTCCTGGAATATGTCATTTTTTAAAAAGTTTTATCGGAGTGTAGCTGATTTACAATATTCTGCTAGTTTCTGGTGTGTAGCAAAGTGACTCAGTTATACCTATACATATATGCACTGTTTTTTAGACTTTCTTCCCATTGAGGTCATTACAGAGCATTGAGTAACATTCCCCGTGTTATACAATAGGTCCTTATGTGTAATCTAATTTATGTATAGTAATGTGTGTATGTCAATCCCAATGTCCTAATTGATCCCTTTCTCCCCTTTTTCTCTGTTGCGAATAGGACTTCTACGAGCATTTCTGTACATGATTTGGCCGTGTGCTTCTCATATACGGGTTGATAAATCACATCAACTCATTCGAATGTCATTTCCAAGAGGACTTTCATCAGAACATGATAGCGGCAAGCTTCGCCCCCCTGTCAAACACTCCTTTTCTTCAATTTAACTTGAAATCTGTTCACACCAATTCCTCTCCTTGAGGATTTGTAACAGAGTCTCACTCATCACACATTTGGAAGGGGGAGCATTTTTGAGACAGTCAGCAAGGAACTCACTGCAGTCAGGTGACTTCGTCAGACCGTTGGGTCCCAAACTCATGGCTCAAAGACTCTGTCCCTTTTTTTTTCCTCAGTACAGTTCCTATTAATAATCTGTTGAATCCAATTTAAGGTACTTGCCACCCAATACATTGGGCTGAGAAAGCCAGTGTCTGTTTGTCCCCCTTAATTACGCACCGTGTCCAGTAACTTTCCCAAACGGGTATGAGATTTCTCTTCCTTAATAGGGAACTTGTCTTCTAATTGTCTGAAAGAGAAAATTATGCGAAAAGCTCTGTCCGTGTTATATGCCACAAACTGGGGAGTAAACGGTCTCTTGGGACTACAGGAAATTCAAGAGTACGAATTTGGAAAAATGAATTATAGTTAAAGACCAGGCTTCAGTAACTTTTATTGGAAATTCTGGTGGCTTCAAGTGTTGGAATTAATATGTCCTGTGGTAGCTTCCATGTCTTGGCTCTTGTAAATAGTGCTGCAACGAAAATTGCGGGCGTGTGTATCTTTTTTGAATTGCGATTTTCTCAGGGTAGAGCCCCAGGAGTGGGATTCCTGGGTCATATGGTAGTTTTAGGGCTTCCCAGGTGGTGCCAGGGGGTAAAGAACCCACCTGCCATTGCAGGAGCCAAGAGAGACTCAGGTTTGATCCCTGGGTTGGGAAGATCCCCTGGAGGAGGGCATGGCAACCCGCTCCAGTATTCTTGCCTGGATAATCCCGTGGACAGAGGAGCCTGGTGGGCTACAGGCCATGGGGTCGCACAGAGTTGGACACGACCGAAGTGACTTAACACGCACGCACGCATGGTAGTTTTATTTCAGGTTTTTTCAGGAATCTCCACACTGTTTATTCTCTGCACTTCCAATGCAGGGGGCATTGGTTTATAGACCACATTTCTGAGCAATGTTTCTTTTCTTGTATGAAGAGAGAATCAGTTTAATAAAAATGCACACAGAGAGAGAGAGACAAAAGCACAAAGAATCAAGACCACTTAGTACAGAAGGCATCCATGGATCATAAGAAAGGGCTTCGCCTAAAATGCGACGGTTGTACCTGCAGCTTTCGTTACCCTCCCTAACAACCATGTGATTATTCCCGCAGGAAGCTGGAGCGGAAACATTCACGATGCTCGTAAACGCTCGGAACGGTAAAGCTCAACAGTAATTTTCCAACGCACGAGTAAAAGCACCATTTTCACTGCAAGCCGGCGGCAGCTTGTGGCAAAATCGTAACAAATTCTTCCCAGTCAATACGTGAGTCATTCTGCATCCAAACGGACAACCCTCTTGAGCGTCTTCATCATCTCAGACCCATCCTGACCCATTTCAATGGAGCATTTCCACACCTGGCTTCTTTGACTTTTCACATGATCAGCAGTCTGTCAAGCCAGAGTTGAAACGTATACGACGGGGCCCTCCCTGGTGGTCTAGTGGTAAAGAATCTGGCTGCCGATGCAGGGGACGCTGGTTCGATCCCTGAACTGGGAAGGTCCCAGATGCTGTGGAGCAACTAAGCCCATTCACCACAACAACGAAAGCGCGTGGACCCTAGAGTCCTTGCCCTGCGACAAGAGAAGACACCGCGGTGAGAAGGGCCAAGACCTCACCACAGCGAGAGAGAAAACCCACACAGCCATCAAGACCCAGCCACAGCCAAAAACAAACACATTAATTGATTAATTTTAAAAAAAAAAAGAATATTACAAATGGTAGAGCTTCCCAGGTGACTCAATGGTGAAGAATCCGCCTGCAAGGCAGGAGACACAAGGAAACAGGGGTTCCATCCCTGGGTCGGGAAGATCCCCTCGAGGAGGAAACGGCAGCCCACTCCAGTATTCTTGCCTGGAGAATCCCACAGACAGAGGGACCTGGCGGGCTACAGTCCACGGGGTCACAGAGAGTTAGACACAATGGACCAGGCGTGCAAGATGACTCTAATCACCTCCCTGGGCAAGAGGAATGTTACCTTGATCGGGTCTTGATCTGTGCTTTCGAGGGGAGAGAGATGTTTCAGACTCAACCCAGCAAGGTGATCCACAGGAGCCTGCCTGCAGCTTGTAAGCAAATGAAAGAAAACACAAGAAAAACCACGAGAAGAAAAATAATACACCCATTGTCACCTGGACAGCCATGCTCACTCCTGGAACGCAAACACTGCTCCCATCTAGGTATCAATGGATACAAAGTTGAGTGGCAGCTTTGCAAACTCATCAAAAACTGGAAGCCTAATTTCAACGTATTCTGCTTCAGTCTCTGACTAGATGTAGGCTCTGGGGAGATTTTTTTTTTTAATTTAATCTGTTGATGACTCAGTTTTCCTACCAGATAGAAATAATGTTGGAACTTGTCCCACGAATAAGAGTTTGAAGTATGTATCACCACCATGTCTTAGACAGAGCTTCCCTGGTGGCTCAGACGATAAGGAATCTCCTTGCAATGCAGGAGACCTCCGTCTCCTGGGTTGGGAAGATCCCCTGGAGGAGGAAACAGCAACCCACTCCAGTATTCTTGCCTGCAGAATCCCATGGACAGAGGAGCCTGGCAGGCTACAGTCCGTGGGGTCGCAAAGAGTCAGTTAGGGCTACGGTCCCTGGGATCGCAAAAGAGTGGGATACAGCTGAGCACCTAAGACAGTGTCTTAGATGGTATTTGCCCGACTCTCATTACATTTTAGGGCAATCTCAGCCTGTTGACTGCAGCCACGAAATTAAAAGACGCTTGCTCCTTGGAAGAGAAGCTATGACCAACCTAGACACTGTATTAAAAAGCAGACACATTACTTTGCCCACAAAGGTCCGTCTAGTCAAGGCTATGGTTTTTCCCGTGGTCACGTATGGATGTGAGAGTTAGACTATAAAGAAAGCTGGGCACCAAAGAGCTGATGCTTTTGAACTGTGGTGTTGGAGAAAACTCTTGAGAGTCCCTTGGACTGCAAGGAGATCCAACCAGTCCATCCTAAAGGAAATCAGTCCTGAATATTCATTGGAAGGACGAGTGCTGAAGCTGAAACTCCAATACTTTGCCCACCTGATGCAAAAAGCTGACTCACTAGAAAAGCGCCTGATGCTGGGAAACACTGAAGGCAGGAGGAGAAGGGGATGGCAGAGGATGAGATGGTTGGATGGCATCACAGACTCAATGGACATGAGTTTGAGCAAGCTCCAGGAGATGGTGATGGACAGGGAGGCCTGGCGTGCTGCAGTTCATGGGGTCCCAAAGAGTCAGACACGACTGAACATAGAATTTCCACGTTGTGAAAGAAGCTAAACAGCACAGACAACTGCTCAAATGAGCCAGAATGCCCAGTGCCTGCTCATAAAAATAATAGTTTAGGAAATCTGACACCAGCCAGTCTGGGGCTGACAGGAACAATTAAGTCAATACAAAAGTGGAATTTACCTGAGATTCCCAGGGACCAGGAGATCAAAGACACCAGGCAAATCTGCATTCTTTTGAAACCAGACTTTAAAAAAAGAAAAAAAAAAAACCTTTTGAAGAACGCATAATTAAGGCTGAGGACAGGCCAGAACAGGTTTGTCCTCTCCAAAGACAAGGCTCCCCTCCCCTCCGGGTGAGCGGGGGGTCACGTTTCCGCACCTGGAGCCTGGGGCCCAAAGGATAAATAAGAAATGCATCTCTCTCTGAGCCTGGAGAAGGAGGGGGTTTATTCCGCCGCCGGGAGGGCGACATCTGTCTCCAATACCATAGCTGGAAGCAGTTTACAGAAAATAGCATGGCAGTTTCCTGGGTCGGTCTGGGAGAAAGACCAGAGAAAGGATGCCCTTTGGTAGCAGAAGCTCAGCTGTCTCTTCTCAGGGCAGAGAGCGTGTCTAGACACCAGAGACCCAGGGGAGCCGGCTCAGGGCAAACCGGCTCCGACATCTGGGACGGTATGGGGCAGGGAGTCTGTCTGTCTCCTCTTCTGTATCATGTGTGTGTGTGTGTGTGTGTGTGTTGCTCAGTTGTGTCCGACTCTGCGACCGACCCCATGGACTGTAGCCTACCAGGCTCCCCCATCCGTGGAATTTTCCAGGCAAGAGTACTGGAGTGGGGTGCCATTTCCTTCTGCGTCTTACAAACGCTGTTATTGTAATGCAACAAGCATTATTATTATCAATTAACAAACGTGACTATAATAAAGTCTTACTGTTATATCTTTGCATATGTATGATGTTAGTATTATAAATAATGTCCTACAGGATACTTTTCAATCAATACATGCCATAAGCATAAACCTTACTATTATATATTCTTAGTATTGTATATGCTTGCTGTCATAAATGATGCTCTCATAGTATGGGACCCGCCAGGCTCCTCTGTCCACGGGAACTCTTGAGGCAAGAATACTGGAGTGGGTTGCCATGCCTTCCTCCAGGGGATCTTCCCGATCCAGGGATCGAACCCGGGTCTCTTGCACGGCAGGCGGATTGTTTACCATCTGAGCCTCCAGGGGAGCACCGTTTCTTAATCAGTACACCCCATACTCAAAAACCTCACTATTATAAATCCTTTCTGTTATGAATATATGTGTGCATGCTCAGTCACGTCCCACTCTTTGCGACCTCATGGATGTAGCCCCGCCAGGCCCCTCTGTCCATGGGAGTCTCCAGGCAAGAACACTGGAGTGGGTTGCCAGGCCCTCCTCCAGGGGATCTTCCTGACCCAGGGATCGAACTGGCATCTCTGAGTCTCCTGGATTGCAGGCAGATTGTTTACTACGTAAACCATTAGGGAAGTCACACACACACACACACACACACATATATATATATATGGTGGAGAAGTCGCATACACACACACATTTACACATATGTGGGCTTCCCAGGTGACATACTGGTAAAGAATCAGCCTGCCAATGCAGGAGACGCTGGAGACTCAGGCTTGATCCCTGGGTCGGGAAGATCCCCTGAAGGAGGAAATAGCAACCCACTCCAGTATTCTTGCCTGGAGAATCCCAGGGGCAGAGAAGCCTGGCGGGCTGCAGTTCCTGGGGTTGCAGAGAGTTGGACGGGACTGAGCGACTAACAGTTTCACTGTGTTTTCACTGCATCATTAAATGGGGACACGAATATATGTCAAGTTGTTCAGTAATGTAAGTAAATCTTATTTGTATCCTCTACACTTTTTGAAACAAAGAACCAACATCTTATTCCATCAATGATTAATGAGGCTGTAGCAAAACTCACCACACCACTTGGAATTCTAACCCCACGGCAATGAGGTCTGTAAAATAATCATTAAAACAGCAGACTCTCCCAATATTTAAAGTCTAGCCCTCTGTCAATCTGTTTCGTGCATGCTTTGTGACTCAAACGCAAACATTCCCGTGGGAAATTAACTCAGCCCATTCATTATGAAATTTCAGACTTGGAAAAATCTATAGTTTCATTTTTCATGCTGCTAAGTGTCAATAATCAAACCTTCTGTGTGTTTGCATAAATAAGCCTTTCCTTATAATCACAAAAGGGTGTACTTCATTCTTCCATTAAAAATCATCTCCATTTCTTCCCCGATAAAGTATGCTTTCAAAATTCTTTTTTTAGAGGATTTTTTTTTAAGCCTTTTAAAATTTGTTACAATATCGCTGCTGTTTTATGTTTTGCCTTTTTGGCCACAAGGAACATGGGACCAGGGATCACCAAACACGGATCAAGCCAACACCCCCTGCGCTGGAGGGTTGAGTCTTGACCACTGGACCACCGGGAAAATCCTTCTTTTCAAAAATCTTACAACCCTCATCACACATGTTTATTTAGTTTTTTATCAGAACATGTAACTGTGGTGGTGGCTTAGTCACAAAGTTGTGTCCGACTCTGGCGACCCCATGGACTGTAGCCCACCAGGTTCTGTGTCCATGAGATTCTCCAGGCAAGAATGCTGGCGTGGGTTGCCGTTTCCTCCTCCAGGGGATCTTCCCAACCCAGAGACTGAACCCGGCTCTCTGGGGTCTCCTCCTTTGCAAGCAGATTCTTTACCATCTGAGCTACCAGCGAACCCCAAAGCATCTCAAAACATTTAAGGTGATTCACCCTCAAAGAAATGATATTCAAACAGATATCTGATTCACTCAACATTTGTAGATTTCTCAACATGAGTGAGACAAGAGATTTTTTTTTTTTTAATTACTGCGAGTGCCTAAAAGGGTTTGATAATCTGAGCCACAGGGCCGAAGTCTTCATTAGACTAAATACTCAGAAATCAGGACAAAGATGTTTGGCTGGATAATTATTCCAGGATTATCATGTAAAACAAAGCAGGGGGGGGAAAAAAATACAAGCTGGATCAGATAGAATGAAAGGAGATGAATAAAAATTGGTATCAAATTATAACAGCATCTGCCTTGTGCTTCCCTGGTGGCCTGGTTGGTAAAGAATCCGCCTAGTAAGGCGGGAGACACATTCCCGGTCCGGGAAGATACTACATGCCGCGCGGCCACTCAGCGCACGGGTGTTGCCTAGAGCCTGTGCTCTGCAACAAGAGAAGCCAGGGGAACACAAAAGCTGAGCTCAACAGCTAGAGAACAGCTCCGCACCTCATCACAACCAGACAGTAGCCCGAGAAGCAACGAAAACCAAATCAGGACTAACGCAGATAATCGCTAAATATCCATGGAAACATATAGGACTCCGCCCTTCCGTTCTTGCAGCTCTTGGCGTAACTTTAAATTAATGTGCAGATAAACAGTGACAGCCTCAATGGAAAAACTCAGAGACGTCCACCTTATCTAAGTTTCAGTACATTTTACTGACGGGGAATGCCCACTGTTGGTGGGATGCCTTGACATCTAAGAACATTGCATGTGCCAAGGACTGAGAATTCTCTGAGCATCTTTCCCCCAACAAGCCAAACAGTGCTTTAACATTTACCCTTCATGGTGTCCTTCTGTCTCAACTTTCGGTTCAGTTCAGTCACTCAGTCGTGTCCGACTCTTTGCGACCCCATGGACTGCAGCACGCCAAGCTTTCCCATCCATCACCAACTCTCAGAATTTGCTCAAACTCACTCCCATTGAGTGGGTGACGCCATCCAACCCTCTCATCCTCTGTCGTCCCCTTCTCCTCCTGCCTTCAATCTTTCCCAGCATCGGGGTCTTTTCCAGTGACTCAAGTCTTTTTCCAATGAGTCAGTTTCAACGTTAAGGAAGAATTTTCAAAGTAGCACAGAGATTCATCGCTCAAGAATATCAGGGTATGTGAACACAGACTCTGGCTCTTGAAATTGGCCATATGCACCTGGGTAATTCAGTATTTATAAAAAGGAGACGGGACAATGAACAGAGCTCTATTAAAATGGCCATTAATAATAAACACTGTGCTCCTAAAGAGAGAACTTTGATCATGCTTTCATCACAACCATTTAAGCAGAAGTCATTTTACATAGACTTTTCTAATTTCCCCAAGGTTCCGTTTTCTAATTTTTTTTGTCCCCATGTGAAACAGCTTTCTGATCTTTTATTTTTTTTTCCCCTTTCTTTCAATTCTGTGAGTACAAGCAACCTTTTTAATCCAGATAAAGTTAGAAGGCCTGCATGGTAAGCTTTCAGTTTTACTGCGTGCTTGCTAAGTTGCTTCAGTCTCATCTGACTCTTTCGGGACCCCACGGATGCTCCTCTGTCCGTGGGATTCTTCAGGCAAGAACACTAGAGAGGGTTGCCATTCCCTTCTCCAGGGGATCTTCCTGACCCAGGGATCAAACACAGGACTCTTATGTCTCCTGCAATGGTAGCCGGGTACTTTACCACTAACGCCTCCTAGTAAGGCCTTTTGGTTTTGGTCTTTTAATCGCTAAGTCATGACTCTTTGAGACCCCATGAACCGCAGCACGCGAGGCCTCCTTGTCCATCACCAACTCCCAGAGTCCACCCAAACTCATGTCCATCGAGTCGGTGATTCTATCCAACCCGCTCATCCTCTACCGTGCCCTTCTCCTCCTGCCTTCAATCTTTCCCAGCATCAGGGGCTTTTCCAATGAGTCAGCTCTTTGCATCAGGTGGCCAAAGAATTGAAGTTTCAACTTGAGCCTTTCCAATGAATATTCAGGGTTGATTTCCTTTAAGATTGACTGGTTTGATCTCCTTGCAGTCCAAAGGACTCTCAAGAGTCTTCTCCAGCACCACGGTTCAAAAGCATCAATTCTTTGGCGCTCAGCTTTCTTTATGGTCCAACTCTCACATCCGCACATGATTTGGTTTTTAATATACACCAAATAATATACTGTATGGCCAATTCCCTTTTTTCCAAATGGAGATAATTTAAAAAAAAAATTTGCAGGGAAATGCTTTTAGAAAGAATTTGCAAGGAAAGCCTCAAAGAGCACTTTAGGGCATTAAAAATTATAATTCCGAAACCAGTCCCTACCTTCAGAAGACACTAGGCATTTTAAATACATCAGATCGTGCAGTCTTATTTTCTACAGTGTCCAGGTTACCTTTGAAAAAAAGAAAAAGAAAACACTTCTGATATTTAAGTGTCTAAATTCCGGTAAAGGGAGTACACATTGCCAATTTTTTTTTGCCATTTAGAGACCATGATTTTGTACAGGGCTTCAGCCTCCAGAAAAAGTCAGATCTTATGTCTTTTTCACCTATAAAACTTTTATAAATTAGCCTTTCTGGTCATTTCTCAATATATCTGTCCAAGCTGTCCCTGACACAATATCCATCAGAGTTTGAAGTCTGGCCCTAGGTCCTGGAACAATAGGATAGACTCAGGCATGACGTTAATAAACAGAGAAAAGCTCCTTATGAGACAGAAAATCTCCATAACCTTTTCTTTCTCAATTTACTGGCATAAAGAGACAGCATGTCCCGACGGCCGACATCTGGACTCAGGTTTCTTTTTTCCTGCTTTTAATTCTCCCAGCTCTTGGCGAAGAATCTCTCGGAGCCCCCATACGTAAAGTTTGTTATTTTTTTGTGCATTCTCTCAGTCGTGGCCGACTTTTTGTGACCCCGTGGACTGCAATATTCCAGGCTGCCCCGTCCTTCACCGTCTCCCGGCGAGTTTGCTCAGATTCATGTCCATCGAGTCAGAGACGCCATCCAACCATCTCATCCTCTGTCGTCCCCTTCTCCTCCTGCCTTCAAATCTTTCCCAGCTTCAGGGTCTTTGCCAATGAATCAGCTCTTCGCATCAAGTGGCCAAAGTATTGAAGTTTCTGCTTCTTAAAATATTTATTATGATGGTATTGGCATTTTTTTTTTTGTCACCCTGTGTGTGGGATTCTAGTTACCGGACCGTCGATCGAACCCATGATTGCTAGAGTGAAAGCCACTAGACCACCAGGGAAGCCCTTATTTAGGCAATTTGAATGGAGCAAAGGTAACACCCAGGACAGTGGAAAGTGTGCAGAAGTTAGAGTCAGATTCTGGGGAACAGTGTCTCAGTGGGTAGGTCCCCTTCACCCCCTGAAGCCAAGTAGAGGCGTGGGTTGTTACCTTTAAGCAACCATGGGGGTACTATTATTTTCTCGAGTTCTCTGCCTTGTTTTGCAAAATGGAAACTGAAGTTCCCTCGGAGGTATTAATATCCAATGGTATGAAATATCTATTCATAGACTCTGTGCCTTCTCCTTATTTGCAAAATCCGAATTAAAATCCCTCTTAATGTTCTTAGAAGATGAGTGAGAAGCATGAGGTTGGGTTGACCCAGAGTGAGGTTGTATGAGCTGGTTCAGAATTCCAGTCCCCGTGGAAATGGAGGCCCAGTGTGAGAGGTTACCGCCTTTTTCACCTGGAGAATCAAGTCATCTGCTATGAAAGAGACAATGAGGCCTGCACACAATACCCTGCCAGGACCACTCTGAACATCCTTAGCTCGGCTCCTTCGGAATAAGAGCAAATCTAACCTCCTGGGTCCCAGTTCAAAGGAGCTTTAGGGATTTCCAAGCCCAAGCTCACGGAGGATTTGAGACAGTGCGTAGAAACCCCTTTCCAAGCCATTTTATGAGCGATTTGGGACAGGAGCTATTTTCCATGCATCGGGTGAGTTCTCAATTTAATCTCAGAAGCATCAAGGTCTGTGTTGGTTGCAGTCCTGGAGCTTTAAACCAGAGGGCATTGGCGGTCGGATTTAAAACACCCAGGTTGAGCAGATGGGGTCCTGAGGTGTTGGGGGACAGTGTAGCTGCTGTTTCCAGGTGTCTTTGGTGGTACGTGTCCTAAGTTCATCGCCTCTTCCTTCTTGGGATCTAAAACTCACAGTGTGCTGTGGTTAGTCGCTCAGTCCTGTCCGACTCTTGGCAAGCCCTGTGGACTGGGACCGCTTCTGTCCATGGGATCCCCCAGGCAAGCATACTGGAGAGGGTTGCCATGCCCTCCTCCAGGGCATCTTCCCAACCCAGGGATCAAACCCACATCTCCTGCGTTGGCAGGTGGATTCTTCACCATTTCTTTACTTACCTGATACAAGGCTAACGCTATGGTTTTTCCCGTGGTCATGTATGGATGTGAGAGTTGGACTGTGAAGAAAGCTGAGCGCCGAAGAACTGATGCTTTTGAGCTGTGGTGTTGGAGAAGACTCTTGCGAGTCCCTTGGACTGCAAGGAGATCCAACCAGTCCATCCTAAAGGAAATTAGTCTTGGGTGTTCATTGGAGGGACTGATGCTGAAGCTGAAACTCCAATCCTTTGGCCACCTCATGCGACGAGTTGACTCACTGGAAAAGACTCTGATGCTGGGAAAGGTTGGGGGCAGGAGGAGAAGGGGACAACAGAGAATGAGATGGCTGGATGGCATCACTGACTCAATGTAGATGAGTTTGAGTGAACTCCGGGAGTTGGTGATGGACAGGGAGGCCTGGCGTGCTGCAGTCCATGGGGTCTCAAAGAGTTGGACACGACTGAGCAACTCAACTGAACTGAACTGAACTGAAACTGCTTGGAGATGACCGATAAGAGTGAAGTCAACACAAAGTAATCTCATCATTTTTAAAGCCTGTGCTTGGGGAGTTTCCTAGTTTTTTCTTCCTGCAACACCCTTGGGCTTGCATTTAAATATGAATGTGCAGAGCTTTTACCCTTGCTAAATGCTGAAGCTTTTGTTTTTTATTTTTGTCTTTCCCAGAAACGCAACTCTCAGCCAATTGTTTTGGTAGAAATTTCCTATCTGCATGCAAGTTTATTTTAATGCCAGGAAAAGAGAAGGTACTTAAAAGCGATAAGGAAGAAGCGCTCTACGTTTTTGATATTCATGAAAATAGATGTCTCAGATCCATTGACAGGTATCCCCTTATGACTGTCACTTCAGACATCTGTCTGCCACCTCCCTCCACAACTGTACAAATAAAACATCAACTGTCTATTTCTTTGATGCTCCAAGCTTCTTAAATCATGAATCTGTTTTATTGGCCTGTCTGCTTTCTCAGTGACTTTAAAGTTTCTTTCTTTTTTTTTATTTATAAGCCTCCCTGACCATGTTGTTTATTCAGAGAAAAAACAAGCTGCAAACCTTTTTGCTCTCCTCCTGCGAAGAATGCTGTTTGTGTAACCTCTGGCCCTTGCGCGCTCTCGGAAATATTAAAGTGTCGATCCTCTGAGTTCTGAGTACAACTGTCTGCGCGCTTATTTAAGTTATTCGAACAGCTCGGGAGGCTAGAGGATTTGAAAACCCTCTTTGTAAAGGAGGCAGAAGCTCCAAAGCAGAGATGTGAGACTATTTGTTATTGTTAAGTGGCTCAGTCCTGTCTGACTCTTTGCGACCCTATGGACTGTAGCCCACCAGGCTCCGCTGTCCATGGGATTCCCCAGGCAAGGATACCGGAGTGGGTTGCCATTTCCTTCTCCAGGGGATCTTCCTGAACCAGGAAGATTTTTTTTTTTTAACTACTGAGCTCCCAGGGAATCCTGGGTGACTATTAGGAGTTCAAACACAGGACGATGCCTGACCATGTATCAGCTTCCAGCCTTGCAAGGTTCAAGGTATCCTTGCCTGCCTTGCTTTCTAAAACCCACACCAGACATTCATAAAGTAAGACCCTGGCCTGCAGCCACATATCATGAGCTGTTGTGTGTCTCTCTCCAGCAAAGCCGCAAATGCCCGGGAAAGGCATTAGCACGGATTACAGACAATGGACCGAGGCTTTGTTTTAGGACGGATTTATTCCGCCACAGTTCCGGCTGTTCTGAAATCCCTGGGCAAATATTTCCAAATGGAAAACCATCCAAGGCGACTGGATTCTTCTCTAAGAACCATTAGAACCGTTTAGCCAGCTTGCTTTAATTTGATCCGACAAAGAGCGTCTTAAAGAGCATACCCCCTTTTTTCTCTTCTCTGATTGCTCTAGCGAGGGTTTCCAAAGCTAGGCTGAGTAGAAACGATGAGAGTGGGCATCCCTGTTTTGCTCCTTGATTTTAGAGGAAATGCTTCTAGCTTTTCACTTTTGAGAAGGATGCTAGTTGGGAGTAAGGATTTAGGCATGAATGGTGGCACAGTGGTAAAGAATCCGCCTGCAATGCTGGAGACCGGGGTTCCATCCCTGGGTCCGGAAGAAACCCTGGAGGAGGGCATGGCAACCCACTCCAGTGTTCTTGCCTGGAGAATCCCATGGACAGAGGAGCCTGGCGGGCTACATTCCATGGGGTCACAAAGAGTCGGACACGACTGAGCTACCTTCACCAGGGAAGCCCGTGTGATAAACATTAAGGATAGTTTAAAGATAAATTTGAGGGAGTCTATGTGTGGTCTATAAAAATTAGGAATGGTAAAAAAAAAGAAAAAAGTGTAAATTTGAAAAAATGAGGTACGAAGGGGGTTCACAGGTTACAAAGGCTTCTTCTGTATTTGTTGCTAAATTCTGCTGCTCCCTGCTTCCATCATTAGAGTCTCGGCCCCCACCCGCCTCGGGGCGGCTGCCTGATGCTGTTTGTTTCCGTGATTGGAAGCAAAATGAAAAGTCGCCTTTTTCCATGGACCGGCTGCTCTGTGCTCCAACCGTCATCATGCATTGAATCCCAATGACTGGTTAGGAGGCTGATGAATCGGCCTCGAGAACATTAATTTAATGCTTGAGAAGTCAGCAAATAGAGTGAGGGTATTGTTTCAGGCCCGGCTTCGTGAAGTCTCCATTGGATAGATTATTTTTTCAGGCAGGCTCTCAGTGGGAAAGGCCAATCTTTGTTAACAGACGCAGCCTTGAGCCTCAGAACAAAGCCGGTTGAGTTAATCCGGGTTTTTAATGGCCAGACAGACGCTTAAAGAAGGCTGAGCGCTGAAGAATTGATGCTTTCAAACTGTAGTGCTGGCGAAGACTCTTGAGAGTCCCTTGGACTGCAAGGAGATCAAACCAGTCCATCCTAAAGGAAATCAACCCTGAATATTCATTGGAGGGACTGAAGCAGAAGCTGAAGCTTCAATACTTTGGCCACCTGAGGCCTCCTGACTCACTGGAAAAGAGCTCGATGCTGGGAAAGATTGAGGGCGGGAGGAGAAGGGGACGACAGAGGATGAGATGGTTGGATGGCGTCACCGACTCGATGGACATGAGTTTGCGTAAACTCCGGGAGTCGGTGATGGACAGGGAGGCCTGGCGTGCTGCCGTCCATGGGGTTGCAAAGAGTCGGACATAAGTCACTTAGAGTCACTAGGTGACTGAAAAATAGCAATAAGCACACTGCTGCTGCTGCTGCTAAGTCACAGATGCTAAATGGTTGCCTTCCCTGGTGGCTCAGAGGTTAAAGCGTCTGCCTCCAATGCGGGAGACCCGAGTTTGATCCCTGGGTCGGGAAGATCCCCTGGAGAAGGAAACGGTAATCCACTCCAGTATTCTTGCCTGGAGAATCCCATGGATGGAGAAGCCTGGTTAGGCTACAGTCCACGGGGTCGCAAAGAGTCGGACACGACTGAGCGACGGAACGGAACAGAATATAGAATAACCAACGGCATGGCCGGTGTATCTAGATAATACGACATGTATGGTTTCTTTGTTTCTTATTTTTCTGCCACACAACATAGCATGTAGGATCGTAGTTCCCTAACCAAGGATCAAACCTACATCCCCTGCAGTGAAACTCTTAACCACTGGACCAGCACGGGGCTCCCTAGGTACAAGAAATGTTGATGGGCACCTTCATGATTTTAGGAAGCTTTTTCACAATGAGTTTTGCATTACTTTTCTTTTTTAAAAAAATCAGTTTGTATCTTATATTGGAGTAGAGTTGATTTACAGCGTTGTGGTAGCTTCAGGAGTGTAGTAAGGTGACTCAGTTATACATACGTTAATTCCCTTTCCACGATTATTAAAGATTCAGTTCAGTCGCTCAGTCATATCTGACTCTTTGCAACCCCAACGACTGCAGCACACCAGGCCTCCCTGTCCATCACCAACTCCTGGGGTTTACTCAAACTCATGCCCATCAAGTTGGTGATGCCATCCAACCATCTCATCCTCTGTCGTCCCCTTCTCCTCCCGCCTTCAATCTTTCCCAGCATCAAGGTCTTTTCCAATGAGTCAGCTCTTTGCATCAGGTGGCCAAAGTATTGGAGCTTCAGCTTCAGCATCACTCCTTCCAATGAATATTCAGGACTGATTTCCTTTACCGTTGAATGCTTTGATCTCTCTAATAATCTTATTAAAGATTATTGGTTACATTTTTTAACCTACTTCAGTTTTCTGTTTCAGGAACCTTTTATCCCAACAGAGGCACAGCCTTCTGCTGCTATTTAAAGAATTCCACACTTGTTAATAGATTCTACAAGGGTCCATTCTTGCCATTTGTTAAGCAAGAATATGGGGTACACACACCGGAATATGACTCAGCCATAAAAAAAGAATGAATGAAATATTGCCATTTGCAGCAACGTAGATGAACCTAGAGATTATCAAACGAAGTTTAGTAAGTCAGTCACAGAAAGACAAATACCTTACGTTATTACTTACCTTACCTATAATGGAAAGGACTATAAAAATATAATTTATATATTACATAGACTGTATCTATAAACTAGATATACAAACATATCTATTCTATATGTACACATCTATAGTCTATTTTAAATATACACATATATATGCTGTGTTTAGTTCTTCAGTCACATCTGACTTTGCGACCCCATGGACTGTAGCCCGCCAGGCTCCTCTGTCTGTGGGATTCTCCAGGCAAGAACACTGGAGTGGGTTGCCATGCTCTCCTCCAGGGGATCTTCCTGTCCCAGAGGTCTCCTGCATTGCAGGCAGATTCTTTACCATCTGAGCCACCAGGAAAAGCCGCAAAATAGACCTCTAAATGAATCTAAAGGGATGATTCCTACAAGTGTTGTGTGTAGTCTTGTGCGTGAGGTCTTGAGCTCTGAGCGCTCCCAGCAATCACCCTTGTGGAAAGCGGCCCTGTTAGCATCGTAATTACCATCACGGCGGAGTCGCATCGTCATTTAATGCATCATTTGCTATGCAAATTGTTTTTCACACGGAGCTGTTTTTGCTCTGACCTTTCTTGCAGTTGTCATCTCAAAGGCCTGGTCGTCCCTTATTCTTCACCTCTCAGAATACTGCTCAGGTAGCTCAGAGATGCATTGAAATAGCACCCGCCGACCATATTTATGTAAACCCGGAGAAGGCAGAAGCTCATGCTCCTGAGAGAAGAACTAGCTTGGCCGGCAGGAATTCACCCTCCTGAGCTCTGTGTTCATCCAGCCCCCAGGTCTGTATCGGAAACCATCAACACTGGAACATGCTCCCCACCTCAGTATCTGAATATTATTCTACTTGCAGAATGATACAGGCGCTTCTCTTCAACTAGATTGCCCACCCTATAAAACACAGCCTCTCACCTGAATGTCCGACAGCAGCGGTTCCCAACCTTTTTGGCAACGGAAACCGGTGGCTTGGAAGATAGTTTTTGCCTGGATCGAGGGCAGGGGTTGGGGGGATGATTTCTGGAACAGTTTGTTCACTGCCTGCCTGCCTCTTCGGTCGTGTCCGACTCTTTGCGACCCCGTGGACAAAAGCCTACGAGGCTCCTCTGTCCATGGGATTCTCCAGGCACAAATACCAGAGCGAGTTGCCATTTCCTCCTCCAGGGGATCTTCCCGACCCAGGGATCGAACCCACAGGCTCCTGCGTCTCCTGCATTGGCAGGCGGGTTCTTTCCCACTGAGTCACGAGGGAAGATGGTACACTGTGTTTCTATTATCAGCTCCACTTCAGATCATGCATTAGATCCTGAAGGCTGGGGACCACTGTCCAAAAGAATGAAACCTTGATGAGATCAACCGTCATTCTTCCGGCTTTTATCGAGAGGTAACTGACATGTAAGATTCTGTCCATTTAAGGCTGTGCATGTGTGATGATGTGATACATGGATACGTTGCAAACTAATCACTGTCCTAAGGGTAACGCCTTAAGCTTCCAAAGTTACCGTTCTCTTGCTGTGGTGACAACATTTAAGATGTACTGTCTTGGCAACTTGCAAGTCTGTAATCCAGTATTGGTGCCCCAGCTGTGAAGAATCTGCTTGCCAAGCAGCAGACTCTTGGGTTTGATCCCTGGGTCACGAAGATGCCCTGGAGGAGGCAATGGCAACCCACTCCAGTATTCTTGCCTGGAGAATCCCATGGACAGAGAAGCCTAGTGGGTTACAGTCCATGGGGTCGCAAAGAGTCGGACATGACTGACAGACTAAACAAGAGCAACAACCAACAAATATTCAGTTCAGTTTAGTCGCTCAGTCGTGTCCGACCCTTTGTGACCCCATGGACGGCAGCACGCCAGGCCTCCCTGTCCATCACCAACTCCCGGAGCTCGCTCAAAGTCCTGTCCATCGAGTCGGTGATGCCACCCAACCATCTCATCCTCTGCCGTCCCCTTCTCCTCCTGCCCTCAATCTTTCCCAGCATCAGAGTCTTTTCCAATGAGCTAATTCTTTGCATCAGGTGGCCAAAGCATTGGAGTTTCAGCTTCAGCATCAGTCCTTCCGATGAATATTCAAGACTGATTTCCTTGAGGATGGACTGGCTGGATCTCCTTGCAGTCCTAGGGACTCTCAAGAGTGTTCTCCAACACCACAGTTCAAAAGCATCCATTCTTCAGTGCTCAGCTTTCTTTATACTAATAAAGTATTAGATTTATTTATACTAACATTGCAGTCAGGCGAACAGAGTCTCATCCTCCAGTTTGCCTTGTCAGAGCACATTTCAGTCTCCTCCTTAAAGCTAGGAACGCTTTTTTATTCATCTTGCTTCGTCCTTGGTGTCAAGCCGAGGTCATTACACAGTGAGTGTCGGAAACGCGAAACGAAGGAAGGGGAGAAGGAGGCAGGGAGAAAGGGCAGATGGATGGAAGGAAAGAAGGAAAAACGTCGGAAAGGGCGGAATACGAAAGAGATCTTATCTCACGGTTGCTATCAGCCAATTTTTCACAGACTTCCCTTTAATTCCTGTCACTGATAGAGATAAGCTTTACCATCACAACTCAAGAACATTTCATTGATAGATGGCTGAATGCCTCAGGGACAATATCTGCATGATGTAATAATAATTTCCTCTATTTTTATAGCTCACCAAAGTCCTAACTCTAGTGGAACACGGTGGTGAGATATGATAGCCCCCATTATTCAATCTGGCACACACACACACACAAAAAAAAAAAAATTCAAGAGGCAAAAATAACATTAGCAAAGCCTCCTGGAAATTTATGTTTTTCCACAGTACTTCCTTGGTAGCAGAATATTTGCAACCCTGTTTGGCGCATAATTCACAAAGAAACAGGGAGACGCCATCAAAATGTTAATTCAAAATAAATAGCGGCTCTGGTTCCTGCTCCAGACCGCCAACTGTGTCACACAATTTCATGCTAATGGATTATTAATTACAATGCCCTCTGCATATTAACTGATGCCCTGCAAATATTTTCATTGCAAGTGGCTTGTTCGTAAAAGAAACACAAGAAAAAGAACACACACACACACAAAAAAAAACAGAAAACACAAAAACACAAAGACACACACAAAAAAAACATACATTATCTTTTCATTGGAATATATTGGATTTACAATGCCGAGTTGGTTTCAGGTGGACAACAAAGCTATTCAATTATACAAATAAATATATATATATATATGTAAACATGGGGCTTCACAGGTGGCTCAGTGGGAAAAAAAAATCCACCTACCAATGCAGAAGATGCAGGTTTGACCCCTGGGTTGTGGGGAGATCCCCTGGAGGAGGACATGGCAACCCAGTGCAGTGTTCTTGCCTGGAGAATCCCACGGAGGGGCAGGGCCTGGTGGGCTGCATCCACAGGGTTGCATATAGACGCAACTGAAGCAACTGAGCACCCATATATGTAAATATGTATTCTTTTTCATATTTTTTTTCCATGTAGGTTATTACAAGATATTGAATATATTGCCTTGTGCTATACAGAAGGTCCTTGTTGGCTATCAATTTTATATATATGTGTGTGTGTGCTCAATCCCTCAGTCATCTCCAACTCTTTGTGACCCCATGGACTGTAGCCCACCAGGCTCTTCTGTCCATGAAATTCTCCAGGCAAAAATACTGGAGTGGGTTGTCATTTCTTCCTCGAGGGGATCTTCCGGACCCAGGCATCAAGCCTGCACCTCCTGCACTGGTGGATAGGTTCTTTCCCACCGCTTTCCCACTTTTTATATCTAGTAATGTGTACCCGTGAATCCCAAATTCCTAATTTATGCCTCCCAACCTTTGGTGATCCTGTGTTTGTTTTCAGCACAAAACCACCCCATCTCCTAGAAATGCAGAAAGCTTTGTAGTTTTGCCTTGAGTTCGCTCTGATCATCACGGTGGATGCAGCCGAATAAACTTGCAGAGAACTTCATCAGTAAGTATTAAGGCTTTCGAGGTAAACTTCCCGTGATACGAACCGCGTTCAGGGGACGGACTCGAGGTTCTTCCAACAGGGGGGCCGCTTCTATAAATCTGGTCCCTCGAGTGGGTGGACGGGGTAATGGAGAAGCCGACGCTGAGTTACCGCTTCACAAGAATATTGAATCCTTAAATGAACTGTGCACTCTCATTTTTAATAGGAGCGAGCAGTGGCCGGGCATAATAAAAATAATTGAAACGAGGGTTCGGATCCATTAATCTGCTGAGAAGCGCCTCGGAGAATAAGTGAGGCTGAAAAGGTGGCAGACGGTCATGACAGCCCCCGATAGATGTCACCGGAGCCTAATGGTCTCAGCGGTCATCAATAAAAAAAAGGCTGAACGGCGTAGATAATGCAGAATAAAACTTGAAGACAAATTCCTGCCCTGGAAGGACAGAATAGAGAACGGGAAAAGTGTGGCGTGAAGCAAACGTGCGTCTCCATTGCTGTTGAGAATGAAAAAGAGGATCCTGTATCTACATTGTGTTGTGCCTGCTAAGTCGCTCCAGGCTTGTTGGACTCTTTGCGACCCGTGGACTGTAGCCCGCCAGGCTCCTCTGTCCATGGGCTTCTCCAGGCAAGAATACTGGAGTGGGTTGCCATTTCCTTCTCCAGGGGATCTTCCCGACCCAGGGATCGAACCCACCTCTCTTGTTTCTCCTGCATTGGCAGGCAGGTTGCTTACCACGAGCCCCACGTGGGAAGCCCTTGTATCTATGCAACACACAGAATTCATGCAGTGACTCAAATTGCTGCTGCATGATAGACTTCCCTGGTGGTCCAGTGGCTAAGACTCTGAGCTCCCAAGGCAGGGGGTCTGGGTTCCATCCCTGGTTGGTGAACTATACCCCACACACCACAATTAAGAGTTTGCATGCTCCAAGGAAGACTTGGCTTGCTGTAATTAAGATCTGGCACAGCCAAATAAATTAATAAATAGATTATAGATATATTTTTTAAAAAACAGTAGCACTTTTTATCAATTAAAAAAAATTTCTACTGGATGCACAAAACGTTTTAATCCCTCCCTTCTGCTGTGTATGCCATATACAGCAATATGTAAATCCATCCCAGAACAAATATCTATTATTGGCTCAATTTTCACCTGAGCCTTTTTCCTGGAGTCTGAGAAGGACATGGCCACTCACCATGCTCACAGGTGGTGGACGGTTCACCTTCTAAACAGTACCTTCTGTTTCTTTTTTCTTCTCACGAATTCTTTTATTTTGGGAGAGTTGTTTTTCATAAAATTATCTATTGTTAGACAGACAATATTATAACATAGGATTATTTATATTAACTTGTAATAATTTTATTGTTATTTTAAGATGAATTAACACATAAATGCGCTTCCCAGGTGGCTCGGTGGTCAAGAATCCACCTGTCAATGCAGGAGATATAAGTAATGTGAGTTCAATCCCTGGGTCGGGAAGATCCCCTGGAAGACGGCACGGCAACCCATTCCAATCTTCTTGCCTGGAGAATGCCATGGAGACACGAACCCATCGGGCTATGGTCCATAGGGTCACAAAGAGTCGGTCTATCTATCCATCCATCATATCTATCCATCCATCCATTGGGCTACGGTCCATAGGGTCACGAAGAGTTGGTCACAACACAAGCAAATTATCATTCACGCAGCATGGAAATACTGACAAATATATCCATTTCCATTTCTTCCCTGGTAAACAGTGATAGTTGAGGGCAGAAGAATGTGGTGTTGGAGAAGACTCTTGAGAGTCCCTTGGACTGCAAGGAGATCCAACCAGTCCATCCTAAAGGAGATCAGTCCTGGGTGTTCATTGGAAGGACTGATGCTAAAGCTGAAACTCCAATACTTTGGCCACCTCATGCGATGAGTTGACTCATTTGAAAAGCCCCTGATGCTGGGAAAGATTGAAGGCAGGAGAAGGGGACGACAGAGGCTGAGATGGTTGGATGGCATCACCGACTCAATGGACATGAGTTTGGGTGGACTGCGGGAGCTGGTGATGGACAGGGAGGCCTGGTGTACTGTGATTCATGGGGTCACAAAGAGTTGGACACGATCAAGCCACTGAACTGAACTGAAACATTGATAGACACAATTTAAGTAAACAGAAGTTCTTCAGGGTCCTTAACATTTTCCCCCAGCTCTACTGAGGTGTAATTCATTAATTAAACTATGTATATACTTATCTTTTAACTTAAATCTATTTATTTTTCATTAGAGAATAATTCCTTTCCAATATTGTGTTGGTTTCTGCCATCCATCAACATGAGTCAGCCATAGGTAAACATATCTCTCCTTCCTCTTAACCTCCCTCCCTAAACACTGTCTTCCTAAGAGCATCTTCTCTCAGACCTCTCCGGGTACCAATTTTTCCAGCTGGACCTCTGCAAAACAGGACACTGAGATGGATCTGGGGGGGGGGGAGGCGGAGTGCAATGTGTTTGCGAGAGCAAGAACGATAAGGCAGGTTCAACCTAGCTTTGCCAGGGTAGCACTGATTTCTACAGCAAGCTCCCGGCATCTGAGCCGAGCCATAGTGGCCAAGCCTTTAGAGCCTAGATTCCGTCACTGGACACGGATTGCCTCCAGGAAGAAAATCAGGACCCTGGACAGAGAGTTCTTTCACGAGGAGGAACCTAGGTATTGTATTTCTGTGTTTACAACAGGAGTTATTGTCCATGTATGTGTTTAAATATTTACGTATTTATTTGGCTGTATTCGGTTCAGTTCAGTTCAGTCGCTCAGTTGTGTCCGACTCTCTGCGACCCCATGAATCACAGCACGCCAGGCCTCCCTGTCCATCACCAACTCCCGGAGTTCACTCAAACTCATGTCCACAGAGTCGGTGATGCCATCCAGCCGTCTCATCCTCTGTCGTCCCCTTCTCCTCCCGCCCCCAACCTTTCCCAGCATCAGAGTCTTTTCCAGTGAGTCAACTCATTGCATGAGGTGGCCAAAGTATTGCAGTTTCAGCTTTAGCATCAGTCCCTCCAATGAACACCCAGGATTGATCTCCTTTAGAATGGACTGGTTGGATCTCCTTGCAGTCCAAGGGACTCTCAAGAGTCTTCTCCAACACCACAGTTCAAAAGCATCGATTCTTCGGCGATCAGCCTTCTTCATAGTCCAACTCTCACATCCACACATGACCACGGGAAAAACCATAGCCTTGACTAGACGGACCTTGGTTGGCAAAGTAATGTCTCTGCTTTTTAATATACTATCGAGGTTGGTCATAACTTTCCTTCCAAGGAGTAAGCGTCTTTTAATTTCCTGGCTGCAATCAGCAGCTGTATTAGGTCTCAGTAAAGTCATGTAAACTCTTAAGTTTTGGCATATGGGGTCTATCCCCTCAGCCAGGGATCGAACCTGGGTCCCCCATATTGGGAGCGAGGAATCTTAGTCACTGGACCATCAGGGAAGTCCTAGAGTGACTGTGTTTGACTGCTTTGGGCTCCCCTGGTGGCTCAGGTGGTAAAGAATCCACCCACAAGGCAGGAGATCCAGGTTCCATCCCTGGATTAGGAAGCTCCCCTGGAGAAGGGACTGGCAACCCACTCCAGTACTCTTGCCTGGATATTCCCACAGACAGAGAAGCGTGGCTGGCTATAGTCCATCGGGTCACAAAGAGTCGGACACAACTGAGCGACTAACACGTTCAATTTCATTTATAAAAGTCAACTGGGTCCTTCTGCGTGAGTATCGCTCAAATGAATGAGTTTGCGTAGGAGCAAGCCAAGTTATAAACATCATTCAGGAAGACTGTTTTCAGAATTAGAGTCCCGCGTTTGTGATCGTTTTCCTTTGTTTCTGTAAGATGTTTACAACCGGGTAACATGAGATTGTTACGCAATCAATTTCTTCCACTCTCTTGTCGCGTGGTGATTCTGCTCACGGAGTCAAATCTCACCTACAGTAGGATGAAGGGTTAATTCAGGGAACTATCGGTTAAAAAAAAAAAGAAAAAACTGGAGCCTTTTTAAGGCATTTTGTTTAACAAACACATCACTGAGGACTCACTCTTGCATTTCTTTTCAATCTCATTCAAACAGAAAGCCTGTTGTGTATTGTGAATCCCTTTCAATGTCACATATCCTGAAGCTTTTGTGGCTTATTTAGTTCCTTTCAGTCGCTTCAACATCTGTATTTGAAAATCTTCAAAAAAAAAAAAATAACATCCGCTTTTGAAATCCTTCAGACAAAAGTGACTCGCGTGTCCTCAAAAGTACTTGAAACCAGATTTCCCTGCTTAAGTATGATGTGATCTTTTTTTCCTTTTCTTTTTTTTGCTGAAGTGTAGTTGATTTACAATGTTATGTTCATCTGTGCTGTACAGCAAAGTCTCTCGGTCATACACACACATATATATATACCTTATTCTTTTCATATTCTTTTCCTGGTTTATCACAGGATATTGACTCTAGTTTCCTGTACTGTGCAGTTGTACGCTGTGGTTTGTCCCTCCTATATGGAATAGTTGACATCTTCTCATTGCAAACTCCCACGGCTTCCCTCCCCACCCTGCCTCCCCTTGGCAACAACAACTCTCCTGTCCGGCTGTGAGTCCGCTTCTCCTTCGCAGGTAAGTTCACTCGCATCATTTCTGAGATTTCCGGTGTAAGGGACGTTATGTGATATTTGCGTTCCTGCGTTTGACTTGCGTCAGTCAGGTATGACAATCTCTACGTCCACCCACCTTTCATATTCTTTTCCGTGGTAGATATTACGAGATGTTGAATACGGTTCCCTCTGCTATCTAGCAAGACCAGTCTTTCATCTATTTTATACAGAGTAGTGTGTGAATGCTAATCCCACACTCTTAATGCATCCCTCCTCACCTCTCCTCGTTGAGAACCGTGAGTTTGCTTTCCTTGTCTATGAATCTGTTTCTGTTTTATGGATAAGTTCATTTGTATCATATTTTCAGTTTCCACGTATGTGATACGATGCGATATTCGTCTATTCAAACCATATTAATATAAATACAAAAATTGATACAACTTAAATTGGAGTATATTGTGTGTGATGTGTAATTATACATGTGATGTGGGCATACGATACTCTATCTTTACATTTACCATTTACATGTAAATTATTATACAAGTAATAATGTATGCATATAGTGGTGCTGGAGAAGACTCTTGAGAGTCCCTTGGACTGCAAGGAGATCCAACTAGTCCATTCTAGAGGAGATCAATCCTGGGTGTTCACTGGAGGGACTGATGCTAAAGCTGAAACTCCAATACTTTGGCCACCTCATGCAATGAGTTGACTCACTGGAAAAGAGTCTGATGCTGGGAGGGATTGGGGGTAGGAAGAGACAGGGACGACAGAGGATGAGATGGCTGGATGGCATCACCGACTCTGTGGACATGAGTTTGAGTGAACTCCGGGAGTTGGTGATGGACAGGGAGGCCTGGTGTTCTGTGATTCATGGGGTCGCGGAGAGTCGGACACGACTGAGCGACTGAACTGAACTGATAATATACATATAATAACATACGCACTCTATAGTACTATGTATTTATCTATACAAAACCATTCTAATATACATACAAAACTGATACAAATATAATTTAAATTGTATTATATTGTATGTAATGTGTAATTATACATGTGATATGGACATACGATACAATATCTTTACTTGTACAAGTATGCATGTAATAATACATCCATATTTGGGCTCCAAAATCACTGCAGATGCTGATTGCAGCCAGGAAATTAAAAGACGCTTACTCCTTGGAAGGAAAGTTATGACCAACCTAGATAGCATATTAAAAAGCAGAGACATTACTTTGCCAACAAAGGTCTGTCTAGTCAAGGCTATGGTTTTTCCCGTGGTCATGTATGGATGTGAGAGTTGGACTGTGAAGAAAGCTGAGCGCCGAAGAATTGATGCTTTTGAACTGTGGTGCTGGAGAAGACTCTTGAGAGTCCCTTGGACTGCAAGGAGATCCAACCAGTCCATTCTAGAGGAGATCAATCCTGGGTGTTCATTGGAAGGACTGATGCTAGAGCTGAAGCTCCAATACTTTGGCCACCTCTTGCGACGAGTTGACTCACTGGAAAAGACTCTGATGCTGGGAAAGGTTGGGGGCGGGAGGAGACGGGGACGACGGAGAATGAGATGGCTGGATGGCGTCACCGACACTGTGGACATGAGTTTGAGTGAACTCCGGGAGTTGGTGATGGACAGGGAGGCCTGGCGTGCTGTGATTCATGGGGTCGCGGAGAGTCGGACACGACTGAGCGACTGAACTGAACTGATAGTACATATATGATAATATATGCACTCTGTAGCACGATGGATTTGCCTATACAAAACTATATTCATATAAATACAAAATTGATACAACTTAAATTGTATTCTATTGTGTGTAATGTGCAATTGTACATGTGATGTTGACATATGATGGAATATCTTTACATGTAGTAGTCTACCTCTAATAATATCGATATAATAAAATATGCAATCTATAGTGCTAAAGGACTATATTTCTATTAATATATAAATATAGTGATAGTAAACATTTTACTTATATAAATATATAATAAATTACAAATATAATCTACATGGGAAGGATATGGCAACCCACTCCAGTATTCTTGCCTGGAGCATCCCATGGACAGAGGAACTCAGCGGGTTGCAGTCCAGCGGGGCGCAGAGTCTGACATGAGTCCAGCTACTCCGCACGCAAGCACACAGGATACATAAATCATACTTACTATACAACAAATATACTTTAGAGTGACGAATACATATGCATAAGCTAGAATACTTTAATGTGTATTGTTACCTACAAGAACACATATTCGCAAGCAATGAAATCCCCCCCAACAATGCCTTACTTTCTGCCTTCTCACACTTCAGCCCAGAGACGCGTTCAAGACCCCTTTCCCCATAAAGGAGATGGGGCTACGTGTCCACCTGAGCCCTTCTGAAATGAGAGTTTAGGAAATAGCCAAGGGCTTCCCTGGTGGCTCAGACTGTAAAGACTCTGCCTGCAATGCGGGAGACCCTGGTTTCATCCCTGGATGGGGAAGATTCCCCGGAGAAGGGAATGGCAACCCACTCCAGTACTCTTGCCTGGAAAATCCCATGGACAGAGGAGTCTGGTGGGCTACGTATGGTCCACCGCGTTGCAGAGAGTCAGACACGATTGAGCAAAACACACACACAGTCGGTCAACAACGGGGACCTCCCCAACTCTTCTGTCTGTATGAGAGTCACCCAAGAACTTTAAACACCAGAAAGCAAAGTCAGTTCCAACAAGAGCAGCAAAGAGGGGCATGCACTCTGGAAGCATCCCACCCGAAAGTGGTCCAGCCAGGCAATGTAGGTGTAGGTACGCCTCGTCGGACACATGTGTGAGCATCACCAGGCACGCACGCTCACTCCATAAGAGACTCGAAGCTCTCTTTCTCATGGCTCAGGTCCCACGTCTTGTCCCTTCTCTCGAATAATATCCCGTTGAGTATGCTCACCTTTGAAGCCATTGACAACAGTCGAGGCCCGGAAACCGGAAAACCTACCCTTGAAAAAAAACATAGATTGCCCCGGAACGCTCACTGTAAAACCAGTTGCCAAGGGTCATCTTAAGTAACATAGCTGGCAACATGGGCATTGGATAGGGGAACGACCAATCAATTGGGAACGACCAATTGATTGGTCGTATCAATCAACTTATAAGAGGATGAATATCGTTTCGGTTTCTTTTTTCTTCGTTTAATCTTTTTCAACTGAAGGACCATTGCTTGACAGAATCGTGTTGGTTTCAGCCAAACATCAACATGAATCAGCCATCAGTGGATACATATCACTCTGTTTTTCTTCACTCAGTGTCACGACTTTGTGGTCTTTCCACTTCAGTCCCTCGCTCAACACGACGTCTCACTCACCAGTCACTTTTGTAGCCGTCGTTTGGGGTTTTCAACTCCACGGAGCAGACACTCTATCTGATTTGCATTCCTGGTGGAGTAGGGAGTTTGAACGTTTTCAGTAAGAAATGTTGATTACTTTATTTTGTGCTGCGTGAGCCCACCTGTGTAGGGAGTACCAAGGCAACAAAAATATGCTTGAGATCACGCATTTGATTAAAGGGGAGTCAGATGCAGCTGATTAAAGACAGCAGAAAGGCCTGAACATCTGTCCTTTTTGACACCTTAGGGAAGAGATGCCTACCGCTCCTTAGACACTGATAAAGCCAAGAACAAAGTTGGGGGAATCATCTTCCAGTCAATCACCCTGACAGCAGGTGCTGGCATCCCCAACCCCCTCGTACAGACCAGGTGGGGAAACAGCCCAGAATATTCCCCAAGTTGAAAGGGGAATATTCCTCATAGCCCTAATGAAGTTCTGAGGACCACACATTGATGAAAAGTGAAAGTCGCTCAGTCGTGTCCAACTCTTTTCGACCCCATGGACTATAAGGTTCATGGAATTCTCCAGGCCAGAACACTGGAGTGGGTAGACTTTCCCTTCTCCAGAGGTTCTTCCCAACCCAGGGATCGAACCCAGGTCAACTTTTCCTTTCCACTAAACATTTTTTGAGGACATGCGGGTTCAGTCCGTGGGTTGGGAAGATCCCCTGGAGGAGGGCATGGCAACCCACCCCAGTATTCTTGCCTGGAGAATCCCATGGACAGAGGAGCCTGGCGGGCTACAGTCCATGGGGTCGCAAAGGGTCAGGCAGAACTGAGAGACTAACAGTTTCACTTTTCATGGTATCTTGTGCATAAGGAACCACTTTTTTCCTGACACATTGTGTCAGAAAGAACTTACGGGATGTTTCTTATGGACATATGCTACACCTGACCTTGCTTGGATTCATTTGATAAATCTGCATTTATCGTTTCTTTTTCTTTTATGACTATGAACAGAACCACATGGTCATCAATTAAAGACAAAGTTAGGCAAAAATGGCATCTTTAAAATATGAACATTTCAATTATGAATATGTTTATATTCTTCTGTTTTTTGAAATTGTCCTTTATTTTTCTCAGTGCTTTATAGTCTCCAGTGTAGAATCGTTTTGCAATTTTTGCTAAAATTTTAAACCAACTTTGTTGATGCTACTGTAATTGGTATTTTAGTTGCATTTTCTATTTGTTGATATGCAAATCTATATTAAGATTTTTATGTATATAAGCGTTGAATCACTGAGGTTGCACACTTGAAATGAATATAATGTTAACTGTAGTTCAGCAAAAAGAATACAGAAATAAATAAGCAAAAATTTAAAAGAGAAACGATTTTTATCCAGTCCTTGCAGTCAGTAACTCTGCTCCTTTCACTTATAAATTTTAAGAGCTTACAAATTATTTCAAATTTTCTGTATATACAGACATGTCAATTATGAACAAAACTTCCTTTTCTCCAACTCATAATTTTCTTAAACTTGTTGCTTTGTAGTGGGGTATAGCCAATTAACAACGTCGTGATAATTTCAGGCAAACATCAATGGCACTCAGCCATACATAAACATGTATCCATTCTCCCCCAACCAACTCATAACAGTTTAATCTGATAATGCAACCTTTAGAATTTTGCTTCCATGTTCATGATAACAGTTAGCCTGTAATTTTATTCTTATAAGGTCCTTCTCAGATTTTTATTAAACATGTACACTGCCTTCATATAATGAGTTGGAGGCATGTCCTCTCTGTTTCTGTTTTCTGGAAAAGTGTGTAAGATTGACGTTATTTCTTCTTCCTAATGGTTTTGCAAAAATCATTGGTAAATGTCAGTCTTGAATGTTCATTGGAAGGACTGATGCTGAAGCTGAAACTCCAATCCTTTGGCCACCTGATGCAAAGAGCTGACTCATTTGAAAAGACCCTGATGCTGGGAAAGATTGAGGGCGGGAGGAGAAGGGGACGACAGAGGATGAGATGGTTGGATGGCACCAGCAACTCGATGGGCATGAGTCTGAGTAACCTCTGGGAGTTGGTGATGGACAGGGAAGCCTGGCGGGCTGCCGTCCACGGGATCACAAACAGTGAAACATTACTTCATGACTGAAAAACAGGAAGAAAAAGCCAACTGTCCTTGGTAACATTTTAAATTAGATTCAGTATCTTCAGTGGATCAAGGCCTTTTTCTCGTTGAAAAAAATAAAGACACAGGTCCCACCTTTATGTTCACCTGGGGTGCCCCAAATTCCTATTTTTCACCTGAATCATTTTCGCTCAAGCCGTGGGTCTGGCTTTCTGCAGTAGATAAAGGAGCCCTGCTATCGTGCTTTGAATGTTACCCTGGGTTTCTTTGATACCAAAGGACACACATCAACACCCTGGCCTCCACGTCTCCACCAAACCGAAAGCCACTTTGTTTGAAAGCCTACAGCGTCCACCGGTGCCTTCGACAGCCCTCTCCCCATCCGAGGTCACGAAACGTCTTAAAAGGAAGATAAATGCCTCGTGGGGAGACAAAAAGTCTTTTGCCTTCTGAATCTACGCAGCTGGAATGGCAAAGGAGCGATAAAGGAGGGAAAAAAACTCTCTTAGATGCTGTGTTTTGTTGAGCTGCCACACAAAACCAGCACATTCTTACCGGTGCTAGCCTGGGACCCTGTAGCTGGGCAGGACGTTTTTTTAAAAAAAATATGTTTTTTAATTGATTTTTGGCTATGCTGGGTGTTCATTGCTGTGCAAGCTTTCTCTGGCTACAGCAAGCAGGGGATACTCTGGAGTTTGCTGTGCGGGTTTCTCATTGCAGTGGCTCCTCTTGTTCCACGGCACGGGGTCTAGACCCCAGACTCAATAGTTGGGGTGCACAGATGACTTAAGTCTCCCCACAGCACGTGGGATCTTCCCAGCCCAGGGATTGAACCCGGGGCCTCCTGCCTTGGCAGCTGAGGAGGCAGGAAGCTTCGAGCAATCGGCAGACAGCTGTCTTAACAAATCTTTCAAGGGGCTTGAAACAAATGCTTCCCCCAGGGCAGGGGGGTGGGGGTGGGGTGGGGACACGACGGATGCTTCATTTTGTCACCCACGGGACTATACACGCTACAGGCTAGGTATTGGCACAGAGCAGGGAAGATTTGAATAGACAAACGAAGACCGCTCTGTGGGTGACTTTTGTCATTGACCAGAAGAGTCCACTGGGCACTTTTCCTCCGTAACAGCTCCACTGGAGGGGGGCATGGACACCCACTCCAGTATTCTGGCCTGGAGCATCCCATGGACAGAGGAGCCTGGCGGGCTTCGGTTCACGAGGTTTCAAAGAGTCGGACACGACTGAGCGGCTGGGTGAGGCAGCGCACAGGTAAGCCATGCAGTTTTTCCTTCTCCGTGCACGTGTTTTTTTTTTATTTGTTTCAAATAGTTGCTTCTTTCTCTTTTTTAAAGATCTATTTGCTTAACATCTGCGCTGGGTCTTCGCTGCTGTGCACAATCTTATTTTTTTTTTTTCCTAGTTGCAGCGATCGGGGGCTACTCTCTAGTTGCGTTTGCATGGGCTTCAGGAACCCTCCCCACGGCCAGCATCGCAGAATCTGCTCCTCACGTCCGTGCAGAAGAGTCGTAGCTCTCCCAGGCTTCGGGTCCTGCTTGCTTTTCGTTTGCATTTCTTTGTTCAACTGAGAAAGGAGAGGTGTCCGAGCTCCTTGGATCGGCCGTGGGGCTTCCATGGAAACACAGCTCCCCCTACTGTTGCGATGTCTTTCCACGTGAAGGAAAGAGAATGAATGGTAACCAACCTGTCCAAGGACAGACAGCTTCGCTTGCTTCTTGGGACCTTGAAAACGCACAAACAAATCCGATCGGATGGGCCAGGCTGCAGAGAGAGTGGGTGAGTTTCAATCCCACGCCCTCTGTAGCATTTTCCTCTGTATCAAAGATTTTAATGCCCGCAACCCGAGAGATGTTGAAACTGCATTTTCTTATGCTGTTGTGTGGTTGCTAAGTTGTTCAAGCTGCATTTTCTTTTGCTGTTGCTGTCTAGTTGCTGAGTTGAGTCCGACTCTCTGTGGCCCCGTGGACTGTAGCCCGCCAGGCTCCTCTGTCCGTGGGATTCTCCAGGCAAGAATACTGGAGTGGGTTTGCCATTTCCTCCTCCAGGGCATCTTCCTGACCCAGGGATTGAACCTGGGTCTCCCGCATTGCAGGCAGATTCTTCACCAATGACCAACCTGGAGACTGTCTCAGTCGTGACATTTCTGATCCTTCGAGAATATCCAGTCTCAGATGGCAGCTTCCCTTCTCCTTGATAGGCTGCATATATAATAATTTTATTAGCATCTATTAAAATCGTATCACAGCCTAAGATGAAACAATTTCATCGTTTCTGAATTATTTGAGAACTTGGTTTAGATGACTTTCCTTGTGCTACTATTTATTCTGCCTCCTGAGAGCCTTTTTCTAATATTTATTTATCTAATGTTTATTTTCTAACATTTATTTTTTCATTATCTATTACCACTTTAATGTTTATTTAGTTACTTTTCTGGCTGCATCGGGTCTCAGCTGCAGCATCCAGGATTTTCTGTCTTCACTGCAGCATGCGGGCTCTTTGGTTGAGTCATGTGGGGTCTAGTTCCACCATCAGGAATTGAACCCAGGACCCCTACACCGGGAGCTGGACCACCTCAGCCACTGGACCACCAGGGACGTCCCCAGAAACAGGCTTTTTAAGATGATCTTTATAATGATTGATGTATAGTACGAATGCCCTTTATGGATATAATGAGCTAGTCAGTCTCTTAATTGGGATTACATTATATGCCGGGGGCGGTGGGGGAGGGGGGCTCAGCTGTAAAGAACCCACCTGCCAATGCAGGAGACTCAGGTTCGATCCCTGGGTCGGGAAGATCCCCTGCAGGAGGAAGTGGCAACGCATTCCAGTGTCCTTGCCTGGAGAATCCCATGGACAGAGGAGCCTGGCTGGGCTGCAGTCCATGGGGTCGCAGAGAGTCGGACCTGACTGAGCATGCTCAGCCAGCATACACCAAGGGGAAAGGAAATCTTAAAAATTTTAATTAAGGTCCTGGATCTGGTCCCTGGGAACCAATGAAATGCAGATGTGAGCTGGGGTGGACCTTGTCTAATAAGGTGCAGGCTTACAAAGAGGGTCCTGATGTTGCCTGAGAGGAGTGTGTGTCTGTGTGTGTGTGTGTGTGTGTGTAATGGAATATCATTGAGCCATAAACAGAAGGACTTCCTGCCATTTGCAACAACACAGGTGGATTTGAGGGGCTTAGGCTCAGAACTGTGAGGCAGACAGAGCAACACAAATACAAAGCTATGCTTTTTCCAGCGGTCATGTATGGATGTGAGAATCGGAATATAAAGAAAGCTGAGCTCTGAAGAATTAATGGTTTTGAATCCTGGTGTCGGAGAAGACTCTTGAGAGACCCTTGGACTGCAAGAAGATCCAATGAGTCCATCCTACAGGAGATCAGCCCTGAATATTCATTGGAAGGACTGATGCAGAAGCTGAAACTCCAGCCCTTTGGCCACCTGATGAGAAGTGGCTCGTTGGAAAAGACCCCGATGCTGGGAAAGATTGAAGGCGGGAGGAGAAGGGGACGACAGAGGATGAGATGGTCGGATGGCATCAGCGACTCAACGGACGTGAGTTTGGGTGGACTCCAGGAGTTGGTGATGGACAGGGAGGCCTGGCGTGCTGCCGTCCACGGGGTCGCCAAGAGTCTGGCACGACTGAGCAGCTGCACTGAAGTGAACTGATATGGTACCACTTGCGCGTGGACTCTAGAAGCAGCCACGAAATGCAGACTCACAGAAAGCAGCCTGGAGGTTAGCAGAAAGAGGTGATGGGGGGCGGAGGGATGGGGAGGGAGGGGAACGGGCCAGAAAGGAAGAAGACAGAGAGACAGAGGGAGATGGGCAGGAAGGAGACAGACACAGTGGAGACAGCACGCGGGGCGGGCAGCAGAGTCGGGAGCCCTCTCCTTGGGTCTCAGCTCACCTTCTGTGAACGCGGAAGGTCCCTGGGCATCTATTCTGAGTGCTGACCTGGCTTCCATCACAAACCAAATGCTGGCCACGAAAGCGTCTCCCTCAGCGACAAGCAGACCCTTTCGAGAACATCTCATTTCCCACTTCGCATCTCGCAAAGTCTCAAGATGTAGTCACACGTTTCCGCAATGATCGCCTGGGAACTGAACTTTTTTTTTGTTTTTTTAATTCTGTTTTGCCGCCGTGGGATCTTTAAGGGCTCAGACGTGGCTGGGTTCGTCGAACGCCTTGCGTTCGCTAAAAGCTCCGAATTAATTTGCTTCTTGAGATGCCCGTACAGTAAGCTCCTGCATGCGTGCTAAGTCGCTCCGTCTGTGTCTGACTCTTTGCGACCCCATGGACTGCAGCACGCCAGGCCTCCCTGTCCATCACCAGCTCTCGGAGCTTGCTCAAATGCATGTCCATTGAGTCAGTGATGCTGTCCAACCATCTCATCCTCTGTCGTCCCCTTCTCTTCCTGCCCTCAATCTTTCCCAGCATCAGGGTCTTTTCCAACAAGCAGGTTCTTCGCATCAGGTGGCCAAAGGACTGGAGCTTCCATGTATCAGTTCACTTCAGTTCAGTCGCTCAGTCGTGTCTGACTCTTTGCGACCCCACGGACTGTACCCCACCAGGCTCCTCTGTCCATGGGATTCTGCAGGCAAGAATACTGCAGTGTGTTGCTATTTCCTCCTCCAAGGCTCAACCCAGGGATGGGAACCGAGTCTCTTGTATCTACTGCATTGGCAGACAAATTCTTTACCACCAAGCCGCCTGGGAAGCCCATCAAATAGCTACAAGGATATATTGTACAGCACAGGAAATGTAGCCACTATTTTCAAATGACCATAGATGAAATATAACCTTTGAAACTTGTGAATCAGAGTATCATACACTGGTACCTTATTGATACTGGGCATAATATGACTTCAATTTAAAATAAAATAAAAAAATAACTAAGACAAAAATGACAGTCAGATACCACCACCCAGAGACTACAGTAGACAAAATTTAAAAGCCTGACAGTAATAAGCAATGCGTGTGGACCTGGTGGAATCCTCATGCCTTCCTGGGTGCGATATTAAATGATACTACTTATGAAAAATAGCAGTCTGGCATACGAACCAGAAATTTCATCCCTAAGTATGGAACCAAAGGGGAAAAAAATGGCTGGGGGGAAAAATGAAATTTTTTAATACAAAAAAAAAAAGATTTCTGTACTAATGTTATTGCAGTTTCATGCTCAGTCCCTGGGTGGGGAAGATTCCCCTGGAGGAGGGCATGAGAACCCACTCCAGTATTCCTCCCTGGAGAATCCCCTGGACAGAGGAGCTTGGCGGGCTATAGTCCATGGGGTCACAAACATTCACGACATGAGTGACCAACTAACACTCTCACTTTCATGCAAAATAGCCAAACAGATTAACTGGTTATACAAACTATGTTCAGCATAAGCATCACACACACAAAATGTTTTTTATTTATTTGTTGGCTTTGTTAGAGTCTTTATTTTTTTTTAAGTAATTAATTTATTTTTTATTGGAGGCAAATTATTTTACAATATTATATTGGTTGGTTTTGCCACACATTGACATGAATTCGCCCCGGGTGTACATAAGTTCCCCCTCCTGAACCCCCCTCCCACCTCCCTCCTCCCTTTATCCTCCCTCTGGGTCATCCCCGCACGCCAGCCCCAGGCATCCTATAACATGCATCGACCCTGAACTAGTGATTCGTTTCACATATGACAACATACGTGTTTCAATGCCATTCTCCCAAATCATCGTCTTTATTAAGTTTATGACAATGTTGCTTCCGTTTGAAGTTTCGTGTTTGTTTGTTTGATGCACGGCACCTGAGATCTCAGCTCCCCATCCAGGGATAGAACTCACACCCCCTGCATGGGAAGGCAAAGTCTTAGCCACTGGGCCACCATGGAAGTGCCCCCCAGAAAATATAGACAGGAATACATACTGATTACAGCTGTGCATGTGTGCGAACTCATTCTTGTGTCTGATTCGGGGATCACAAGGAATGTAGCTCGCCAGGCTCCTCTGTCCATGGGATTCGCCAGGCAAGAGTACTGCAGTGGGTGGCCATTCCCTTCTCCGGGGGATCTTCCCAACCCAGGGATCGAACCCAGGTCTCCTGCATTGGCAGACGTGTTCTCCACCACTAGTGTTACCTGGGAAGTGCCGTTACACCTGTGCCTTCCAGCTTTCCACCTTCCTCCTGTCTTTCCTGCACAGAATCGCCCCCGGCAGGCGATGATAATAAAGGCTTTACTCACCCTCTGCTTGACCTCCCTTGGAGGTGTTGCTGCTGCTGCTAAGTCACTTCAGTCGTGTCCGACTCTGCAACCCCATAGACGGCAGCCCACCAGGCTCCCCCATCCCTGGGGTTCTCCAGGCAAGAACACTGGAGTGGGGTGCCATTGCCTTCTCCCTTGGAGGTGTTAAGCCTGTTTATTCTCATATTCTAAACACACCTGGGGGACCTCTAATGTGATGATAAACACGCTGTAGCTGGGGGTCCATGAACCAGGTGGAGCTTCCCATTGCAAATTATTACCAATTCACGTTTCCACCTACCTGCTGTCTCCAACGAGCTTTTAAAAACTCTTTTTAAGATGTGTCCAAAATAATATTTCTGAGTAAAATAGAAAAAAAAAAATTATGGTGGTGTTTGACGCCACCTTGCGGGAGCGTTTTGCTATGACGCCACTTAACTATTTCTTGGCCATTAATAGAAGGAAAGCCAGAAAAAAAATTTTTTTTAAGGGTTTGTTTTTTTTTCTGACATGGACCATTTTTTAAAATCTTCATTTGACTTCTACAGTATTGCTTCTATTTTACGTTTTTGTGTCTTTTTTGACCTCGAGGCATGTGGGATCTTAACTCCGCGACCAGGCATCAAATCTACAACCCCTGCAGCTTGGAAGGCAAAGTCTTAACCACTGGACCACCAGGGAAGTCCCAGGGAACCCTTTCAAGATCAGTGAAACACAGACTCTTCTTCTCAAAAATGATCGTGGAACCCACGCTTGAAATGTGGACATTAGCATTTTTTATGATTAAAATGATATCTGGTTTAATGGTGTCCACTGAGAAAAGTGCCCAGCCTAAAAGTGGAGAATTATGTTTTATTCTGCGAGCGTTCTGAGGACTCTTAACTCAAGCCCAGGAGGCAGCCTCTCAGATGCCACTGAGGGACCGCTCCTAAGAAGAAAGGGAGGAGAAAGGTTGAACAGCAATTTTTGCAACAAAATCCTAATAGTCGGAACACCAATAGATTATTGTTAATTAAAGAAAACCAGGCATCTCAAGTTAATGAATTTAGTGCTTTTCAAAGTTTGAGAAGAAGAGCTATGACAAAGCTAGACAGGATATTAAAAAGCAGAGACATTACTCTGCCGACAAAGGTCCATCTAGTCAAGGCTATGGGTTTTCCTTTTTTTTTTTTGCAACTGCATATCAGCATTTTATTGCAGGCTCAGTCACACATTTAGTAACATAAGAAACAATCTTCTGAAACAAGTTACATAGAAAATAATATAGCTAGCAGTTATTAGTAAGCTCATAAGAACTGCAAGTCACAACTTTCATTAGGTAGAGCCCAGTATACCCCAGGTCATCTGACTGTATTTGTTAAATGACTATACCCTGGTGTTAATCTCCTGGTTGTACATCATGGAGCATCTGATCTTTATCTGAAGATTGCTTACTAGATAAGCTTTAGAAACAAACTTAGAGTTTCCTTTTTAATAACAATTCAGTCTTTTAGCAATATAACATAACAACAACGAACTATCTCAGAAGTGATTCTTAGTAAATACTAGATCTTAATTCCGGAGAAGGCAATGGCAAGCCACTCCAGTACTCTTGCCTAAAAAATCCCATGGATGGAGGAGCCTGGTAGGCTGCAGTCCGTGGGGTCGCTAAGGGTCGGACACGACTGAGCGACTTCACTTTCACTTTCACACATTGGAGAAGGAAATGGCAACCCACTCCAGTGTTCTTGCCTGGAGAACCCCAGGGACGGGGGAGCCTGGTGGGTGCCGTCTGTGGGGTCACACAGAGTCGGACACGACTGAAGTGACACAGCAGCAGCAGCAGATCTTAATTCAGAGAAGGCGATGGCATCCCACTCCAGTACTCTTGGTTTTTCTAGTAGTCACGTACGGATGTAAGAGTTGGACTATAAAGAAAGCTGAGCCCCGAAGAACTGATGCTTTTGAACTGTGGTGCTGGAGAAGACTCTTGAGAGTCCCTTGGACTGCAAGGAGGTCCAACCAGTCCATCCTAAAGGAGATCAATCCTGGGTGTTCATTGGAAGGACTGATGCTGAAGCCGAAACTCCAATACTTTGGCCATATGATGCCAAGAACTGACTCATTGGAAAAGACCCCTGATGCTGGGAAAGACTGAAGGCAGGAGGAGAAGGGGGCAGCAGGGGATGAGATGGCTGGATAGTATCATGTGCATTTGGGCAAATTCCAGGAGGTGGCGAGAGACAAGGAAGCCTGGCGTGCTGCAGTCCAGGGGATCAGAAACAGACAGATGTGACTGCACGACTGAACAGCTTTGCAAAAATGCAAACACTGGGCTCGCTGAAATCATTCTTTTGACAAGCCCTGCAGCTGTCTGGGGCCAGTTTCCTGTGCTTTGTCATCCAGAGTGCCCTGAGGGTGTATGTTTGAATGTGACTGCAGTGGCTGTCGGCGGCAATATCCTTTGTTTCAGTTCAGTTCCGTCGCTGAGTCCTGAGGCGACCCCATGGACTGCAGCACGCCAGGCCTCCCTGTCCATCACCAACTCCCAGAGCTTGCTCAAAGTCCTGTCCATTGAGTCGGTGATGCCATCCAACCATCTCATCCTCTGTCATCCCCTTCTCCTCCCGCCTTCAATCTTTCCCAGCATCAGGGTCTTTTCCAGTGAGTCAGTCCTACGCAACAGGTGGCCAGGGTATTGGAGCGCCCTAAGGGTTCACATTTGAATGTGACTGCAGTGACTTTTGGTGGCAACATCCTTTGCTTACTGAACTGCAAAGAAGTGGTTGGAAGAAAGAGACAACATACCTTTTTTTTTTCCTGTTCAAGATTAATTCTAGAATGTATTCCTGTTTTATTCCTCATTGAGAAACTTCTCGAGACGGGTGGATTGGGGTGGGAGGTGGAAGGGAGGTTCATTACGGAGGGGACATGTCTATAGCTATGGCTGGTTCCTGTTGGTGTTTGGCAGAAACCGACACAATTCTGTAATGCAATTACCCTTCTGGAGAAGGACGTGGCAACCCACTCCAGTATTCCTGCCTGGAGAATCCCATGGACGGAGGAGCCTGGTGGGCTGCAGTCCATGGGGTCGCAAAGAGTTGGATACAGCTGAGGGATTAAGACTTTCCCTTTTATCACAGTTATACATCTTCAAGCCAGGACAGTACTTAGTTCAGAAGCATAGATACAAAATACTAGCCGTCCTCTTTGGACAGAAAGGAAGTTCAAGGGCTTTATATGCCCCGGGTCCGTGTATTCTTGGATGTCCCCTCGCCGGTCTGCCTGACAAACATTGTTGGGCTACTGTGGCCTCAAGGGACCTCCTTATTGAGATGTGAAGGTCGTTTCTGAACGCTGGTGGCAGCGATACGATTTGCTTTTTGACAAGCCCCAACGGTGCTTCTTTTCTGCCCTCTGCTGTCCTCCCTGGGAAGCAAGGCTGGGTTTCCCATGACCTAGAAACCGGTGGGTGATGCAAAACCATTGTCTCAGACACCTAAGATCAAGCAAAGTGAGACAGGAAGGAAGAGGTCAAGGCACAACTTTTAAAAGAACCACACAGCCCAAGGACAAAGCATAAGCTGATCAGAATCAAACAGGACCAAGATGGCAGACAAGCCAACTTGGCGAGACCTTGATCCTCAGTCAGCAAGCTCAATGACACATCCAGGGGCTCCGTGACACTTCCACGTGAGGTCAAAGTCGCTCAGTCATGTCCGACTCTTTGCAAACCCCCCAGGCACTATACAGTCCATGGAATTAATTCTCCAGGCCAGAATACTGGAGTGGGCTGCCATTCCCTTCTCCGAGGGATCTTCCCAACCAAGGGATCAAACCCAGGTCTCCAGCACTGCAGGCAGATTCTTTACCAGCTGAGCCACCAGGGAAGCCCAAGAATACTGGAGTGGGTAGCCATTTCCTTCTCCAGCAGATCTGCCTGACCCACGGATTGAACCGGGGTCTTCTGTATTGCAGGCAGATTCCAAAGCACTTCCAAGGCATTGTCAAAAGACCAAAGAGTGTGCGGGCGGCCGACTTCCTGGAAATCTCCACCCCTTCCCCAAAACAGCTGGACTAATCCTCCTCCTCATTAGCCTGTGGAATTACCCAGCCCATGAAAACTAACCACGCGACGTTCTGCAGCTGCTGAGCTCACCCTCTGCGATGGGCTCCACTCTGTCTGTGGAGTGTGTTTCTCTCTGAATAAATTCCCTTCTTACCTAACACTTTGTCTCTCACTGAATTCTTTCTACGATGAGACATCACGAACCTGAGCGTCGTTACGTCCTGAAACCACGTCTGTGATCTCAGTCGGAAGACCACGGGTTTTGGCCGGGTTTGAGTCCCAGCCACGTAGGTTCAAGTCCCAACTGGAGGTCAGTTCAGTTCAGGCGCTCCGTTGTGTCTGACTCTCTGTGACCCCGTGGACTGCAGCACGCCAGGCCTCCCTGTCCATCACCAACTCCTGGAGCTTGCTCAAACTCATGTCCTTTGAGTCGGTGATGCTATCTCATCTCATTCCAATCTAAGGTAGACAGTTTCAAAAGAAATCCTTGGAGTGGACCAAAACAATTCTGGATAAAACTTCTCTAACCAGGGCAAGCGGAGAAGGCAATGGCAAGCCACTCCAGTACTCTTGCCTAGAAAATCCCATGGATGGAGGAGCCTGGTGGGCTGCAGTCCGTGGGGTCGCTAAGGGTCGGACACGACTGAGTGACTTTACTTTCACTTTTCACTTTCACACATTGGAGAAGGCAATGGCAACCCACTCCAGTGTTCTTGCCTGGAGAATCCCAGGGACGGGGGAGGCTGGTGGGCTTCCGTCTATGGGGTCACACAGAGTCGGACACGACGGAAGTGACTTAGCAGCAGCAGCAACCAGGGCAAGAGCGCCCACTATGCAGGCCGTGAGAGTCACGAAACTATAACCACTCTGAAGAGCAATGTTCCAGGCAGAAAAGAATTGAAACTGAGTACCTCGGTAATTCAGAGGATGAGATGGTTGGATTGCATCACCAACTTGATGGACATGCATGAGCCTGAGCAAACTCCAGGAGACAGGGAAGGACGGATAGGGAAGCCTGGAGTGCTGCAGTCCAAGGGTTTGCAAAGAGTCAGACACAACTTAAGAGACTGAACAACTCAGATTGGTCTTCATTTTTTTTTAACTGAAATCACACCTAGTGTCCAATCGTCATATATGGATGTGACAGTTGGACCATAAAGAAGGCTGAGCACCAAAAGAATTGATGCTTTCGAACTGTGGTGTTGGAGAGGACTCTTGAGAGTCGCTTAGATAGCAAGGAGATCAAAGCAGTCCATCGTAAAGGAAGTCAACCCTGAATATTCATAGGAACTGATGCTGAAGCTGAAACTCCACTCCTTTGCCCACCTGATGCAAAGAGCTGACTCACTGGAGAAGGCCCTGATGCTTAGAAAGTCTGAGGGCAGGAGGAGAAGTGGATGACAAGGATGAGATGGCTGGATGGCATCACTGACTCGATGGACATGCGTTTGGGTAAACTCCGGGAGTTGGCGATGGACAGGGAGGCCTGGCGTGCTGCAGTCCATGGAGTCGCAAAGAGTCGGACACGACTGAACAACAATGGACTCTTTACGCTGATGGTGGTGAGAGAACGCCCTACAGATGAGCACGGGTCTCCACCAGTACCCTTCTCAGCCTACAAGGATATGACACCCTTCAGTTGGTCCTTTCCCTATTAGCAGCGTCAGACCCTAAACATCCGGTCTGTCGTAGAGTCCTCTCCCCTGGCCCTTCAGGAAACTGACGGCTACATGGGCTGGTGATGTCATCGTTCCTAAACAGCCCGGAACGCTGTGAAGAGTTCGCAGATTCAATTGTGTTGGTAGCATTTCCCTCCATGTTTCCATTAACTAACGTTTAATTCTGATTGGCAGCAACACCCCCGCCGAGACTAACCAGAGCTTCCTGAGGATTAGGAGAGCCTTTGTCATCAGCAGCCTCTGCATAGAGAATACCGAATCAGGGATAGGAAAAAAAAAAAAAATTACCAAGTGACAGAGCGTGCAGAAACAAGGGGTAAACATCAAAACCTTAGAAATTGCTTAGAAATTTCATCATGAGGGCAGTTGTGGAAATGGGGGGCATTTAGAGACAATATGGGCTTCCCTTGTAGCTCGGTCAATAAAGAATCTACCTGCAAAGCAGAACACCTGGGCTCGATTCCTGGGTTGGGAAGATCCCCTGGAGGAGGACACAGCAACCCGCTCCAGTATTCTTGCCAGGAGAATCTCATGGACTGAGGAGCCTGGTGGGCTACAGTCCATGGGGTCGCAGAGAGGCTGACATGCCTGAGTGACTCTTCTGCCAAGTTGCATTCCCTTCCGTGTCCTCAGGTGGATGGACGTTTCTTCGGTCAGTTCAGTTCAGTTCAGTTCAGTCGCCCCGTCGTGTCCAATTCTTTGCGTCCCCGTGGATTGCAGCACGCCAGGCCTCCCTGTCCATCGCCAACTCCCGGAGTCCACCCAAACTCATGTCCATCGAGGCGGTGATGCCATCCAACCATCTCATCCTCTGCCGTCCCCTTCTCCTCCTGCCCCCAATCCTTCCCAGCATCAGGGTCTTTTCAAATGAGTCAGCTCTTCGCATCGGGTGGCCAAAGGATTGGAGTTTCAGCTTCAGCATCACACCTTTCAGTGAATATTCAGGACTGATTTCCTTTAGGATGGACTGGTCGGATCTCCTTGCGTACAGGTTGGATGCAACCTTTCTTGCATACAGACAAAACATTTGGATCTTTCTCCTTGGGAAAGTGTAAAGAAGGAAGCGAAAGGGTTAGTCCCTCAGTCGTGTCCAACTCTTTGTGACCCCACGGGCTGTAGCCCTCCAGGCTCCTCTGTCCATGGGATTTTCCAGGCAAGGTTACTGGGGTGGGTAGTCGTTCCCTTCTCCTGGGGATCTTCCCGACCCAGGGATCAAACCCGGGTCTCCTGCCTTGCAGGGAGATTCTTTACTGTCTGAGCTGCCCAGGAAGCTCTCCTTGGGAAAATCTGATACTTTTGTGTTAATTATGGTTCTGTAGTTAAAACATGTTGACCAAGCAAAGTGGTCCTGTGTGGGGGATCCAAGGGGTATTGTTGTCACAACATTGCTTTCTCCTGGATTGCGGAGAGGGCAGCTGATTAAAGACTTTGTTTTCTTGCAGTCTTAGGACTTCTTTGGTAGTCAAAACCGTTATTGTTTTCTCAGAGACAAAGAAGAAGGAAGCCCACGTTTGAGATGAGATTACTGGAGGATTTTTCTGACTGTAAAGAGGACGTGATGAATCCTACACAGGGAAGAGCAGAAAGCCAAGCACTCACTGTTCTTCTCCCACTCAGCAGCAAGATGGTGTCTCAGGCAGATGCAAACTCAGCTGTGCGCACACACACAGGTCCCAGAGCAGAGAGCAGAGACGCAGCTTCTGTCATCAACACCATCGTCATCACCACCATTATCACGGTCACCAACATCCCCCCCTTTTCATCATCATCATAAATGCCCGGCAAGATGTTAGCATCGTATTTGCAAACGCACATGCTGCTGCTGCTGCTGCTAAGTCACTTCAGTCGTATCCGACTCTGTGTGACCCCACTGACGGAAGCCCATCAGGCTCCCCCGTCCCTGGGATTCTCCAGGCAAGAACACTGGAGTGGGTTGCCATTTCCTTCTCCAATGCGTGAAAGTGAAAAGTGAAAGTGAAGTCGCTCAGTCGTGTCCGACCCTTAGCGACCCCACGGACTGCAGCCCACCAGGCTCCTCCACCCATGGGATTTTCCAGGCAAGAGGACTGGAGTGGCTTGCCAGTGCCTTCTCCACAAATGCACATATAACAGGTCTAATGTAAATCAACTCAGGAGGTGCCTGGAATAGGCAACTTCACAGAGATACAAAGTACAGTTCCGATTCCCAGAGGCTGGGGAGCGGGGAAGAGGGGATGGGGAGTTGGTGTTTGACGCAGACAGAGTTGGCTTCCAAGGTGGCTCAGTGGTCATGAGCCCGCCTGCCGCTGCAGAACGTGTGGGTTGGATCCCTGGGTCGGGAAGATCCCCTGGAGGAGGGCATGGCAACCCACTCCAGTGTTCTTGCCTGGAGAATCCCACGCACAGAGGAGCCTGGCGGGCTACAGTCCAGGGGGTCGCAAAGAGTCGGACACGACTGAGCACACAGCTCTTTTGGTTGTGAAGTGGAAAAAGTTCTGGAGATGATGGTGCTGATGGTAGCACCACCATGTAAATATGCTTAACGCCTCCTCCGAACTGTGCGCGAAAAAAGGGCTGACGTGGAAGTTTTTGTCATGTGTATCTTAACTCAATTAAAACACACACGCTCGCAGAGTTGACCTCTGATTTCAGGCATTCCCGGGAAATTGTCCTCATCACCTCCCCCCCGCAATGCCCCGATCCCATCACAAGCTGCGCGATACACGCCTCCTTCATGTCTTCTTTCCCCAAACCCCTTAAATTATTATTTGTTTTTGCCTCAACCATCCCTTCTTGCTAACTAGGAAGCCATATTCCGGAGCAAGACCATACAGGTCAGTTTCTTTGGTGACTGGAAGGAACTGCTTCTATCTGAAACTGGGTGGAAAGCCTTCTTGGGCTAACAGGAGCTGGTATCTGGCAGCTCCAATACCGGCAAAACCCCAGGACTCAGATGGCTGATACTACATCATCGGTCGTCTGGTAATTGAGTCTCCAAGGAGAGGGTCTGTTCTGGGAACGGGGATGCTCTCTCACCACCAGGACGATGAAACGGGTGTGATTTTCCTTCTTAATCCCTCGGGGCTCCCAGGCAAGCCTCACGATCAGACTGCAGCTGCCGCCGCCGCTAACTCACTTCAGTCGTGTCCGACCCCACATGTGAAATAAACACAGTTCCCATATCAGAACCTGTCCCCATGCAAAGAGCTTTTTTAAAACACGGCACCAAAATATTTCAAGAGTGATCAGAGACCTGTGACCATGTGGGAAGATTTAAAAGATGGTACCCTAACACATCAAAAGTGATTAGAGACTTGTGTCCATGTGGGGAGGTTGAAAACACGGCACCCCAATTCTTCAAGGGTGATCAGAGACCTGTGACCACATGGGAAGTTTTAAAATATGTCAGTCCAATACCTCAAGGGTGATCAGAAAACCAACCTCTATGCAGAAAGCTTTACAATATGGCCCTCCAGGTGAAGAGCCAACTCATTGGAAAAGACCTTGATGCTGGGAAAGATTGAAGGCAGGAGAAGAAGGGGATGACAGAGGATGAGATGGTTGGATGGCATCACCGACTCGATGGACATGAGTTTGAGCAAGCTCCGGGAGACAGTGAAGGACACAGGAGCCTGGTGAGCTGCAGTCCATGGGGTTGCAAACAGTCAGACACGACTGAGCGACCAAACAACAACTAATACTTCAAGGGTGATCAGAGACACATGTCCACCTGGAGATACTGAAAACTTGGCACCCCAGCACTTTTCAAAAGTGACCAGAAGCCAATTAACAAACCAACATGTCAAGGGTTAAATGATTAGAGTTTTAGGATGCACCCACTTGACATAGCGAAATTTTCATTCTTTTCTTCTACCTTGTGCAGAAAAAGGCAATCTGGATGATGCTGGAAACTAGCTAAGGGCTGACCTAAGTTCAACACCTGGGACCCCCTTTGCTTTCCTGATGGCTCAAACGGTAAAGAATCTCCCTGCAATACAGGAGATTCGGGTTCAATCCCCGGGTCGGAAAAGGAAAACCCCCTGGGGAAGAACACGGCAACCCACTCCGGTGTTCTTGCTTGGAGGCCTCCAGAGGCAGGGAAGCCTGGCGGGCTGCAGTCCATGGGGTCGCAGAGAGTCGGGACACGACTGAGCGACGAACGCTTTCACCTTTCACCGTTTCTTTCAACAAGAAAACTGCCTTTTGGAGAAGAACATGAGCTTCGCTGTGCCATATTGGAGAGAGGAGGTCCTGACAAAAATACGTAGTCACCCAAGGACTTGCACTGAAGGAGCATCCGAGGAATTCCCCTGCCCAAAAGAATATGACATTTGGGAATAAGCACTCATTTGATGTCCTTTTTCTAAAGGAGGGGGAAGGGCAACAGCCCATGATCCTACCTCGGTTCTGCCTCTAACCTACCTCTCTGCTTATTACATGTCACATGGCATGAAATCTGACCGTGGTCCACGCTTCTGAAGCTGCCAGCATCACCCACGAGCTGGTTAGGACAAGAAACATCCCACCCAGACTTCTGAACTCAGCCTCTGCACTTTCATACAATCTGCAAGTGATCCCTTTGCAAGTTAATGATTGTGAAACCCTTAACTTATAGGGCATTTCCTTAATCTGCTCAAACTCTGTGGTCTAGACGAGCTGTTCTAGCTGGTCTAGCACCTGTTCTCAACCAGAAGTGGCTCTGCCCCCATGGGGGCACTTGGAGATTCCAGAGACCTTTTTTTTTGGCTGGAAAGCCCATATAAATAGTGTGTGTAATACATGAATTTTTGAAAATACTTGAATTTTTACCTAGCGAAAAAATTTATGACACTTTGATTCCACTTGTTTGGCTTAGTATGAATAGAATGCTAGCTATCTAATTTACAAAAATAAATGCACAAAAAGCAACAAAAGTTTACTGTATAGCACAGGGAACTATAGCCAATATCTTGTAATAACCTTCAAAAAGGAAAATAATCTGAAAAATAATATATGTGTGTATGTATAATTGGGGCTTCCTTGGTGGCTCAGAGGTAAAGAATCTGCCTGCAATACACGAGACCTGGGTTTGATCCCGGGGTTGGGAAGATCCCCTGGAGGAGGAAATGGCAACCCACTCCAGTATTCCTGCCTGGAGAAGCCCATGGACAGAGGAGCCGGGCGGGGCTACAGTCCATGGGGTTGCAAGAATCGGACATGACTTAGCGACTACACCACCACCATTTGTATAATTGAATCACCTCACTGTGCAACTGAACATTGTGAGTCAACTATCCCTCAATTATATATATATGTTTATACACACACACACATAACCCTCGGCTTTTAGGTTGTGAACACTTTTGCAGTCCACAGCTTCCTGCCTTATGCTTCCCCCACCCCGTGCTCAGCTGCTCAGTCGTGTCTGACTCTTTGCAGCCCCATGGACTGTAGCCCACCAGGCTTCTCTGTCCACAGAAGTCTCCAGGCAAGAACACTGCAGTGGGTTGCCACTTCCTCCTCCAGGGGATCTCCCTAACCCAGGAATCGACCCCATGTCTACTATGTCTCTGGCATTGGCAGGCAGGTTCTGTACCGCTGAGCCACCAGGGAAGCCCAAATTGCCCAAATCCATCTGAAAAAAAGAACCCCTTTACAGCCATGGCTCAGAGCCAAAGAAAACTCACCTTTCAGGCGCTGCTGGGGCAGGGGGTCGGTCGGGTGGGCCCTGGTGGGGGAGGAGAGCTGGCCCCACCCCCATCCCTTGCCAGAGGAGGGTCATTGTTCCCTTCACAGCCCTGGGGGGCAGGGATGGGTGCGGTGGGAGGAGGCCTGTCTGCAAAACCTCCTGTGGCTGCATCTGGGGCAGAGCCTTTAGCAGACAGAGGGACTGGAGACTGGCTTCAAAGGATCAGCCTCGGAGGTCGGCGGCGGGTGTGGGGGGTCACAGATCCTCTTCTGCACGACCGCTGTGGGGTTGGACTCCATCCAGGGCGCCCCAGCTTTGCTGGGAGAGCTCCTAAGGGGCTCAGAGGAACCAGGTCTCTGCCACAGTCCCTCCCATCTCTTTTTATTTTTTCAGGCCTTTGGCGAGGTCTCCCAGGGAGGCGCCACCGTGGCATCCATTTACAGAGCGCCGGAGAGAAAGAGAAAGTGAAAAAAGACTTCGGGGAAATCAGGAGCTCAGGCTGCTGTGTCTTCCCCGCTCACCTCCTGAAACGGGGCAGGAAGGAGCGGCAAAGCCAGCCACGCCACACCCCACCCCACCCCCGAGTGCCAGGCGCACGGGACCGCTCACTCCTGAGCTGCTCCGAGCGTCAGGCCTGAGATCTGAGCTAACCCTCAAGTTCCTTTCTCCTATCTGTTTATCCCCTACGGTGGGAAAGGGGCCAACGCGTGTGGAAAATTCCTCCAGCGAGGCACTCAGCTCGCCCAGGGGTCATTCCCCGCGCGATTCACACCCACGACGCTCTTGGCGAATTTAAGCAAACTTTCCAGCGCTCAAGGAGACGTCTCGAAGGGGACTGTGGTCCCTGGAGCCTCCTGTTCTGTCACTCACCCCTCCTACTGATAACGACAAAGTCAAGTTCAGTACCATTTTTCTAGATTCCATTTATAATGGGACTGAAGAATTTATTGACAGGGCAGTAATGGAGAAACACGTAGAGAATAGACTTAAAGACGTGGTGGGGGTGGGGAGTCAAGCTCACCGTCCACTGCACACACCAGAAAGTGCTTTCCTGGCTGGCTTTAAAGTGTCTTTCAAATGGTTCCCATATTTAAAATTGGCTTTGTCACGGGGCATCAATCCTGCATAAAAGGTTTTGTTTCATGTTAAGCTTGAAATGGGATTTAAGAAATGGAATATTTCCTGCAGTATCTAGACAGCGTATTAAAAAGCAGAGACATCACTTTGCCAACAAAGGTCCGTACAAAATCAAGGGTTTTTTTTTTTTTTTCAGTAGTCATGTATAGATGTGAGAGTTGGACCATAAGGAAGGCTGAGTGCCAAAGAACGGATGCATTCCAACTGTGGTGTTGGAGAAGACTCTTGAGAGTCCCTTGGACTAGCAAGGAGATCACACCAGACTATCCTAAAGGAAATCAACCCTGAATATTCACTGGAAGGACTTATGCTAAAACTGACTCTCCAGTACTTTGGCCACCTGATGGGAAACGCTGACTCATTGGAAAAGACCCTGATGTTGGGAGAGATTCAAGACAAAAGGAGGAGAAGGGGATGACAGAGGATGAGATGGTTGGATGGCATCACTGACTCGATGGACATGACTTTGAGCAAGTTATGGGAGTTGGTGAAGGACAGGGAAACCTGGCGTGCTGTGGTCCATGGGGTCGCAGAGAGTCGCACACGACTGAGCGAGTGAACTGACTGACTGTGTGTATGTTAAATGCAAACTCTTCAACTAATTGCAATCCAACAGAAACCAGCCTTTTTGCCTGTCATTTTGCCCAGATGTTAAAAGCAGACCCATGCAGTCCCAAAGTCATTGTTTGTCCAGAGATAAGCCCTGATATCTCTGCCCCAGATCATTTCTAAGAACTGAAGAAAAAAAAGAAAAAGATCTCAGAAAACTGTCAAGACCTAAATCACTCACCCACCCTCAGGAGCAGGAAACAAGATCTGCAAATGGATAAGCAGCCTGACTCCCTCCCTTATTCAAAATACAATCACGTGGATTAAATGGTAGCTTAAAAAAAAATTAGCAAGCCTCAAAACAATGGCAGTTTGAAGCAGTTGTTGAGTGACAGCGGTCATGGACTGAGCATCTTGTCTCTTTGGGGAAAGAACAAAGTTGAATTCCCTTCATGGCCCTGGAAGACCTGATGCAGGACATGCTGGAGGACACTGGAAACTTTGTGTTTGGTCGCTCAGTCCTATCTGACTCTTTGCGACCGCAAACAAGATAGCGTCCCTCACTGTCTGCTGGAGTTTGCTCAAATTGATGTCCATTGAGTCGGTGATGCCATCCAACCGTCCCATCCTTCTCCTCCTGCCTTCAATCTTGCCCAGCATCAGGGTCTTTTCCGATGGGTCGGTTCCTCTCATCAGGTGGCCAAAGTACCGAAGCTTTAGCTTCAGCATCAGTCCTTCCAATGACTATTTTATGATCTGAAGCCCAAATATATCTTAGGTGGCCGTCTTCCCTGCTTAGACACTAAGACCCGTGGTCTCTCGCTGTCCTCCAATGGCGTGTGAACAGAGGCTGTGGGAAGGAGACTCATCCACGACATCTTCCGAACCTACAGTCCCTTTGGCCTTCCGTCTTTGTTGGTTGGTTGGTTTGCTTTGTTTCTATTGATTTGATTGACGTCTGGTTGATTTACAGCAGAGTGATTCCTTTTGGTATGCACATGTTCTTCTTCACATGCTTTCCCACGATGGTTGACTATAGGATATCAGATACATCCCCGTGCTACACAGCGTGTGTGTGTCCTCAGTCACTTAGTCGCGTCCGACTCTTTGCGACCTCATGGACTGCAGCCCCTCCAGGCTCCTCTGTCCATGGGATTCTCCAGGCAAGAAGACTGGAGTGGGTTGCCACGCCCTCCTCCAGAAGATCTTCCAGACCCACGGATCGAACCCTGTGTTCCTGTATCTCTTGCATTGCAGGCGGATTCTTTCAAACACTGAGCCTCCAGGGAAGCCCTCACACTATGCGGTAGAACGTTGTTTATCCATCCTATATATAGTAGTTTGAAAAAGAAAGTGAAAAATACTGGAGTAGGTTGCCATGCCCTCCTCCAAGGCATCTTCGCGACCCAGGGATTGAACCCACATCTCTTATGCCTGCTGCATTAGCAGGCAAGTCCTTTAGTATTAGTCCTTTAGTATTAGTGCCAATACTAATTGGAAGCCCAACCTCAGGTGAAACTTGAATCTATTTCATTGTTTCCCTCTTGTTTTCATTGAAACCCAGCCCCCAGATGAAGGTCTCCCTGTCCCTGGGAACCTTGCTTGACTTCTTATAGTCAAGGAAAGAAGAGAATCAGGGCCAATTACCTTGGTGAGAAATCCAACATGAGAGCAATGCACATTTTCAAAATTTCTTTGAAACTCTGCGTCTACGGCATACTTTCTGGTTCGTACAAATGCCACTCTCTTCATAACTGGAACAGTGAAGAAACCCAGCTGATCACTCACTCATAACACACTTTCATAGAGACAGCTCTTTCCTGGCAATTACAGAGAAGCATCGACTTGAAGACCGCTTTGATCTGTCGCTGCTTCTTCTAGAGAGAAATTTAGTTTCTCCTGTGTTTTTCAGAGCACACGTCAAGAGAAATTCTCTTTCGTCCGTTTAGTAGAGTCCAGCCACCCTGGGCACCAGGGAAGCATTGTGGAGACAAGGAAGGTCCTCCACAGGAAGCAGATGATCATTAGGATCTCCTTCAGAGGAGCACTTTGTTGATTTTTGTACGTCTTGTGCTGTCAGTGAAATACTCTAAACCAAATGCAGGAGGAAGAGGTTGGTGACAAACATCGTTTCCTAAATGCTCCCTGGGCAGTTCTGCCTTTTTCCGACTAAGAACTGTAATCTTGGAGAATCATGAGTGAGAGATTAAAGCACCCCTTCCTGTCTTCTGTACAGGATGTTGCTATTCTTCCATTTTTTAATAAATAGATCTTTTTTCTTTTCTTTTTAATGACATACCTAGACTGTATTAAGAAGCAGAGATAGTACTTTGCCAACCAAGGTCCATCGAGTCAAGGCTATGGTTTTTCCAGTAGTCATGTATGGATGTGAGAGTTGGACCACAAAGAAAGCTGAGCGCCAAAGAATCGATGCTTTCAAATTGTGGTGTTGGAGAAGGCTCTTGAGAGTGCCTTGGACAGCAAGGAGATCCAACCAGTCAGTCCTAAAGGAAATCAGTCCTGAATATTCATTGGAAGGATTGATGCTGAAGCTGAAGCTCCAATACTCTGGCCACCTGATGGGAAGACCCTACTCACTGGGAAAGACTCTGATGCTGGGAAAGATTGAAGGCAGGAGGAGAAGGGGATGACAGAGGATGAGATGGTTGGATGGCATCACCGAATCCATGGATATAAGTTTCAGTAAACTCTGGGAGTTGGTGAAGGGCAGGGAGGCCTGGCGTGCTGCAGTCCACGAGGTCCCCAAGAGCTGGACATGACTGAGTGTCCAGATAAGGCATTGGTATCTTACCTCCCAGACCAGAGATGGAACCCACGCTCTTTCTGCAGTGGCACCCGGAATCTTAACCCCGGGACAGCCAGGGAAGTCCTCTCCTATGTCTTCTTTTCTTCTCTTCAAGGCAAGTCATTTGTCGGTTCAGGCAAGCGTTTGATTGCTTATGACAAGAACTTCCTCAAACAGCCGTCAGCTCTTGAATGAGATGAGTCCCCAGGGAGCACATTCTCTGTTTTGGATTCTTTGATATTTACACAGCAGCATGAGTTGCTGAGAAATCTTTTTTTTTTTAAGATTTCTTTTTTAATGTGGAGCACTAAAGTCTTTATTGAGTTTGTAACAATATTGATTCTGCTTTACGTTTTGGTTCTTTGTTCTCAAGGCGTGTGGGATCTTAGGTCCCCGACCAGGGGTCGAACCCACACCCCTGACATTGGAAGGTGAAGGCTTAACCACTGGACCGCCAGGCAAGTCCCTCAAGTTAATTCACCCACAAGTTCACAGGGAAACATTCGATGTCTACCTTCCTTGACGTCTACACACCAGTATGAATTGTTGAGAAATCTTTTACTTTTCTTTTAAGATTTTTTTTTTTTTTTTTGGAATGTGGACCATTGCAAAGTCTTTACTGAAAGTGTTAATGATATTGCTTCTTTTTTACATTTTTGGCTTTTTAGCTGCAAGCCAAGCTCGATATTAGCTCCCTGACCACGGATGGACCCCACACCTCCTACACTGGAAGCACAGAGTCTAACCACTGGACCACCAAGGAACGTCCCTGAGAAATCCTTTTATTTCACCCAAATGTTGACAGCGGAACACTGAATCACATACAGTCCCATGAAAGACAAGTGTTCAAAGTGGAAAACGAGTGCCTACAAAGAGAAACGTCGCCATAGTTGACATGGCTGAGCTTCTCAGAATAAAGCCAACAGAAGACCCGGTGTCTATTTATCAAAAAAATAATAATTACAAAAAGAAAAAGAATTGCAATTTAAAATAGCATCAGAGGAACGTCCTTGGTGCTCCAGTGCTTAGAACTGTGTGCTTCCAATGCAGGGGGCAGTGGATTCAATCCCTTGTCAAGGAACTAAAATCCCACACGCTATGCAGTATCGCCAAATAAATTTAAAATAAAAAAATAAATCAAAAATAAAATAACACCCCCAAAAATTTCAATCATGGGAATAATTACAAACAGATACATAAGATGTCTATGAAAAAAACAATGAAATACTATTGGGAAAGATACATAAATGAGAAGACGGGGATATGCAGGATCAGAATCCTGTATTTCCTCCACATGCTCTGATCCATTCATACTTCCTCCTCTTCTGACCTCCGGGAAATAGATGATGCGGCCGAACCACGTTGTCTGAAGGCGCTGCATCAGCTCATAACCTGCTTTCACCGCTGAAAAATAAACGTGGAGGCAGTTTGGCGATTGACCCCTCCAAGGAAGCAGTTGCATTCTTGCCTGCAGACCACTCTTCTTGCACAGTCTGGGGTCTTACACACTCCCAGCTGTGCAGGTCACAGGATGAAGCTTCCATCCAAAATGATACCAATGAACTTATTTACAAAGCAGAAAGAGATTCACAGACTTAGAGAAGGAGCTTATGGTTGCTGGGGGAAAGGATGGGGGAGGGGATAGTCAGGGAGTTTGGGATGGACATGGACACACTGCTGTATTTAACATGGAAAACCAGCAAGGACCTGGTGTCCAGCACAGGGAACTCCGTTCAATACTCTGTGATAACGTTATGGTTCCCAGGGGAAGGATGGGAGAAGGGATAGTCAGGGAGTCTGGGATGGACATGGACACACTGCTGTATTTAACGTGGAAAACCACCAAGGACCTGGTGTCCAGCACAGGGAACTCTGCTCAATTCTCTGTAATAACCTTATGATCACCAGGGGGAAGGATGGGGTAAGGGACAGTCAGGGAGTCTGGGATGGACACGACACACTGCTGTATTTAACATGGAAAACCAGCAAGGACCTGCTGGACAGCACAGGGAACTCTGCTCAATCCTCTGTGATAACATTATGGCTATCAGGGGGAAGGATGGGGGAAGGGATAGTCAGGGAGTCTGGGATGGACATGGACACACTGCTGTATTTACCATGAAGAACCAGGAAGGCCCAGCACAGGGACCTCTGCTCAATGTCCTGTGGCAGCCTGGATGGGAGGGCAGTTTGGGGGAGCATGGATACATGTGTATGTATGCCTGAGTCCCTTTGCTGTCCGCCTGAAACTATCGCAATGTTTTCAATCAGCTATACCCCAATACAAAATAAAAACTTACAGAAATAAAAGCTCAGATTCTAAATGTGAGTTTGTTTTACCCAATGCTGTAGAGAACAGACCAGAAGGGAAACACAGTGTCACTGCCATCAAATACTGTCGTCTGGGAAACTTTGCTGCCACAGATTAGGTGGATTTTCATTATTGGTGAGAACCAAAACCCACCACAGTCCATCCTAAAGGAAATCAGTCCTGAATATTCACTGGGAGGCCTGATGCTGAAGCTGAAGCTCCAATCCTTTGGCCACCTGATATGGAGAGCTGACTCATTGGAAGAGACCCTGATGCTGGGTAAGATTGAAGGCAGGAGGAGACGGGGATGACAGAGGATGAGATGGTTGGATGGCATTACTGACTCGATGGACATGAGTTTGAGGAAACTCCGGGAGTTGGTGATGCACAGGGAGGCTTGGCGTGCTGCGGTTGATGGGGTCGCAAAGAGCCAGACACGATTGAACAAAGGAACGACAACCAAACCTACCCAATCATGAGCTCATTGAATAATTCCATCAGAGTGCTTAAATAAGGCTCACAAACCCTTCTAAGACCATAGTTTTCAAAGCCAGTTCTTGGACCAACAGCATCAACGCAACCTAGGAACTTGATCCAAATGCAAGTCTTCAAGTCAAATACAAACCACCCCGCAAGACCCACTGAAACAAAAACTGTTTGTGGGGCTTCCCAGGTGGCTCAGTGGTAAAGAATCTGCCTAGCAACGCAGGAGACACAGGTTCGATCCCTGCGCCGGAAAGATGCCACATGCCTTGGAGTAAGTCAGCCCGTATGCCACGGCTATTGAGCCTGTGCTGTAGAGCCTGGGCGTTACAACTACGGAATCTGGAGTGCCCCAGAGTCTGTGCTCTGCAGCAACAGAAGCCACTGCCATGAGGAGCCACAGCTATGAACAATGAACCCCGGCTCATCGCAACTTGAGAAACGCTTGTACTCCGTAATCAAGGCACAGCACAGCCAAAACTAAACAAACAAGAACACAGCCAAAAATAAGCAATTAAAATGACTTAAAAAAAAGTTTTTCACACGTCCTGCATCTTTCTGAACCACCCTGACGTTCGAGAACCACCGCGTCAGGCGTCCCTTTCTCGTAAATAGGTTCATATCATATTTGGGGTCTGGTTTCCGGAATCACATTACTGTAAAACCACAATGAGCAGAAGCCGTTCTGGAGATAATGGCCCAGACGTCTGTGTGTCTAATGAGATGAAGAAAAAAAAAAAAGCAAAAACAACAAACAAAAAAACCAGACTGCCAGCAGGGAGCCGGGGTGTTTAGGCAAAGATGGATGAGCTTGTCTCTAATCCTGGGAGAAGAGAAATTGCCTTTCTGGTACAGAGCATCATCTTGAACATGACATGTTTGCCTTGAACTTGCCTATGAGGGGATTTGGAGGGTGGAGGGTTATCAGGTACGGTCATGGATATGACCTGCTTTATACCATTTTCTCCCCGGGTGCTAACCGTGAGACCTCACCTCGTGTGGGTATCCTAACTTGACAGTGGGTGACCGTCCCTCATTTTAAATGAATAAAAGTGCATGTTCCCTGGTGGCTCAGGTGGTAAAGAATCTGCCTGCTAATATGGGAGACCTGGGTTCCATCCCTGGGTCACGAAGATCCCCTGGAGATGGAAATGGCAACCCACTCCAGTCTTGTTGCCTGGAGAATTCCAAGGACAGAGGAGCCTGGTGGGCTGCAGTCCACGGGGTCGCAAAGAGTTGGACACGACTGAGCGCCTAACACACACCGCACATCCCCAAGGAAAATGAAATGTGTGTCTCAAAGAGATTTCTGTCTTCTGATATCCACTTCAGCATCATTTGTTTGTTTATTTTTGGCTGGCCTAGCTCTTCCTTGCTGCCCTTGGGCTCTCTCTAGTTTTCTAGTTTCTTTAGCTTTTTCTTGCAGAGGCTTCTCTTGCTGCAGATCACAGGCTCTAGAGCATGCGTTGCGGCTCTCAGGCTTAGCTGTTCCGTGGCAGGTGGAATCTTCCCGGAACAGGGATCAAACTTGTGTCCCCTGCATTGGCGGGCAGATTCTTATCCACTGTACCAGCAGGGAACTCCCCATTGTGTTATTAACATAAGCCATTAACACATGGAACAATCTAAGTGTCCGCTGATGGATGAATCAATAAAGAAATTTTGGTGTATGTATATACATATATATGCAATGCAGTATTATTCAGCCTTAAAAAAGAAGAAAATTCAGACATTTCCAACAACTTGAATGAACCTGGAGAACAGTATGCTAAATGGAGTCAACTTATGACCAACCTAGACAGCATACGAAAAAGCAGAGACATTACTTTGCTGACAAAGGTCCCTCTAGTCAAAGCTGTGGTTTTTTCACTATCATGTATGAATGTGAGAGTTGGACTATAAAGAAAGCTGAGCACTGAAGAATTGATGCTTTTGAACCATGGTGCTGGAGAAGACTCTTGAGAGTCCCTTGGACTGCAAGGAGATACAACCAGTCCATCCTAAAGAAAATCAGTCCTGAATATTCATTGGAAGGACTGAAGCTGAAGCTGAAACTCCAATCCTTTGGCCACATGATGCAAAGAGTCGATTCACTGGAAAAGACCCTGATGCTGGGAAAGATTGGGGGCGGGAGGAGAAGGGGACGACAGAGGATGAGATGGCTGGATGGCACCACCCACTCTATGGACATGAGTTTGAGCAAGCTTCAGGAGTTGGTGATGGACAGGGAGGCCTGGCTTGCTGCAGTCCATGGGGTCACAGAGAATCGGACACGACTGAACCACCGAACAGCAGCAGCAGAGACAGTGACCTGGGTGGATAGCTTGGAGAGATTTCCTGCCCTCTGGTTTCCAGTGCGTCAGAAAGGAGCGGTTTCCCAGCAGCAGAGAGGAAGGTGGGAGATTGCGGGGGATGGGGGTGTTGACCACACAGCCCTCTGAGCCTCCAGGTTCTGGGAACCTTCCTCCCTCCCAGGAAGACAAAGTCCTTCGTGATGCAGACTTTGGCATTCTTTTTTTTTTTTTTTAATAGTTGGTTATTTCCTGATATACATTTACCTTTTTCTTTGACAGGTCTCATAACTCCTTTCAGAGCCGTGTTCAGGTTGGATTATCTATACCACTCCTTCCTTTTACTGGGACTCCTTTTTTTTTTTTTTTGGCTTTCCGGGTCTTATTTGCACCTCGTGGAGCCTTCATTGCATCACAGCTGGGACCTTTGCTTGTGGCACATAGCCCTCTAGCTGTGGTACTCAGGCTTCATTGTTCCAGAGCACGTGGGATCTTAGCTCTCCAACCGGGGATTGAACCTGTGTCAGCTGCGTTGCAAGGCAGATTCATAACTGCAGGACCACCAGGGAAGTCTCGTGCGTTCTTGCCTGTGTCTTTCCCAGACTTTTGAAATGAGTTTCCTGTTTACAAGTCATCGTCAGATCGCAAAACTCAAGGCTCCCATGCATTCCCACCTGGGACCATCCGCTTAAGTGTCCCCCACTTTTGGAAGAAAACTTGCTGGCTGGCTTCCCTGTTAAACGTCAATTGCCCTACGTGACCGTAAGTCCGTAATATGAACCCCACCTGCTGTCAACATGTTCATTTTCTGCCCTGTTTGCGGGTGAGCCTGTTGACCGTGGTTTCTTTCTGATTATCTCAACGACCACAGAAACGCCGTTAGGTGATTTGAGATGGTGTTTGAAGAGTGGATTTCAAATGACTGACGGGAGACTCTCCACGAGAAAAGGACTTAAGATCTGATGGATGCGGACAGCCCCATGCATTATTTACATGCTATGTGAAACCTGTAATTATGGATAGAATTGATGGTACAATCCTCACTGCAGGGAAGAAAGAACAATTTCTACAGTCATGCTCTTGTAATTTACTTTGGTTTTTAAGACCAATGGGTCACAGGCAGGGAGTTGCAACTCTTTTTGTTTTTTTTTTAAGATTTTTTTATGTGGATCATTTTTAAAGTCTTTACTGAATTTGTTGCAACATTGCTTCAAGGCTATGTTTTGATTTTTTGGCTGCAAGGAATGTGGAATCTTAGCTCCCTGACCAGGGATCAAACCCATACCCCACTGCTTTGGAAATCAAAGTCTTAGCTACAAGACCACCAGGGAAGTCCCAGGACTGGAAATTTTTGAACCAAGCTGAGGGTACCTAGCAGAACTCTGACGGTATCATGAGATATTTCGGACTGGAGAAATTTGTGCAGACTGAAGCATTCCAAGGATGTTGACTCCTTAATGTCCTTTAGTAGGAAAGCTGCTACTTAAAGAGGTTGATTTGGGAAAGGAAGCCTTACATGTTGGCAAAATTAATGGATATTTCAGGTATTTCCGTCTGGAATGAAACCACTAAAACGACTCAGGCCTTCAGTTGCACTTTCCATGTTTCATGGCATTTAATCATTGCATTATAACAGCATCTCACTGCAGCCAAGTAGGTGTGGGAAATATTGGGAGTGCAGTGGGGAAGGTGAATATATCTGTTCAAGCTTTCCAGACAGAAAGGGAAGATTTCCCAACTGATCATTTTTACCTCCAAAGCCGTGGACACAGAGGGTTCTGTCTGAAAGGCAGTGAAGTTAGATCAAATAGAGAAATGCTGGCAAATGTTTTCTTTCTTTTTTTTTTCTTTTAAGTCTTTATTGAGCTTGTTACAATATTGCTTCTGTTGCTTATGTTCTGTTTTTTTTGGCGGGGGATCTTAGTTCCCTGACCGGGGATCAAACCTATACCCCCTGCTTTGGAAGGTGAGTTCTCAGCTAGTAGACCCCCAAGGAAGTGTCAGCTGATGTTTTCTGCAACAACAACAAAACAAACAGCAAAAAAAAAATATGGGGAATAAATATTTGGGCTTTGAGGATCATACCATCTCCTTTGAAAATATGCAACTCTGTCATTGTAACAGGAAATTTGCATACCCATATACAAATGAATGTATGCAGCTGTGTCCCAATAAAACTTTATTTATAAAAGCAGACCGAGGGCCATACTTGGCCCCTGGTTCATAGCATGAGGATGCTTGACACAGAGCAATGAAACCACTTCTAAGAGTTTACTGAGAGCTTACAGCTGACATGGGAACTTCATGTAGAGCATCTGTTTCCCAGACACTCAGTTGCCTTTTCCATTTTATCTTCAAAGTGCTTATCTCTGCCTGCACACCAGAGCTTGATCACAAATCCATTTAAATTCTTAATATGGAAAATTCTGGAGACTCTCAAGGAAGCACTTTGCCGTTCTCTTTGCCTTCTGCATTACTGACCACAGAAGCCTTCCAGGACAATGCCCTGATCATCACCAGCAAGTGAACTTTCCACCTCTAAGCTTTTTGTACTGAGCAATTAAAGTAAAACCCATCGAAGGGAACCTTGCCTATGCTCAGGTCTGCTTCCATGTTTTTGTTTTTGTTTTTTTAAGATATGGACTTTTTTTTTTGAAGTCTTTATTGAATTTCTTGGGGCTTCCCAGGTGGCTCAGATGGTAAAGAATCTGCCTGCAATACAAGAGATCTGGGTTCAATCCCTGGCTTGGGAAGATTCCCTGGAGAAGGGAATGGCAACCCACTCCAGTATCCTTGCCTGGGAAATCCCACGGACAGAGGAGCCTGGAGGGCTACAGTCCAGGGAGTTGCAAGAGTCCAACAGGACTTAGCAACTAAACAACCACCACTTACTGCGTGTATTACAATATTGCTTCTCTTTTACTTTTTGATGTTTTGACTGCAACGCCTGTGGGATCTTATTCCTAGAACAGGGATCAAACCCCTACCCCTTCCAAACTGCTTTGGAAGGAGCAGTCTTAACCACTGGACCTCCTGGGAAGACCGCCTGGGACTCTGCTTCTTAAAATACATACAGAAAGAATGAACATAGGTATATGCATAACTGATTCACTTTGCCTGAAACTGACAAAACATTGTACATCAAACTCTGCTCCAATATGAAATACAAATTAAACTAAACACATACACAGTCTGAACCTACGCAGTGTGCGTGTGAGCTTTGCTGTTCAGTCGTATCTGAGACTTTGTGACCCCGTGGAGTGTCGCCTGCCAGGCGCTTCCGTCCCTGGGATTCTCCAGGCAAGAATACTGGAGTGGGTTGCCATTTCCTCCTCCAGGGGATCTTCCCGACCCAGGGATCGAACCCATATCTTGTGCATTGCAGAGAGATTCTTTACTGTCTTGAGCCACCAGGGAACCAACGCAGAGAGCTAACCAGCCTCTGGGAAACTCCCAGATAAAACTGTCTGATTCTCTTTTTTTTTTTTCCCCTATAACAAAGCCACTATGGAAGGATGTCTCAGAAAAAGAAAAAAGAAGGAAAAAATTAGTTTTGGATTCCAGACAGAGCTTTAAAGCCAGGGAAGAGGAAAAAATTTCAAATGCACGAACGGACAACTCATGTTGGCTCCCTTTAACGAATCACCCATGATGCCCTTCTTTCTGGCCTGCGCTGAAAGCAAGTCATCAGCCCAGCCCACCCACTGCCTGGTTCTGCCAGCGGGTGAGAACCCTCCAGATGAAAGCCTCTCTCTCTCCTTGAACTTCATCACTCAGCAAACAGAGCCGAGTCTTCCCTGTAGCATCTCTTGGCTGCTCTTACAGCCCTGCATTCTAGAACCTTGGACCTTAACCATCAAGGTCTGTGGAACCAATCGAGCCACTCCCTGCCCCCTTTCTGTGATGATCGCCCCGAGCAGATAAGTCTCTTTGTTCAGTCCCCCTGTCGTGTCCGACTCTTTTTTGACCCCGTGGACTCCAGCCCACCAGTCTCCTCTGTCCCTGGGATTCTCTGGGCAAGAATACTGGAGTGGCTTGTCATTTCCTCCTCCACGGGAATCCTCCTGAACTCAGGGATCAAACCTGCATCTCCTGCCTTGGCAGGTGGATTCTTTTCCACTGAGCCACCAGGGAAAGCCATCAAACAGTGTACCAAATATGAAATTTATTGTAGCATTATTATTATTCAGTATGCAAAGCACCACAAAACCGATTATTATTGTTATTGTTAAGCAATGTTTATTTTTGCTTACTCACGGCACATCAGACGTTGTCAGAAGCTCTTTACAGGAAATAGCTTGTGCTGTTTCCATCAGATGGGTTTGCAGCCAGGATGCAACGTCAGGGTGGTTGGGCTTGAAGGCCAGTTTTCTTAGCCTTGACAGTCTGATTAAAACATAAACATTCAATGTAAAACATGCTGCTGTTTGGGACTTCCCTGACAGTCCAATGGTTTAGACTCTGGACTGTCAATACAGGGGCCACGGGTTCAATCCCTGCTCAGGAAACAGATCCTCCATGTCAAAAGATTTTAAAAAAAAGAAAGAAAAAAAAATGCTGCTATTTATCCTGAGTTCGATCCGTGCCTCAAGAAGATCCGCTGGAGAAGAAAATGGCAAGCCACTCCAGTATTCTTGCCTGGAGAAACTCCATGGGACCGCAAAGAGTCTGACATAACTGAGTACGCACACACGCATACATTTATAACTACAGCTATTTTAAGAGGTTGTTGTTTAGTCGCTCAGTCACATATGACTCCTGTGACACCATGGACCGCAGCACGCCAGGCTCCCCTGTCCGTCACCAACTCCCGGAGCTTACTCAAACTCATGTGCATCGAGCCGGTGATGCCATCCAACCATCTCATCCTCTGCTGTCCCCTTCTCCTCCTGCCTTCAATCTTTCCCAGCATCAGGGTCTTTTCCAATGAGTCAGCTCTTCGCAGCGGGTGAACAAAGAAGACGGACTCTCCCGAAACAGAAATCTTGGTGATATTCTGGGTCTTATGAGGGACTTGATATGTGCCTTGGGGAGAGCAGTGTAAATTTGCAGAATCAGTGGAAAAGGAGAAGAACTTTCTGGAAGCCAGAGGATATGTTTACAAACAGGAATCTTTACCTGGGAGAAAAAGTGTTTGCATTTCTCCATCGTAAACTGTCTCCAACTTCCCTGGTCAGCAGAAAAAAAAAAAAAATGGAACATTGAGTTCAGTTTTGGCTTCAAGATACACAAAGACAAACAGAGAATAAAAGATGGATAGATGGGTGGATGGGTGGGTGGGTGAATGATGGATGGATGGATGGATGGGTGCATGGGTTGGTGGATGGATGGATGGGTTGGTGGGTGGATGGATGGATGGAGGGTTGGTGGGTGGATGGATGGATGGATGATGGATGGATGGATGACTGGATGGGTGGATGGATGGGTAGATGGATGGGTGGATGGATGGGTGGGTGGATGGATGGATGATGGATGGATGGATGGATGGGTTGGTGGGTGGATGGATGGATGGATGATGGATGGATGGATGACTGGATGGGTGGATGGATGGGTAGATGGATGGGTGGATGGATGGGTGGGTGGATGGATGGATGGTGGATGGGTTGGTGGATGGATGGATGGATGGGTAGATGGATGGGTGGATGGATGGGTGGATGGGTGGATGGATCAGTGGATGGATGAGTTGGTGGACGGATGGATGCATGGGTTGGTGGATGGATGGATGAGCGTCTATCCATCAATGGATGGAATAGCACTATCTAAGAAAAATCATTCAGTCAGTTTCATCAGGGTGTGTGACAGCCCAAAGAGCACCCCAGAGGACGGCTGTGGCCAGCACACAGGTACGGGCCCCTCGCAGTCCTGGCTGGGAGGCTGATGGCAGAGATTAGGGGAGAAAGGTTTCCATCTGAAGGACCTGATAAGACCACAGTCAACAGGATGTGGCGATGACCCGCGTCCGGAAAAAAAGAGAACAAAGGCATAGATAACGTACCCTTTAGCACCCAGCAGGATTGAACGGAAACCTGTATTTTTTTTTTTTTTAATATTGAGTAAAGGAACTACCAGCTTGATGATAGTGGGGGGTGCGGTAGAAATGAATTCACTTGTTATTTTTATGATCCTTACTCCAGATCCCGGTCTTTTACAAGAAAGTAATAAGAGTGAACAAACCATGCTGACTTCAAGATACATGTGCTTGTTTCATTTATTGATCTGCATTATCTGAGATTGCCTTTATTGTTATTATTATTTTAAATTTTATTGGAGAGACGTGTCTAGTAGCCCAGTGGTTAGGACTGTGTGCTTCCATCACAGGGGTCTCGGGTTGAATCCTTTTTTGGGGGAACTGAGATCCTGCAAGTCGTGTGGTGCCACCAAAATAATATATAAATAGATTAAACTTTACATGAACGTGTTACAAGTGCAGCCTTAAATAATAGTAATTTTAGCAAAATTCAGTGTTCACTTTGAATGGATTTTAGTACAAAATTTTTAATGCTTTTAATGTTGACCACGTGGATCTCTTGTTTGGTGATTTTTTTAATGTTCTTATTCTTCATGGAAGAATAATGGCTCCACAACGTTCTGCTGGCCTCTGACATTCGTCAGGATGAGTCAGACACAGCTATGCGTGGGTCTTCTGTCTCTTGAACCTGCCTCCCACCTCCCACCCCACCCCCCACCCCCCCAGGTGTTTACAGAGCTCCTGCTTGAGGTCCCTGAGTCAGATGGCAAATTCCCATCAGTTAGCTGTTTCACATGTGGGAGTGTATATGCTTTCATGTTACTCTCCCCTTTAGTCCCACCCTCGACTTCCTCCCCTTGGCTTCATTTTATTTTATTTTAATGGAATGTACACTCCTGCTTGCTTTCCTTTCTGGTCCCGTGCGGTGTGTGTTCTGTTGTACTCTTTGCAACCTCACAGGTCAGACTCTTCTCTTTTTTTTCTTTCTGACGCCAGTTCTTCCTTCCTGACACAAAGCCTGGACCTCTCCACGGGACCTGTGTGCTGTCCCACGGCTTCCAAACCGCTCACGTGGGCACCAAGCAGCCGAAAATGGAACTCCCAGACGTTTTCTCGGGAAAACAAGATTGTCCCGGGAAAGAGATGGGCGCAGTTGAGATTCAAAGACAAACATTTGCCCCACGTGAAGGTCACTCTCTTCTCAGCAGTAAGTTTGGAAAGAGCAGATACTTTTTTTCGTTTCTATGATAGAAAGGCATCACTTTAAGAGAGGTGTGGCTGTTCAGCTGCTCAGTCTTGTCCGGACTCTCTGCGACCCTGTGGACTGCAGCATGCCAGGCTTCCTGGTCATTCACTAGCTCCCAGAGATTGCTCAAACTCATGTTCATCGAGTCTGTGATGCCATCCAACCATCTCACCCTCTGTCGTCCCCTTCTCCTCCTGCCTTCAATCTTTCCCAGCATCAGGGTCTTTTCCAAGGAGTCGACTCTTTGCATCAGGTGGTCAGAGGACTGGAGCTTCAGCTTCAGCGTCAGTCTTTCCATGAACATTCAGGGTTGATTTCCTTTCGGATTGACTGGCTTGATCTCCTTGCAGTCCAAGGGACTCTCAAGAGTCTTCTCCCCCACCACATTTTGAATCGACACCATTCCCTGAGCCCCTTAGGGGAGACTTGTGTCGTTTGAACAAAAGAAGCAGGCAGGCAGATCTCCGTTCCTTTTGCCCACGCTAAAAGCATCTGTGACCGTGTGACTCGGTGACCCAAAATCACACAAACAAGACCCAGAGGGAAAGCATGGAAGAGAATTCGCTTTCACGCCTGTGTCTTTGCACTTAGATGGCATAATTCATGAAAGATGCTACAAGCTTCTGAGCATCTTCTGGGTGGCAGAGTTGGCGGCTTGTTTGTGCTGATTTTGAAGAGAGAGGGTGATGCAGACAGTGTCCCTCCCTGCCGAAGCCCCCTTGAACCTTGTCTTGTCTTTAAAATATATATATATATACATATTTTATCGAGGTATAGTTAGCAGGTATAGTTAATGTTGGATGGCAGATTCAATGGACATGAACCTGGACAAACTCAGGGAGATGGTGAAGGACAGGGAAGCCTGGTGTGCTGCAGTCCATGGGGTCGCAATGAATCAGACACAACTGAGCAACTGAACAGCAAACAACAAAATAGTTAATGTACAATCTAACTCTCAGATGTAGAATATGAAGTGATGTGAAAGTTGCTAAGTTGTGTCCAAGTCTTTGGTGACCCCATGGACTCTAGCTCGCCAGGCTCCTCTGCCCATGAGATTCTCTAGGCAAGAATACTGGAGTGGGTTGCCATGCCCTCCTCCAAGGGATCTTCCCCACCCAGGGAGCTAACCCACATCTCTTATGTCTCCTGCACTGGCATTCAAGTTCTTTACTACTAGCACCATTTAATAAAAGGTAGCTAACGTAAAAAAAAATAATGGAGAAGGAAATGGCAACCCACTCCAGTGTTCTTGCCTGGAGAATCCCAGAGACGGGGGAGCCTGGTAGGAGGCCGTCTATGGGGTCACACAGAGTCGGACACGACTGAAGTGACTTAGCAGCAGCAGCAGCAACGTAAAATAAAGGGCTTTCCAGGTGGCACTAGTGGTAAAGAACCCGCCTGCCAGTGCAAGAGACATAAGAGACACAAGTTCGATCCCTGTGTCGGGAAGATCCCCTGGAGGAGGGCATGGCAACACACTCCGGTATTCTTGCCTGGAGAATCCCACGGACAGAGGAGCCTGGCGGGCTACAGTCCACAGGGTCACAAAGAGTTGGACACAGCTGAAGCAACCTGGCACACATGCAAAGTAAAACAAAATCCACCTTGTTTTTTCCAAACCACTGTAATAGCACTATAATTACTAATGCAAACACACACACACACACACATTCCTTTCCTTGCAAAGAATGTGGTCCCATTAGCTGGAAAACTTCAGATTATACTTAACTGTATAGTAATTAGGCTTGTAATGGCATTTTTATTATGCACTGGATTAGATGGTTAGCATAATTATAGCAACCAGCTCAGTCTGTATCAAAACCATGTAATTGCTTGGTGGGGCTGGGTGATACAACTCAGAGCCGATGTTCCTTGAAAAACGTAGATGTTAAATCAATTCGCCGTGTCCTTAAAAAGTGCTTTTCAAGCATGGTTGTTTCTGAAAAAAATAAAAAACAGCTATTTAAAATAAATTGAAATGTAGTTCAGAGTTGCCTTTCTTGGTAAAGCATGTTGTTGCTCTGTCACTAAGTCATGTCCAACTCCATTTATCGATATCTTTCCATCCGTTTACCCATCCATCCTTCAGAGAGAGGATGAAAACCTCTGACATAGCGTGAGAGACTGTCGCATTATCCATCTAGTTATTCTGGTGGCCCAGATGGTAAAGAATCCACCTGCAGTGTGGGAGACCTGGCTTTGATCCCTGCGTTGGGAAGATCCCCTGGAGGAGGGCATGGCAACCCACTCCGGTATTCTTGTCTGGAGAATCCCCATTGACAGAGGAGCCTGGTGGGCTACTGTCCATGGGGTTGCAAAGAATCAAACATGACTGAACGACTAAGCACAGCATTTATTCTATCCATCCACCCATCTAACCATCTATCTATCCATCCATCCATCCATCCATCCATAGATGCATGCATCCATTCATCCATCCATATATCTATCCATCCACCCACCCATCCACCCCCCATCCATCCATCCGTCCATCCATCCATCAGTCCATCCATCCATCAGAGTGACGCTGAGAAATCCTGAACTAGCACAAGAGACTGTCTAATTATATGTCTACTGAGTCTATCTATCCATCCATCTATATATACATATATCCATCCATCCATCCACCCACCCACCCATCCATCTATCTATCCACCCATCCATCAGAGTGATGGATGTCATATGTCCTGACATCCTGAATTAGCATAAGAGATTGTCTAATTATCTATCTACTTAGTCTATCCATCCATCCATCTATCCATCCACCCATCAGTCCATCCATCCATCCGTCCGTCCATCCATCCGTCCATCCATCCATCAGAGTGAACCTAAGAAATCCTGAACTAGCATAAGAGACTGTCTAATTATCTATCCACTGAGTCTATCTATCCATCTATCTATCTATATATATCCATCCATCCATGTATCCACCCATCCGTCCATCCACCCATCCGTCCATCCATCAATCAGAGTGAAGCTAAGAAATCCTGAACTAGCATAAGAGACTGTCTAATTATCTATCCACTGAGTCTATCTATCCATCTATCTATATATATCCATCCATCCATGTATCCATCCATCCATCCATCCACCCATCCGTCCATCCATCCATCAGAGTGAAGCTAAGAAATCCTGAACTAGCATAAGAGACTGTCTAATTATCTATCCACTGAGTCTATCTATCCATCTATCTATCTATATATATCCATCCATCCATGTATCCATCCATCCGTCCATCCACCCATCCGTCCATCCATCAATCAGAGTGAAGCTAAGAAATCCTGAACTAGCATAAGAGACTGTCTAATTATCTATCCACTGAGTCTATCTATCCATCTATCTATCTATATATATCCATCCATCCATGTATGTATCCTTCCATGCACCCACCCGTCCACTTATCTGCTATGGTCGCGCTTCTCAACCAGGGACGACTTTGCCCCGAGGGGACATATGACAATACCCAGAGGCGTTTTTAGCGGCCAAACCTGGGGCAGGGGGTGCTCGTCACACCTGGCGGGTGGAGACCAGAGACTCTCCTCCACACCCCGCAGGACCCAGGACGCCCCACATCAGAGACTCGTCCGGCCACAGGTGTCAGACATGCTGAGCTTAGGAAAGAGTGATTTCACACGCATGAGACGAGTTGACTCACTGGAAAAGACTCTGATGCTGGGAAAGGTTGGGGGCGCGAGGAGAAGGGGACGACCGAGAATGAGATGGCTGGATGGCATCACCGACTCTGTGGACATGAGTTTGAGTGAACTCCGGAAGTTGGTGATGGACAGGGAGGCCTGGCGTGCTGTGATTCATGGGGTCGCAGAGAGTCGGACACGACTGAGCAACTGAACTGAACGGAAATGAACATCACTGCAATTTGCTTGAGGGTGGAGGTGGGGGGAATGAGCCACGTGCAATTTCTCTGCGCTCACGTCTCATCTCATAAGCAAGCCCTGTGTTTTAGATATTCTTGTTCAGAAATAAAACGTCTGTGAAATGTTCTCTCTCGCTTGCCGGAAAACAAACACAGAATCCTAAAACACCTTTCAAGTGGCCCATACAAGCATAGTTCACATTTCAGTTCTTAAGGATGTATCCCTCCCCTGCAGTTCAGTTCAGTCGCTCAGTCGTGTCCGACGCTTTACAACCCCGTGGACGGCAGCACGCCAGGCCTCCCTGTCCATCACCAACTCCTGGAGTTCACCCAAACCCATGTCCATTGAGTCAGTGATGCCATCTAGCCATCTCATCCTGTGTCGTGCCATTCTCCTCCTGCCTTCAATCTTTCCCAGCATCGGGGTCTTTTCAAATGAGTCAGTTCTTTGCATCAGGTGGCCAAAGTATTGGAGTTTCAGCCTCAGCATCAGCCCTTCCAATGAACACCCAAAACTGATCTCCTTTAAGATGGCCTGGTTGGATCTCCTTGCAGTCCAATGGACTCTCAAGAGTCTTCTCCAACACCACAGTTCAAAAGCATCCATTCTTCGGCGCTCAGCTTTCTTCACAGTCCAACTCCCACATCCATACATGACCACAGGAAAAACCATAGCCTTGACTAGATGGAACTTTGTTGGCAAAGTAACGTCTCTGCTTTTTAATATGCTGTCTAGTAAAGTAAGTAAAGTCACTCAGTCATGTCAGACTCTTTGCCACCCTGTGGACTGTAGCCCACCAGGCTCCTCCCTCCATGGGATTCTCCAGGCAAGAATACTGGGGTGGGTTGCCATTTCCTTCTCCAGGGGATCTTCCTGACCCAGGGATCTAACCTGGGTCTCCCATATTGCAGGCAGACGCTTTACCATCTGAGCCACCAGGGAAGCCCAATATGCTGTCTAGGTTGGTCATAACTTTCCTTTCAAGGAGTAAGCGTCTTTTAATTTCATGGCTGCAATCACCATCTGCAGTGATTTTGGAGCCCAAAAAAACAAAGCCTGACGTTGTTTCCACTGTTTCCCCATCTATTTCCCATGAAGTGATGGGACCAGATGCCATGATCTTCATTTTCTGAGTGTTGAGTTTCAAGCCAAACTTTTCACTCTCCTCTTTCACTTTCATCAAGAGGCTTTTTAGTTCCTCTTTGCTTTCTGTCATAAGGGTGGTGTCATCTGCATATCTGAGGTTATTGCTATTTCTCCTGGCAATCTTGATTTACACTTTAGACCTTTTAAAATTCTTTTTGGCTTCGTTTGTTTGAAGTATTTTATTCCACTCCAATAGCCAAAATATATTTTAGGAACTGCATTTGGGTTTGCCAGTGTGTGTTTGTAATACAGATAAGCCTCGGGAGTAGAGCTCACGACTGTATTTCTGTAGGTGAAAACCGATGAGACCTCTTAGGAGAATCAGAGGCTGTTTTGACGCAATGGAGTAAACACAGCGGTCTCAGGTATCTCAGAAAAATTGGGAGGATGAAAGCTAAACCCAGCATTGAAAGGACAGTGTATTTCAATTCCAACTGAAATCAATAAAGGAGGTTTCATTTTAGTTGCTAATTCTACTTTGGCCACCTGATGGGAAGAGCTGACTCCTTGGAAAAGACCCTGATGCTGGGAAAGATTGAGGGCGGGAGGAGGAGGGGACGACAGAGGATGAGATGGTTGGATGGCATCACCAACTGGATGGACGTGAGCTTGAGCAAGCTCCGGGAGTTGGTGATGGACAGGGAGGCCTGGCGTGCTGCAGTCCACGGGGTCGCAAAGAGTCGGACTAAATGACTAAACAATAGTAACAACAATGCTTCGGAAAACATCCAGCTCACCTGCATCTTCATAAAATTCCACTTAAATAGTACAGATGTACCGACACATTGTCTCACGTTTTTAAAAACCCTTTATGAAAACAATCAACATAACATATCTGTTTCTCCTTCCTTTTAAAAACTATATACATGACCACGTATAAAAGAGATAGCTGGTGGCGTTTTTCCCTTGTGGCTCAGCAGAGAATCCACCTGCAATTTTGGAAACCCCAGTTCTATCCCTGGGTTGGGAAGATCCCCTGGAGGAGGGCATGGCGACCCACTGCAGTATTCTTGCCTGGAGAATCCCTCTGGATAGAGGAGCCTGGTGGGCTACAGTCCATAGAGTCAGATAGAGTCCAAAGAGTTAGAAACACTATCCAGTCCATGGAATTCTCCAGGCCAGAATACTGGAGTGGGTAGCCTTTCCCTTCTCCAGGGGATTGTCCCAACCCAGCGATCGAACCCAGGTCTCCTACATTGCAGGCAGATTCTTTACCAGCTGAGCCACCAGGGAAGCCCAAGAAAACTGGAGTGGGTAGCCTAACCCTTCTCCAAAAGATCTTTAATGAACATTTAAATTAAATGAGTATTAAATTCATTTAATAAAAGATTAAATGCATTCATATTAAATGAATATGGAAACACGTCTCTGTTCGTACAACTGGACTTTCTCCTTTCTTTTTTTTTTTTTGTCCATTGTTAAAAGGTCCTCCAGATCAATCAAGACCCATGAGTCAGACTACTGACCCTAGATTTTCCATTCTGAGTCACTGTGAGATAAGCCCTAATGCCGGGAACAGTAAGGTCAACTGACATAAACCCTCTCAACCCCCAGGAAAGGCAGAGACTCATCAGATAGATAAGATTAGAATTCCATAGATGGAACACCCTTTTTCCCTCTAAGTCCCGATGGTTCCCTTTAAACCAAACACCACAAACAAAAAGAATATGAGCAGGTCTACTGGCGTGCTGTGATTCATGGGGTCGCGGAGAGTCGGACACGACTGAGCGACTGAACTGAACTGAAGTGAACTGAACAGATGCCTTAGGGTGGTCAGCTCCAACATTTTATGTTTTCATATTTTGGCCTCGAGACATGGGGGAATCTTAGCTCCCCTACCTGGGAATCGAACCTGCACCCATTGCCTTGGAAGGTGAAATTCTGACCACTGAACTTCCAGGGAAGTCCTTGAAACATTTTAAAATGCCTCAAAAGTCAGCGCCAGTGTCTAAGTATTTTTGAAGAGTCATCATTACCTGGCTTCAACCTCATTTTAAGCTGTTCACTTGAAGGGAAAGTGAAAGCGTTAGTCGTTCAGTTGTGTCCGAGTCTTTGAGACCCCATGGACTGTAGCCTGCCAGGCTCCTCTGTCCATGGGATTCTCCAGGCAGAAATACTGGAGTGGGTTGTCATTTCCTTCTGCAGGGGATCTTGCCAACCCAGGGGTCGAACATGCGTCTCCTGTTTTGACAGGCGGATTCTTTACCCTCAGAGGCACCAGGGAAGCCCATAGTAATCTATAACGGAAAACAGTCCCAAAATAATATATGTGTATATGTATAACTGAATCACCTCGCTAAGCACCTGAAACAGTGTCAGTCAACTATGCCTCAAATTATAAAGCAAGTGAAGTTGTTTAGTCGTGTCCGACTCTTTGCAACACCATGGGCTGTAGCCCCCCAGGCTCCTCTGTCCATGGGATTCTCCAGGCAAGAATACTGGAGTGGGTTGCCATTCCCTCCTCCAGGGGATCTTCCCGACCCAGGGATCCAACCCCTGGTATCCCACTATAAAGAGAAAAAAATGGATTGATTAAGTGCTTGTGTTTGTTGGTTTTGGTGATTTCCGATTGGATTTCTAGCTGCAGTATCTTCTATGGAAATAGTTCAGCTTCCCTAAATGGAGCCTCTTTCAAACTGGAGAGTTTCTCAGAGCATGAGGAGTCTGCCTACCTCCCTAAAACACCCTGTCAGGATAAAATATTTCATTGAGTTTTATTGTCAGAGGGCAGATACCGGGCTACTAGCTAAGTTGGTAGATTCATTATTTAAGAATAAATGGAGAGAAATAAATTTTACAGGGTTTTTTTTTTTTAATCCCCAAAATGACAATTGCATGGGACTTCCCTGGTGGTCCAGTGGCTAAGACTCCACGCTTCCTATGCAGGGGCCCTGGGTTTGATCCCTGGTCAGGGAATTAGGTTCTGCCAGCCATAACTAAGCCCTGGTGAAACCAATTAACAAAAAATAAAAATTTTAACAAAGAGAACACTGTAGCCAAATTTAAAAAGACCACTTTGGACTCCCCACCCCACCCCCCCGCCACTCCGCCACTCCATCTATCTATCTAAATTGTCTTATTATTATATAACAAATGTCTCATATGTAATTTCTATCTATCCAACTTGCCAGGTGCTGCTAGTGGTAAAGAACCCACCTGCCAATGCAGGAGACGCGAGTTCAGTCCCTGGGGCTGAAGATACCCCGGAGAAGGGCATGGTAACCCACTCCAGTATTCTAGCCAAGAGAATCCCATGGACAGAGAAGCCTGGCGGGCTACAGTCCATGGGGTCGCAAATAATCGGACATGACTGAAGCGAGTCAGCACACTCAAGAATCTTCCATCAATCATGTACCTATTCACCTATCCATCAATCTACCTCTGTCAAAGCCTATTTAACACAGGCATATACAGAAACCACAAAAAACATACAAGAAACACTTGCTCCCTGGAGGGAAACAGTGTATTAAAAAGCAGAGACATTACTTTGCCAACAAAGGTCCATCTAGTCAAGGCTATGGTTTTTCCAGTGGTCACATATGGATGTGAGAGTTGGACTGTGAAGAAAGCTGAGTGCTGAAGCTTTTGAACTGTGGTGCTGGAGAAGACTCTTGAGAGTCCCTTGGACTGCAAGGAGATCCAACCAGTCCATCCTAAAGGAGATCAGTCCTGGGTGTTCATGGGAAGGACTGATGCTAAAGCTGAAACTCCAATACTTTGGCCACCCTCATGCAATGAGTTGACTCACTGGAAAAGACTCTGATGCTGGGAAGGATTGGGGGCAGGAGGAGACGGGGACGACAGAGAATGAGATGGCTGGATGGCATCACCGACTTGATGGACATGAGTTTGAGTGAACTCCGGGAGTTGGTGATGGACAGGGAGGCCTGGCGTGCTGAGATTCATAGGGTTGTGGAGAGTCTGACACGACTGAGCGACTGAAGAAGAAAAGCAAAACTGAGGTATGGTTGCTGTTCAATATTGCATTAGTTTCAGCTGCATAACATGGTGATTCACAGGTTTTAAAACTGATACTCCATCTATAGTTATTATAAAATATTGGCTATACTCCGCGTGCTGCACCATACATCCTTGCAACTTATTTATTACAAAGATAACAGTTTGTGCGTTTTCCTCCCCTCCCACAGGGGCCTCTCCCGCCTCCCTTCTCCCTACTGGTCGACACTAGTTTGTTCTTTGTATCTTGGGCTTCCCTGCTGGCTCAGTGGCAAAGAATCTGCCTACAGTGCAGGAGACCCAGGTTTGATCCCTGGTCAGGAACATGCCCTGTGACTCAGCTTCTTTTCTTGTTATGGTCTCAGCTGCTGCTGCTGCTAAGTCACTTCAGTCGAGTCCGACTCTGTGTGACCCCATAGACGGAAGCCCACCAGGCTCCCCCGTCCCTGGGATTCTCCAGGCAAGAACACCGGAGTGGGTTGCCACCTCCTTCTCCAATGTGTGAAAGTGAAAAGTGAAAGTGAAGTCGCTCAGTCGTGTCCGACCCTTAGCGACCCCACGGACTGCAGCCTACCAGGCTCCTCCATCCATGGGATTTTCTAGGCAAGAGTACTGGAGTGGCTTGCCATTGCCTTCTCAGCTAGTTTACGGTATTTTGTTAGATTCCACATATTGGGGATACCGTTCAGTATTTGTCTCTCTCTGATCTGTCTCACTCAACCTCACCCCTCCAGGTCCATCCATGTTGTTGCAAATGGGAACATGTTGCTCTTCCTTTTTTTTTTAATGGCAACAAAACAGTTTTGTTTTTTTTTTTCAAAAGCCCCTCCTGAACCCCTCCAACCTCAGAGCACGCACTGTTGACACATCCAGATTTAGGAAAACATTCTGATAGCTTTTGACTGCAAACCGAAGCAGGGAATGTCAGGGGCGGGGCTGGTTGTGGGTGGTCCCAGTGTTCTGAGAAGTAATGAAGACTCTCTGAAGGAGCTAAGGGTATCAGATGCACCCCGGAGCTTCCCTGGTACATCCTGGCCGATATGATGCCTCTCAGAGTTGAGTCCTCTCAGAGCGACCTCACCATTCTCCACGGTCCCTGAGAAACAAGACCGTTTGAGATCTGCAGTGGGTGGTATGCTCCAGAGGTGACCTGACACCTCCTGTCCTTATGTTCTGATCTCCTAAGTGAAATGCTTAGTCACTCAGTCGTGTCTGACTCCTTGCGACCCCGTGGACTGTAGCCCACCAGGCTCCTCTGTCCGTGGGATTCTCCAGGCAAGTATACTGGAATGAGTTGCCATCCCCTTCTCCAGGGGATCTTCCCGACCCAGGGATCAAACCCGGGTCTCCAGCATTGCAGGTGGATTCTTTACCATCTGAGCCACCAGGGAAGGCCAATATATACATACATACATACATACATATATATATATATATATAGAGAGAGAGAGAGAGCCCAGAATGTATATATATGTGTTCTTTCTTGTTATGGCTTATCCCAGGCCACAGACTATAGTTTCTTTTGGAAATGTGAAACTCTTTGCTCCATCTCTGGACAAGCCTACACATGTACTCCTCACTTTTAAAACCTAAAGGGCTTGGGACGAAGGTTCAAAAGGCTTCCAGACAGAGGGGACACATGTATACCCCTGGCTGATGCATGTTGATGTTTGACAGAGAACAGCAAAATTCTGTAAAGCGATTATCCTTCAACTAATAAACGCTAAAGTGCTATGCCTGAAATTCAGCGAACTCCAGGTCAGCCTAAGTCAACACAGAACATCAGATTCATTTCTAAGTTGTTGTCGGTTCTGTGTCCCTCAAAGCTTTCACACCACTCGAGGTCCCTCTCCCACGAAGGTCGTTTTCTCTCTGTATTTACCCTCAGGCTTATCAGCCACACTTGCATCATCTCTGTGTTCAACTGACTGTTCAGGTTCAGTCACTCAGATGTGTCCAACTCTCTGCGACCCCATGGACTGCAGCACCTCAGGTTTCCCAGTCCTTCACCAACTTCCGGAGCTTTCGGAAACTCACGTCCATCAAGTGGGTGATGCCATCCAACCGTCTCACCCTCTGTCATCCCCTTCTCCTCCCGCCTTCAATCTTTCCCAGCATCAGGGTCTTCTCCAATGAGTCTGCTCTTTGCCATCAGGTGGCCAAAGCATTGGAGTTTCAGCTTCAGCATCAGTCCTTCCAATGAATATTCAGGATACGATGTCTGAATGGTTTTTTTTTGGAGTACATTACCTGTTTTTATTCAAGTCTATGCACATTTTCTGAGCTTGCCTGGTGGCTCAGATGGTAAAGAATCCGCGTGCAATGTGGGAGACCTTGGTTCGATCCCTGAGTCGGGAAGATACCCTGGAGGAGGGCATGGCAACTCATTCCGGTATTCTAGCCTTGAGAATCCCATGGACAGAGAGGCCTGGCGGGCTACAGTTCAGGGGGTCACAAAGAGACGGACATGACTGAGCTACTAACAAGCACATCTCTTATCAGGCAGCTTCCAGGAAACCGGCAAGTTCAGTTCAGTTCAGTTCAGTCGCTCAGTCGTGTCCGACTCTTTGCGACCCCATGAATCACAGCACGCCAGGCCTCCCTGCCCATCACCAACTCCCGGAGTTCACTCAAACTCATGTCCATCGAGTCGGTGATGCCATCCAGTCATCTCATCCTCTGTTGTCCCCGTCTCCTCCCGCCCCCAATCACTCCCAGCATCAGAGTCTTTTCCAGTGAGTCAACGTAACACATGAGGCGGCCAAAGTATTGCAGTTTCAGCTTTAGCATCAGTCCTTCCAATGAACACCCAGGATTGATCTCCTTTAGAATGGACTGGTTGGATATCCTTGCAGTCCAAGGGACTCTCAAGAGTCTTCTCCAACACCACAGTTCAAAAGCATCAATTCTTCGGCGATCAGCTTTCTTCACAGTCCAACTCTAATACCAAGGGAACATTTCACGCAAAGATGGGCTCGATAAAGGACAGAAATGGTGCGGACCTAACAGAAGCAGAAGATATTAAGAAGAGGTGGCAAGAATACACAGAAGAACCGTACAAAATAGATCTTCATGACCCAGATAATCACGATGGTGTGATCACTCACCTAGAGCCAGACATCCTGGAATGTGAAGTCAAGTGGGCCTTAGAAAGCATCACTACGAAGAAAGCTAGTGGAGGTGATGGAATTCCAGTTGAGCTATTTCAAATCCTGAAAGATGATGCTGTGAAAGCGCTGCACTCACAGAGAAATTTGGAAAACTCAGCAGTGGCCACAGGACTCGAAAAGGTCAGTCTTCATCCCAATCCCAAAGAAAGGAAACCAGCAAAGCCCCGTTCTAATCTAACAAACACTGGATGCCTTCAAAAGTTTCCCAAGGTCTTCTCAGCTCAGTTCCAAATCCTAGAGATGATGCAAAGTGTTCAATTCTTGACTCTGTTTCCCCAAGTGTGGAGTTGGGTATTACCTTAAAAACCAGCCACATATATTCCTTAGAAAGATGTCAAGAGCCGAGTTTATTTTTTCTCTGTGAGTGTCTTCTCTCCCATCCTCCATCTCAAGGCATCTTATGATGAGAACTATGCTTACAAATTAAATAAATAAACAGCAATTAGTGGCATGATTTTTCATAGCCCATCATTTTGGGTCTCAAGTGGGTTGGCTTAATTATACAGGAGAAATCATAAAAAATAAAAAATGAGAACCACAAGATCGTTAAATGCATCCAGTATGGACTAGATGGTTTTATACCCTGCCTTTATTTTTTAAGTGTTTTTTGTTTTTGCCTCCATCTACTTCATAAATACAGACCAAATGGTAGGAACAACACAAATTGTCCTAATTATGGGTCTAGATGTAGTTTTCTTGTTGTTGTTCAGTGACTAAGTCCTGTCCAGCTCTTTGAGACCCCTTGGACTGCAACACACCAGGCTTCCCTGTCCATCACCATCTCCCGGAGTTTACTCAAACTCATTTCCATCAAGTCGGTGATACCATCCAACCATCTCACCCTCTGTCGTCCCCTTCTCCTCCCGCCTTCAATCTTTCCCAGCATCTGGGTCTTTTCCAATGAGTCAGTTCTTCCCATCAGGTGGCCAAAGGATTGGAAGTTCAGCTTCAGCCTCAGTCCTTCCAATGAACATTCAGGACTGCTTTCCATTAGGATGGACTGGATTGATCTCCTTGCAGTGCAAGGGACTCTCAAGAGTCTTCTCCAGCACCACAATTTGAACATGCTACCCACTCCAGTGTTCTTGCCTGGAGAATCCCAGGGACGGGGGAGCCTGGTGGGCTGCCGTCTATGGGGTTGCACAGAGTCGGACACGACTGAAGTGACTTAGCAGCAGCAGCAGCAGCTGCTGCTGCTAAGTCGCTTCAGTCATGTCTGCATAGATGGCAGCCCACCAGGCTCCTCTGTCCCTGGGATTCTCCAGGCAAGAACACTGGAGGGGGTTGCCATTTCCTTCTCCAATGCGTGAAAGTGAAGTCGCTCAGTCATGTCCAACTCTTCGCGAGCCCATGGACTGCAGCCCACCAGGCTCCTCTGCCCATAGGATTTTCCAGGCAAGAGTACTGGAGTGGGTTGCCATTGCCTTCTCCAAAATTTGAACATATTATATTTCAAATATGAAATATGAAAACTTTCTTCATATTTTATTTTTTAAACTGAAGTATATTGACTTAGAATGTTGTTTTTCTGCTGTACATCTGTGATTATATATAACATGTAATATATATAGGCATAAGTTGTATATTTTATTATGTCATGCATGCTCCGTCACTTCAGTCATGTTTGATTTTTTGTGACCACATGGACTGCAGCCTGCGAGGCTCCTCTTTCCAAGGGGTTCTTCAGGCAAGAATACTGGAGTGGGTTGCCATTCCCTTCTCCTGGAGATCTTCCCCACCCAGGGATCAAACCCAGGTCTCCCACATTGCAGGCAGAGTCTTCACTATCTGAACCACCAGAAAAATCCATAGATTCCCCATACATGCGTAAATATATGACATTTCTTCTGAATAATATTTTCTGGGTGACCCCTGTTCTCTGCCCTGTGAAAATGGCATGTGCGTTCTGGAATCTTGTGAACCGCACTTCTCAACTTTCTTTCTTTCCTCTCCAATCTCAAACAGGTTTTCAAAATCATGGCTTGATCATGAGCAAAGCTAGTTCCCACCTCACCACCAAACTTAATTTTCAGGATTTTAGCGCATCATCTCTCACACGTCTCCTTCACGATAAATGTAACTTCACTCTCTCTGGTTTAAACTGTTGACTAAAAGTTAGTCGCAACCTGAAGCAGAGAGATATTTTATTTGGTGAGCTTGTTTAGGACTTGGAGCCCAGGAAACAGCATCTCAGGAGCTCTGAGAAAACTGCTCCAAGGAGGCGGGAAGGGAAAGTGTTCGTCACTCAGTCACATCTGACTCTGTGGGACCCCAAGAACTGTAACCCGCCAGACTCCTCTGTCCATGGGATTCTCCAGGCAAGAATACTGGAGGGGGTTGCCGTTTCCTGCTCCAGGGGATCTTCCCCACCCAGGGATTGAACTCGGGTCTCCTGCATCGCAGGTAGACTCTTTAGCGGCTTAGCCACCAGACAGGAGTCACGGGAAGGGAAGTCAGGCTGTGTACAAGTTTGCTACAAAGGGAGCAGGCAGTCCAAACATCAAAGATCAGGTATCAGGTTAAGGAAGTGAGCGTTCTATGATTGGGGGGATGCAAGCCTCTGGGCTCACTGCATTCATATGCTCTTCAGTTCAGTTCCGTTCAGTTCAGTCGCTCAATCACGTCCGACTCTTTGCGACCCCATGGACTGCAGCACGCCAGGCCTCCCTGTCCATCACCAACTCCCAGAGTTACTCAATCTGTCTCCATGGAGTCGGTGATGCCATCCAGCCATCTCATCCTCTGTCGTCCCCTTCTCCTCCCGCCTTCAATCTTTCCCAGCATCGGGGTCTTTTCAAATGAGTCGGCTCTTCGCATGAGGTGGCCAAAGGATTGGAGTTTCAGCTTCAGCATCAGTCCTTCCAATGAATATTCAGGACTGATCTCCTTTAGGATGGACTGGTTGGATCCCCTTGCAGTCCAAGGGACTCTCAAGAGTCTTCTCCAGCACCACACTTCAAAAGCACCTTGGTTATCTGGGGCCAGATCCCACTCCCTGTTCCCCTTGCTAGGTCACTCGTGAACATCCCTCCACCTCCCATCCGGTCAGACCCCTCCAGCTTGTCACAGAGCACCAGATTGAGCTCCCTGTGTTACACAGCAAATTCCCAATGAAAGTTGAAGTCGCTCAGTTGTGTCCGACTCTTTGCGACCCCATGGACTGAAGCCCGCCAGGCTCCCCTGTCCATGGGATTCTCCAGGCAAGAATGCTGGTGTAGGTTGCCATTTCCTGCTCCAGGGGATCTTCCCAACCCAGGGATGGAACCAGAGTCTCTGATGACTCCTGCATTGGCAGGCAGGTTCTTTACCACATGCGCCACGTAGGAAGTTGCTGGTTCACCTGAAGGAGTGGCAGAGATGGCAGATGACTGCTTCTTCCATCTCACCCTCCCCCAGCTCATCAGCAATCACCTTGGGGAGGGCCGGGGTGGAGGACAGCATTCGTTTGGTCGGAAGGCATTGTGTACCGTTTTGGGAGCCCTCATTCACGGTGGGAGGCCAGGAATCGCTCATGGCTGTGACATTTCTTGCTCACAGATGCAGTAGGAAACAGCTTCATTTCATGGACTTCCCGGGTCATTCAGTTGGTGAAGAATCTGCCTGCAATGCGGGAGATCTGGGTTTGATCCCTGGGTCAGGAAGATTCCCCTGGAGAAGAGAGAATGGCAACCCACTCCACCCTTCTTGCCGGGAGAATCCTATGGAGAGAGCAGCCTGGCGGGCTACAGTCCACGGGGTCTGCAAGCGTTGGACACGAATGAGCTACTGACTCTTAATTTTCATTTAACCAGCAAACCTCCGAGGGAATGTTACTGTGGTGGTCTGTGGCGCTGGCCTGCATCACGCATGAAGGGAGAATTCTAGCCACAGACGCCTTCCTCCAAGGTCTGGGGGAATGTTTCTACTTAGTCATATCTCCCTCACGTCCTTCAAGAGTTTTCAAGTTTCCTCTTTGTACCCATAAGCACTGATGACCAGTGACAACAATCTTTCTCAGATAAGGATTAATTAATGTTCTTGATGTCCCTCCTGGAAGTTAAGATAAACTACAGAACCACAGCTTCTGAGCAAGACCTGAACATTAATCTAATCCAGCACTATTTAAAAATACAATAAAAGCAGGTTTCCAGGCCTTTCCATCTGCATCTCCTGTGAAATCTTGTGTATTTCAAAACCTGTGTCCTCAGAATCAGATAATCTGCACAATAGAAAATTTACGGTAAAGGTTTTTCTAATCCAGTTAAAACTTTTTGGATATTTCCCTACTTTTGGGGTGGGTGAGTCATCTTGTTATACAATGAAGATCAGAGTCTGTTAGAAAATGTGGATGACTGTAATACTTCCTGGGCTTCCCTGGTGGCTCAGACAGTAAAGAATCTGCCTGCATTGTGGGAGACCTGGGTTCAGTCCCTGGGTTGGGAAGATCTCCTGGAGAAGGGAATGGGAACCCGTGCCAGTATTCTTGCCTGGACAACCCCACGGACAGAGGAGCCAGGTGGGCTGCAGTGCTTGCCTAGCTGCTTCAGTCTTGTCCAACTCTATGCGACCCCATGGACTGTAGCCTACCAGGCTCCTCTGTCCAGGGGATTCTCCAGGCAAGACTGCTGGAGTGGGTTGCCATTCCCTCCTCCAGGGGATCGTCCCATCTTCCCAAGGCAGGGATCAAATCCACATCATTGTGGGCAGATTCTTTACCATCTGAACCACTGGGGAAGCTCACTCAGTCCCAGGGAGGCAGTTCATGGGGCTGCCAAGGGTCAGGCAAGACTGAGCGACTTAACATGCAGGCAATCCAAAAAGAAGTGTCCGGCTGCACTTCCAGACCATCCTTTGTCTCCCTCCTGTCTTCAATATTGCCTGCACCTGTTATGGCGTTGAACTGACACCTCATCCTTGGTAGAGGTGGCTGTCATTCGTTCTTGATTACAAAGCTCAGTAACTCCCTGTCCCCCACCACAACCTCAAGCTCATCACAAAGGTGGTTATGACTGTATAATGCCTTGCTTAAAAGGCGTTTTTTTTTTTCCCCTCTCTGTTTTGCCTTTCAAGAAATACGCTGTGGTTGCTGAAGAATTTTTATGAACCTTGCAGACGAAAGCTGCTTTGTTTTCAAGGTGTGATGAGACCCGCCCAGGATATTTATAGCAACAGGTAGGTACGTGATCTCACTCCCGTGGACCGGAGAGCAAGGGTCAGATCCACCCCGCAACCCCGACTTTAATGCTCAAATTTTCTCTGGTAACAGTTTTCCCCTTGGGATATCATTGTTGCAGGGAGAAAGCCAAGTCTGTTTCCATGTTGGAAACTTGTTTGTCTGACTTGCTCTAACTATTATAATCATACTCAGTAGCTTCCCGGGAGGACCCTGCTCCTCTGCTGGACTGAAAACTAAAGTGCCTTTGTTCAGCTCAGGGAGAGATGGTTTGTCTCTGCCCACCTGTGAATAGATGAGATTCAGTTCAGTTCAGTCACTCAGTCGTGTCCGACTCTGTGCGACCCCATGGACTGCAGCACGCCAGGCCTCCCTGTCCATCACCGCTTCCCAGAGTTTACTCAAACTCATGTCCATCGAGTCAGTGATGCCATCCAACCATCTCATCCTCTGTCGTCCCCTTCTCCTCCCCCATTCAATCTTTCCCAGCATCAGGGTCTTTTCAAATGAGTGACTTCTTCACATCCAGTGGCCGAAGTGTACACATTTTAGTTTCAGCATCAGTCCTTCCAGTGAATATTCAGGACTGATTTCCTTTACGATGGACTGGTTGGATCTGCTCGCGGTCCAGGGGACTCTCAATAGATGTGATTAACATACCCCTCCCTTGGAGATGTTTTTGCAAGATTGAAGAGCCTTTCAGTTTACCTCCCCAGTGCCTGTCCCCCTCTGAGCCGGCTTCTGACTTCAGCTCCTGATTGCGTCTTTCTCTCGGATCTATAAAAGAACCTGGCATCCAGACCCCAATAAGATGCTTATTTTGGAGGCGCTAGCCTGCCCTCCTCTCGATCTCCCGGCTCCCAGATTTAAAGTCGCTTCTTGCCTCAACACCTCCTCGCTCGGATTCACTGGCCTGTCCTGCCCTTGAGCTGCAGAAGGCAATGGCAACCCACTCCAGTAGTCTTGCCTGGAGAATCCCAGGGTCAGAGGAACCTGGCGGGCTGCCCTCTATGGGGTCAAACAGAGTCCAATAGGACTGAAGCCACTTAGCAGCAGCAGCAGCAGCCATTAAGCAGAGAGAGCTTGGACTCAGAAGGGGAAGGTGTGCCTTTCCCTGGGTGTAAAACCCCAGCCTTGACCACCGACCTTCATCAGCCAGTCAGACCCCCCGGCGACCACTCTGCGGGACAGAACCTGGCAGGTGGTCTGAGCTCAGGGCACCGGCCCTTGTCTGAACCAGCGGCAGGGGCGAGCAGCCCCTTCCCCCTGCCCCGCCCACTCCCGGAGCGCATTCTTGGCATTCCAGCCCGAGGACTGGCAACCTGACCAGAGCAGCCGTCACACCCGGGGGTAAAAGCCACCCACAAAGGGCACAGCAGGGCTGGGGCGAGGCTGTCAGAAAAGCCACACCCAGAGCTGGTTCTGATTTCCTGCCACCTGCTCCCAGCGGGCCCACGCCTCCTTCCTGAAGTTCTTGCCGCTGCGATAGGCGGTCCCCACCCCGACCCCCAGGACGCAGGGGCCGGACACTCCCTTCCAAGGGCGGAAGGGCTGGAATTGCGCCAAACTATATGACTGAACTGAACTGAACTGATACGCTGGCACGGTGCTCAGATTGTGAGCCGTGGATTTGCGGCCGGGTGGACAGGGAGGCCTGGCGTGCTGTGATTCATGGGGTCTCAAAGAGTCGGACACGACTGAGAGACTGAACTGAACTGAACTGAGCCGGGTTGGGTGGGGGGCGTGGGGAGGTGGGGGTGTGGTGGGGACGGCTCAGAAAGGTTCATTCGAGGCCTTTCTAGTTGGGCCAGCCAAGCTGCAGCTGCAGAAGATCCCTGAGAGTCCCTTGGACTGCAAAGAGATCCAACCAGTCCATCCTAAAGGAAATCAGTCCTGAATGTTCATTGGAGGGACTGATGCTGAAGCTGAAACTCCAATACTTTGGCCACCTGATGCGAAGAACCGACTCATTGGAAAAGATCTTGATGCTGGGACAGATTGAAGGCGGGAGGAGAAAGGGACGACAGAGGGTGTGTGAGGTGGTTAGACAGTATCACTGACTCAATGGACTTGAGTTTGAGTGAACTCCGAGAGTTGTTGATGGACAGGGGAGCCTGGCATGCTGCAGTCCATGGGGTCACAAAGAGTCGGACACGACTATGCGACTGACCAGCAACCAGAGAAACAGTGGCTGGCTGGTATAAGTGGTATAGCTGTAATCACAGATGGCCTGAGACAGACCTCCACTAGGGAAAACGAAAACAAAACAAAAACTATCCTTGTGTGTCTGAAAGTTTAATGTATCTGATCATCTTGCATTTCTTTCCCCAAATCATCCCAGGTGTGTTTAAACCAGCGTCCCATCAGCTCCCATGCACTGCATTTGCTTGTTGTACTATCTGCCTCTTAGTAGTTTTGAAAACAGTTCTTTTGAAATAAAGATTTATCAGGGATTTCCCGGTGGTCCAGTGGTCAAGACTCTGTGTTCCCAATGCAGGGGACCAGGGTTCAATCCCTGGTCAGGAAACTGGATCCCACATGCTGCAAGTAGGACCTGGAGGAGCCTAATAAATTAAAAAAAAAAAAAAGAAAGAAATGATTTATCTGAAGCTGCCAAGAAACCCTCAAGGGAGGTCCCTGTGCAGCTTCTTGCTTCCCGCACTGTGGACACCGTTATAACATCACTTTTGTCCAACAAGGCTGGGCTGCTGGAAGTCACCCTGGTCCCTCACCAGGTCTGCTGTGGACTAATGGGCATGGCGTAGTCGGCTGAGCAACCGGTCAAATCCAGTTTTATTTTTTAGTATAAAGCGATAGTCGTTCAGTCGTGTCCAACTCTTTGCCAGCCCATGGACTCTTGGCCACCAGGTTCTTCTGTCCATAGGACTCTCCAGGCAAGAATACTGGAGTGGGTTGCCATTCCCTTCTCCAGGGGATCTTTGCCATGCAGGAATCAAACCCATGTCTCCTGCATTGCAGGCACATTCTTTACCAACTGAGCTATAAGGGAATGCCAAGGGAGCCACCAGGGAAGCTCTTTAAAAAAGTTATTTTTTAAACTTTGAACCACGCCCTCGGGCTCCTGGGCTGTTGCCACCTCTCACGCCCACGAGTCTCCCAGAAGAGCTTGGCAGGGACTCCACCCTTGGGGTGCCCCGGGATGTGGAGGCCGAGTGCGCACCTCACCCTATGAGCACCTGCTGTTGCTTGCTCCTTAGAAGAAAAGCAATGACCAAACCTAGACATGTAGCCAAAAGCAGAGCCATTACTTTGTCTGGGAAGGTCCGTACAGTCAAAGCTATGGTGTTTCCAGCAGTCATGTACAGAGGTGAGAGCTGGACGATTAAAAGGGGCTGAGTACCAAACAATTGATGCTTTGGAGTTGTGCTGGAGAAGACTCCAGAGAGTCCCTTGGACTGCAAGGAGATCCAACCAGTCCATCCTAAAGGAAATCAGTCCTGAATCTTTACTGGAAGGACTGATGTTGAAGCTGAAGCTCCAATGCTTTGGCCATCTGATGCGAAGAGCTGACTCACTGGAAAAGACCCTGATGCTGGGAAAGATTGGGGGCGGGAGGAGAAGGGGACAACAGAGGATGAGACGGCTGGATGGCATCACCGACTCGATGGACGTGAGTTTGAGCAAACTGCGGGAGCTGGTGATGGACAGGCAGGCCTGGCGTGCTGCAGTCCATGGGGTCGCGCAGAGTCGGACACGGCTGAGAGACTAACGCAGGTGCACGGACCGCAGCGGCCTTTCTGCTGCTGCGGGAGGCCGCGCGGTCTGCGGGGGAGGGAGTGGTACCCAGCGCAAGGCCGGGGCGGAGGCGCGGTGTAGAGGAGGCGTGGCTTAGCGGAGGCGTGGCTTAGCGGAGCGTGGCTTAGCGGAGGCGTGGCTTAGCGGAGGCGGGGCGGAGACCGGCCGTAACCAAGCCAGAGGGGCGGGGCCTAGCGGGCGTGGCCAGGGAAGTGGGCGGGTCAGAGGCCGGCCATAGCCGAACGTAGACTGGAAAGGGGAGTGGCTAGAGGAGGCGGGGCCACGCCCGACCGTGAGCGCAGGGTCGGGGCGGTGACGGGCCGTATCCGAACACAGAGGGGTCGCGGATGAGACGAGGCGTGGCTTAGCGGAAGTGTGGCCAGTGGAGGCGGCGCTAGAGGAGGCGGGCCTTAGCCGAGCGTACGGTAAGAAGGGGTGGGGCTTAGAGGAGGCGTGGCCGTCGGAGACGGGGCTAGCGAGACGGGCCGTAACCGAGGGCAGAGGGGGCGGGGCTTAGCAGGGCGTTGCCAATGGAGTCGGGACCAGCGGGGGCGTGGCCATTCGAGGCGGGGCGTAACCGAACGTAGTGTAGGAAGGGGAGTGGCCAGAGGCGGTGCGGCCAGCGGAGGCGGGCCAGTGGCGAACATAGAGTAGGAAGGGGCGTGGCCAGCGGAGGCGCGGCCAGCGGCGGCGGGCCAATGGCGAACGTAAAGTAGGCAGGGGCGTGGCCAGCGCCGGCGCGGCCAGCGGAGGCGGGCCAATGGCGAACGTAGAGTAGGCAGGGGCGTGGCCAGCGCCGGCGCGGCCAGCGGAGGCGGGCCAATGGCGAACGTAGAGTAGGCAGGGGCGTGGCCAGCGCAGGCGCGGCCAGCGGAGGCGGGCCAATGGCGAACGTAGAGTAGGCAGGGGCGTGGCCAGCGCCGGCGCGGCCAGCGGAGGCGGGCCAATGGCGAACGTAGAGTAGGCCGGGGCGAGGCCAGAGGCGGTGCGGCCAGCGGAGGCGGGCCAATGGAGAACTAGAGTAGGAGGGGGCGTGGCCAGCGGCGGCGCGACCAGCGGAGGCGGGCCAATGGCGAACGTATAGTAGACCGGGGCGTGGCCAGAGGCGGTGCAGCCAGCGGAGGCGGGCCAATGGCGAACGTAGAGTCGGAGGGGGCGTGGCCAGCGGCGGAGGCGGGCCCACGCCCGAGCCGCGCGAGCAGGGTCGGGGCCGGCGCCCGGGGCGGGCGCAGGGAGCGCGCTCGCGGCCCCGCCCAGCCCGCTTCCGCCGGCTCTTCCCTTGCCCGGAGCCTCGCGCTCGCCGCGGCCGGCGTTCGGGGCGGCGCGGGCGTGCCCCGAGGAATGCACGCGCAGCGCGGTGGCCGCGGCCCCCGGGACCCCGCCTCGCTGCAGCCGCCGCCGCCGCCCCCGGAGGCCGCGGGCTGCTCCCCGCAGCCGCCCCTGCACTGAGCGCCGCGCCGCGCCTTTGTCCCCGGCGCGCTCGGCCGCCCCCCGGGACGCGCATGGCGGGGCCCGGCTGATGCCGCCGCCCTCCGAGGCTGCGTCCGCAGGAGCCCGGCCCCGCGCTCCGCGCCCCGCGCCCCCCGCGCCCCCCGCGCGCCCCGCATGGAGGCGCGCGCGCCGGCCGAGGCGGACGCCGCCGGCCCCCGAGCAGGACCCGCGGAGCCCACCGCGGGCGCGCCCGAGCCCGAGCCGCTCGCCTACCGGCCGGACGACTTCCACATGCGGGCCACCGTGGGTGAGTTCTCTGCGCCGCCGGCCCCCGGCTTGGACTCGGATCCCGCACACAAAAGGGTCGCGTGCGCTCGCCCCTGCGGCGCCGGCTCCCGGGGCGCGCCCCCTCCCCGCCTGCCTGCGCGGGGGTCCCTCCAGCGCCCCTCCACTTGCAGGGCGCCTCCCGCCGACCCCTCTGGTCCTGGAGAGCCGTCCCTCTCTCCCGATCGTCCAAACTCTTTACTTACATCTCTCCCCACCCTCCCCAGAGCCTCCCCGCCGGGCTTCCCCTGGTCTGCACTGCCCCCCACCTCCCGAGCGCTCCCCGATTGAGGCCTCCCCACCGTGGTCCTTACGAGCCCCACCTGCGGCGCCGGCTCTCCCGCGGCGCGCCCCCTCCCCGCCCGCCTGCGCGGGGGTCCCTCCAGCGCCCCTCCACTTGCAGGGCGCCCCCCGCCCGACCCCCGCTGGTCCTGGAGAGCCGTCCCTCTCTCCCGATCGTCCAAACTCCATTTATTTACATCTCTCCCCACCCTCCCCAGAGCCTCCCCGCCGGTCTTCCCCTGGTCTGGACTGCCCCCCACCTCCCGAGCGCTCCCCGATTGAGGCCTCCCCAACGTGGTCCTTACGAGCCCCACCTGCGGGCACTCTCGGGATCTTTCAAAGTCTCTTTATTGCGATTTCCCGCCCGGTACACACCCCCCCCCCCAATCCCCTTCGCTGGACTGTCTCCCCCCACCCCTCTCCAGCGCTCCTAGATTTAGAAGGCACCACCCCGGCCCTTGAGATCTCGTCTCCCCCACCTGCGGGCACTCTCGATCTTTCAAAGTCTCTTTATTGAGAGCCCCCCGCCCCCCCATCCCAACGCCGGGCGGTGCCCCCCAGCAACCATCTCCTTGTCACCATCACCCCCACCACCCCGACGTCACAAAGCCTGCCGGGATCAGTGCACACTGGTGGTCCCGCGCGGGCCCTCCCCACCGCGCCCCCCACCGGGGCCGGGACTCTTGGGCACACAGGCAGGGTCCGTGGAGACACCTGCCGACTTCACCTTGGTCCGTCTCCCCTCCCCTTGTCCAGCGGCAGGATGCTCCCGCTTGGGCTTTACAATTCTAGGCTGTCCAGTGGCGTTCTGGGAGGAGGTTCCTTACATCGTAGTTCTTTCCCTGTGTGTGCATTTGAACATTCGGCGTGGCCCATGGAGTTTTGGGGGGCAATGCACGGCATTGGAGGTAGATGATAGCAGACTACACGTTTTGTTACGTCGTGGTACCTTTCCTGTTTGCCTTTGAAACTTGGCATCTCTCTTTTTTTTTTTTTTTATTAATGCAACACTAACTTTCCACCTCCACCTTTGTACCTGAACACTCCTACGCAACTGAATAGATAAAGTTTCCCGGTCCCCAGACGTGTTGGTTTCTGGAGTCTGCCCCCGAGGGGTTAGAATGTCCCAACCCCACAAGGGCGCTTCATTCAGCCCCGGGGGCTCAAGCCAGCCTGTCACTTCTTGACACCCCTTTGTTGCTAAGGGCCTTGTGCCAGCCTGTCCCTCTTTTGCCTTTTTCATATTGCTGTGGGGTTGTGGAGAGACAAGAATACTGCAGTGGTTGGCCAGTGAAGGACAGGGGAGCCTGGTGTGCTGCAGTCCATGGGGTCCCAAACAGTCAGACGTGACTTAGCAACTCGACACCCACCGCCATCACCACCCTCCTTTTCAAGGGAGGAAGCACTGAGTTCAGGGTCATGCTTGAGGCTTCATAAGAGCAAAGGGCACAGCCAGAGTGGCCTTGAAACTTCCCCTTTTTTCCGTAACTTCTTGGCCGTGTGTAGTCAGCAGTGAGGGGAGGGTCCGCAAGAAGCCTGGTTTGGGATGGAGAGAATGGATGGCACCCTCCGTCTGTCCTGCCGTTCACGTCCTCTCCCTGTCTGTCCGGTTCTTCTCTAGCTCCTTCCGGCTTCTCTGTCTCCGTCTGTTCTCTTCCCCTTCCTGTCTGCCCCTCCCTCTCAATTTCATCTCTATCCCATTTTCACTGTCTCTGTGTCCCTCACCGTCTCTGGCTTCTCTCTCTCTTCCTCCCTCTGGGGCACTCCACTGGGCTGATTTAAGAAGCTGCCCGTGTTTTTTTATTTTTCCAGGGCAGCAGAGGAGGTGAGAAACCCCAGATCGGGGCGCAGTCACCCCCCCTCCCCCCGCTAGCTGTAAAACGCTCATCAACAATGGAAAGTTGGTAGAGGCCCCGCTGGCCCCTTGGCACACAGCTCTGGCAATTGGATCTGTTTGGGGCACTGAAGCCAGTCTCTTGTGAAAGATGCCAGGGTGTCGGGCAGGGCCCCCCCCCTCCCCGGGGGCAGGTGGGTGGGCTGCAGGCCTGAGGTCGCCTGGTGTCTGCAGCCCCCTGGGGACACTCTGGGCGCTTGCCTGGTGGGCATGGGGAGCCCTGGTGAGTCATCTGGTCCTTAAAAATAGAGCGCCACTGCCCCTGGGGACGAAGCGGGGCCGGATAGGGTAAGACGAGCTCTCTTTGCCTTTCATAATGAAGAAGATGCTAGCGCTTCAAGGATAACTTCCTGTGGGCTCCAAGGGTATGAAGGGAGAGCCAGGTCATCCATATTCAGGATGTTGGACTAGCTCAGGTGTGGGACCAGGGTGGGTGTGTGTGTGTGTGTGTGTGTGTGTCGCTTTGGAGCTTTGCTGACTTTTTTTAAAAAATTTTTTACTGAAGGATAATTGCTTGACAGAATTTTGTTGTTTTCCGTCAAACCTCAAGATGAATCAGCTGGTATACTGCTTTTTGTTTTGAAATCACGTTTGTTTTGAAATCACCTTTTGCCAAGACTTTTTTCTTTAATGTTGCAAGATTCGTGTGAGAATCTTGCAACATTAAAGAAAAATCAGGCAGATGCACTGCCTGAGATGCTAAGAAATTCACAATAAGCTTGGAAAAGTCCTCAATCCTCCAGAGGTGTCACAGTTTCCAGTAACTTTATACAATAAGCTGTCCCAAACAAAAGTGAGAGGCTGCCTGCTGTTAGAATGCAGTCCAGACTAGCCTGCTGTCTCTTCATCCTAAATTTCCACTCGGGGAAACTACAGTTTCCCTTTTCACTGCTCACAGACCCATGCTTCACCAGCCCTCATCACAAACAGGCTCCCGTGGTGTCTATGAACTGTCTGTACACACTCTTCCAGCTGAGGAAGGCCTTTCTGCATGACATGAAAGGAACCCACACACAAAACACAAAACAAACTAACCGCTCCCACAAGCCTCTTAGCCTTTATCACGGGCCCCACCCCCTCGGAAACTTCCAGAATGAGTCAGGGTGGCTGGACCTGTCCCCCAGCCTGAATATGTCATTCGCTCTGTTGTGTCCGACTCTGTGCAACCTCATGGACTGTAGCCCGCCAGGCTCCTCTGTCCATGGGGATTCTCCAGGCAAGAATACTGCAGTGAGTTGCCACTCCCTTCTCCAAGGGGATCTTACCCACCCAGGGATCGAACCCGGGTCTCCTGCATTTTCAGGCAGATTCGTTACCAATTGAGCCACCACCCTGAAGGGTGTATTAGAGCCCTGGCATCACACAGTGAGGCATTTTCATCTGGTTTCGTGTCTTCCTTTCATTTTGCCTGTGAGCTGAGCCCCGGGGGAGTGACCTGTGGGACTGAATTTCTGACTCACCATCCCCCAGGGATGGTTGTGATGATGTTTGATCTCTTAGCGCAGGTGGAACTCGGCAGGTGGGCACAGGTGTGCTTCTGCCTGATTTAGCAAAAAAAGGAGCCAGGGCTTCTCAGATGGTGGGACAGCCCCCCTCCACCCCCCAGCCTCCCTGCTGTTGGGCAGAGGGACCATGACCTCAGAAGCTAGCTGGCAGCAGACGGCCCCGTTCATGGGGAGGCCACGACATCTTGGAGAGCTTAGTCAATAGGGAGGACAGCCAGTGAGCAGTAAGTGATCAGATGCTCTTGTTCTGTGCTCCTGGATAAACCCTCTCTGGGAAACTGTCCAGAATTGCAGTTCTCCACGAATTCAAACAGCTTGGAAGAAAGCTTTACTTGTATTGGTGAAAAATCTCACAAAAGGGCGTTTTTATTTATTTTGAAAATGTTTATTTATTTGGTGGTGCCAGGTCTTCGCTGTGGCACGTGGGATCTAGTCCCCCGACCAGGAAGTGAACCTGGGCACCCTTTGTTGGGAGTGTGGCGTCTTATCCACTGGACCACCGTGGAAGTCCACAAAGGGCATTTTTAAAAGGGCTTGGAGCCGCGGGAGTGGGGTGGGGTACCATCTTGGCTAAGCTGATTTCCTGGATTGGAAAACTCAGGCTCAGTTACAGCAGGAATGGTTTGCAGCCACGCTTGATTTCTTGTCCTCAGCAGAAACAGTGGTTGTATTAAAAAGAAACGTTTTGGAATAATAGTAAGCGCGCAGGGGATTCCCAAAACCCACAGCTAGTCTTGCGTATCAATCACAACGCTTTCCCTCCTGCAACATCTTCTTTAGCTGTCATTCGATATCAGGACCAGGATGTTGGCTGTACATACGGCTATATTCAAGTAGATAAGCAGCAAGGACCTGCTGGACAGCACAGGGAACTCTGCTCAATCCTCTGTAATAACCTTATGGTCACGAGGGGGTGGGGTGGGGGAAGGGATAGTCAGGGAGTTTGGGATGGACATGGACACACTGCTGTGTTTAACATGGAGAGCCAGCAAGGACCTGCTGGACAGCACAGGGAGCTCTGCTCAATGCTCTGTAATAACCTTATGGTCACCAGGGGGAAGGATAGGGGAAGGGATACTCAGGGAGTTTGGGATGGACATGGACACACTGCTGTGTTTAACATGGGGAACCAGCAAGGACCTGCTGGACAGCACAGGGAACTCTGCTCAATCCTCTATAATAACCTTATGGTTCCCAGGGGGAAGGATGGGGGAAGGGATAGTCAGGGAGTCTGGGATGGACATGGACACACTGCTGTATTTAACATGGAGAACTAGCAGGGACCTGCTGGACAGCACAGGGAACTCTGCTCAATGTCATGTGGCAGCCTGGATGGGAGTGGAGTTTGGCAGGGAATGGATACACGTATATGTATGGCTGAGTCCCTTTGCTGTCCACCTACAACTGTCCCAACATTGTTGATCGGTTATATTCCAGTATAAAGTACAAAGCTTTTTGTCTTTTACGTTTTTAGAAAATGAACCAGGATGTTGGAATGGGTTCCATATTCTGTTAAGAGAGCGTAGCCCCAATCACTGTGCCCACTTGTCATGGAAGCTCTTTTGAATGTGTGAGAAGGGTGTGTGTCTGTGTGTGTGTGTGCATGTGTGTGTAGTTCTGTGCAGTTTTATGCTGGGAGTCCGTCTGGGCAGCCCCCGCCCGTGACTGAGATCGAGATCAAGGCACAAAACTCATTCCCTGACCCCGGGAGTGTGCTCCCATCTGACTGTGTCTTAGCATAGCGTCACGCTGTCGGAAAGCCGTGTGTTCTTACGATCTGGGAGGCCTTCCCGTAGTGAATAATTAAACCTGTACTCTTCTCTCTTAACCATCGTTTTCCTTTCAGCTGCTACGCCTCTTGGCTCCCCAGAATCGACCCTAATCTCTCTCCCTCCCACGCGAACGGGCTTCTGCTCCCAAACCGCAAGACAAACAGGACGTCCGTGGCAGGTGGAATCCCGACGGGCGAGATCCCCCGTGCTGGTGGATTGACTCCTTGTCTGGGCGGTGTTGACAGGAGCCGCCATTAGGAGGGAATGTGGTCTCTTGCGCCACGAGGCTGTTTGTGTTCACCTTCTGATCTGAACTCACCTTGCGTGGGTGCAGAGGAGAGTTTCATCCTGAAAACATCGCGGCAACTTTGCAAGTTAGGTAAAAGACCAGAAAAGAATATTGCTTCTTACACAAGTCCTGCAGGCTCTTTGTCCTCATTTTTTTTTAAAAAAAAGTTTATTTATTTTGTTTTACTCTTTGGCCATGCTGGGTGGCTTGTGGGATCTTAGTTCCCTGACCAGGGATTGAACCTGTGCCGCCTGTGTTGAAAGCATGGAGTCTTGACCCCAAGACCACCAGGGAAGCCTCTGTTCCTTCTCATTTTTTTTAAAGACTGCAGTGACATTGATGTAACGTGAAAGGAACTGTTTTCCAGGGAAGCGTCTAGTGACCTTTTGCATATCCACAGAGTTGCGTGGCCCTCCCTTCTGTGAGGTTCCAGAACGTGTTTGTCCCCCGCCAAGGAGACTCTCTTGCAGTCGTGCCTGCCCCGCACCCCAGCCGTTTCTTGCCCTTCCAGCCGCTGAGAACACCCTGTCTGCTGTCTGTCTCCACGGTTCCCTGGGCATCTTCGCATAGACTCTTTTCTCAGCTTCCGTCTCCGCGGGGTGGGGCCTTTGTAAACTTTTCATCTCCAAGGGTTGTAGCTCAGCGGATAAAGAAGCCACCTGCTGGTGCAGGAGACCCGGGTTCGATCCCCGGGTCGGGGAAGATTCCCCTGGAGAAGGAAATGGCAACCCACTCCAGTATTCCTGCCTGGGGAATCCCGTGGATGGAGGAGCCCGGTGGGCTACAGTGCATGGAGTCACCAAGAGTCGGACACAACTGAGCGACTGACACTTCGCTTTAGGAGAAGCTTGGGAGGTGCAGAGGCGAAAGTTCCCTGCTCGGGAGAAAGAAAAGGAAAACTAGCCTGAGGAAGGAAAAACACAGGACGGGGAGGGCCATCCAGGAGTAGAAGAGTGCAATGGAAAACAACCGCGTTTTCATTTCCCTCGGGGAAAGAGGGAGAGGGGGCTGAGTTAACAAGCCAGAGGTACGTCCCCACAAAGCCTGTGGTCCTGGGTCGGCTAGACCCTCGGGCACGGACACACACACAAATCATGGCCCCTCTAACTTGACAGTGGGACCTTCACTTTGAAACAGGCTCTCTGCAGACGTGATGAACTGAAGGGTCTGAGATGAGCTTCCCCCTGGATGGGGGTGGCCCTAAACCCAGGGACAGGGTCCTTATGAGACACAGAACAGGAGAGACACAGATGCAGAGGAGAAGCCACGTGGAGACGGAGGCAGAGCTGGGAGGGAGGCGGCTGCCAGTCCAGGGGCGGACGCCTGGACTCCCCAGAAGCCGGAAGAGGCAGGGAGGACCCTCCCCTGGAGCCTCTGCAGGGAGCTCAGCCCTGGGACCCCTTGACCTCAGACGTCCAGCCTCCAGGGCTGGGGGAGGCTGGATGTGTGTGGTTGTTAAGTCCCCACATCGTAGGAGCCCCAGGAAGCTAATGTAGGTAGCAGAGAGGACTGCGGAGTTGCTTTCTACGCGACTTTGGAGCTTGATCCGTGAATAATGGGTTAGCCTGAATCCTCGGAGGTCGAGGAAGCCCGGTTCCACGTCAGATGAGTGTTTTCCAAGGTTATTCTTACCCCATGCAGAAGGTGTCTGAAGCCAGGAAGCCACGTGTTCATTTCAGAGGACCGTGCGTGCGTGTTCAGTCACTCAGTCGTGTCCTGACTCTTTGGAACCCTGTAGACTGTAGCCCGCCAGGCGCCCTCTTTCCACGGCAGGAACAACTGGAGTGGGTTGCTCTTTCCTTCTCCAGGGGGATCTTTCCGACCCAGGGATCGAACCCGCATCCGTGACGTCTCCTGCATGGGCAGGTGGGTTCTTTACGACTGGTGCCACCTGGGGCAGCCCCTTCAGAGGACGAGGCGTCCCTCATTCACCGCTTGGCAGAGCTCCTTGGGGCAGAGCCTCCACCAGCCTCCTGTGTGGTCAGGCCAGCGGCTACCATCTTGAATCCATCCCGACCTTGGCGTCTTGCTGGGCACACCATCCATGGGGTATCTTATCAGCAACACAGATCAACTTCTCACGATTCTGGAGGCTGGAAATTCAAAGTTGGGGCGGTTGGATTTTGGTCCGAGAGGTCTCCTGGGTTGGCTTCTAGCGGCGTCCTCAAGGGTGCTAGATAGTAGGAAGCTCTTCTAAGGATGCTAATCCCATCCTCATGAATTCTCAACCTCATCCCGTCGCAGAGAGCCACCTCAATACACCATCATGATGTGCCCGCGTGTATGTGTGTGTGTGTGTGTGTGGTGTTTGGACTTCCACCTGAACATTTTGAAGGGACACACACATTCAGACTATAAGATTGATGTCTGCTGATGTGTTGACCTACCTTCCCTCGAGGTCAAAGGTTGACCTGCCTTTGGGGCTGCAGGCGGCTGTCTCCAGCAGCACCATCACGTTCCTGCATCCTAGAATCCTGACAGGAGAACACCTGTCCCCCTGGGGCTGGGGACGAAGCCTGCTTGACCCCCTCCTGGGTCATCCGTGTAGATCAGGGCACGGTGGCGTGATGCGGACGTCAGCCTTGCTTCTTGGGTGGGTACCACCGAGGAGGTCACATCCGTCTCTAAGGAAAGGGCCAGAACAGCCTGTGACACAGGCGTGACTATCCCCTCCCTGGGTCACTTGACCCTTGCAACCACCTTGTCCTTCCTGTCGGGGAGAGGGAAGAAAAAAAGCCGCAGTCATGATTCTCAAGAAAACCTTTCTCATTCGCTTTGGGCATCACTCCGTGGGGCTTTCCTGGTATTTTCCCCAAGTTTTTTTTTTTTTTTTAGACACCCACATGTCCCCACCCTCAGACCATTCGAAAACATTTCCCTTTGTTGAAACTGCAAGTGCTTTTTCTTGCCGGGAAGAACCAGTCGATACCGGGAGAAAGGCAGGTTCACTTTCTGGGAGCTCCGGTCCCGGGGAGGACCACAGGCGTCTCCGTGGATTTTCACGGAGGGCTCTGGGAAGAAAAGGACCAACCAGGGCCTTTCGGGGTATCCTCCCCAGACGCTCAGGATGTGAGCTGATGGGGGTTTGCGGTGAGAGCACGTGGCTCCCGGTTTGGCAGACAGCTGTGCTTGTGCCGTGTCCGCAGAGAGACAGAAGAAGGAAGTGTCATGTCTGGGGTCTCCTCTTCTGAGGACACATAGATGGGCCCTCCTGGATTAGGGCTCCACCCTCAGGACATCCTTACTCATTAGAGGTTTCATCTCCACTCACTGTCCCACCAGGACGCTGAGTCGTGTCCGACTCTTTTGCGACCCCATGGAGTGTAGCCCACCAGGCTCCTCTGTCCGTGGGATTCTCCAGGCAAGAATCCCAGAGTGGGTTGCCACGCCCTCCTCCAGGGGATCTTCCCAACCCAGGGATGGAACCCAGACCTCCCGCATTTTGCAGGCAGATTCTTTACCAGCTGAGCCAGAAGGGAAGCCCAAGAATCCTGGAGTGCATAGCCCATCCCTTCTCCAGGGCATCTTCCCGACCCAGAAATCGAACCTGAGTCTGCCACGTTGCAGGCAGATTTTTTACCATTTGAGCCACTGGGGAATGCCTTGGGACAATTTAAGACCCTTCGCAGCCAAATAAATAAATACTTTAGTAAAAGAAAGACTCTTCCTTACGACAAATGGGAAACACATTGACCAACATATGGGGCTGGAGGTGGGAGTGTGTGCGCAGTGGGGAAGGTGTTCATGACCGCTTGAGGCTGTCCACCACTAATTGCCACCTCCACCAGGCAGGCCCCTCCCTGGTGCTGGAGAAGCAGAACCAGTTTTGAATGTTACAGGAGGGCCCCAGCCCCAGGACTGCTCCTGGATAAGATAGATCCAAAACCTTCCCTTCGAGGAGGAGCTTCTGGCTCCGGGATGCACCTTCAGACACACAGCTCTGAGCCGCGGGTCTCAGAGCGGGGGACGTCGGGTGGGCAGCCGCGTGGAATCCCGGAAACCATGCTCATATCCACCCCGGCAGCAGAGACGCGGGTGGTGGAGGAGAGGCTTGTTCAAAAGGAGCCTTTAGAGTGTCGCTTGGTTGAACATCACGAGTCCATTTACTTCCCTTTTTTTTTTTGGTAGGCTTTGTTCAGTTGGGAAGTCCTGTCTGACTCTTTATTACCCCATGGACTGCAGCACGCCAGACTTCCCGATCCTTCACTGTCTCCCCAAGTTTACTGAAATTCATGTCCATCGGCAGACTTAGCAGGCTTTTCTTTTTTTCTGAGGTTACCCTTCGAAGAATAACAAAATCAACACTACAGATACTTCTGTGTTTCTGTGTCAGCGGCTCAGTCATGTCCCACTCCTTGCGACCCCATGGACTGTAGCCCACCAGGCCTCTCTGTCCATGGGTTTCTCCAGGCATTCCCTTCTTCAGGGGATCTTCCCAACCCAGGGATCGAGCCCCAGTCTCCTGCCTTTGCAGGCGGATTCTTTATGGTCTGAGCCACCAGAGAAATTAATGGGTGCTTGTTGCTGCTGCTGCTAAGTCACTTCAGTCATGTCCGACTCTGTGCGACCCCATAGACGGCAGCCCACCAGGCTCCCCCGTCCCTGGGATTCTCCAGGCAAGAACACTGGAGTGGGTTGCCATTTCTTTCTCCAATGTGTGAAAAGTGAAAGTGAAGTCGTTCAGTCGTGTCTGACTCGTAGCAACCCAATGGACTGCAGCCCACCAGGCTCCTCCATCCATGGGATTTTCCAGGCGAGAGTACATACATCGGAGTGGCGTGCCATTGCCTTCTCCGATGAATGCTTGTAAGCTACTCTTAATTGCAGAAATAGGCTTCCCCACATTTCAGGGCCGGGATCTCCGATGCTATGGTGGACTGGGTAGACAGAATGCTGCATCTTTTGCTAAATTCCTGAAGCTGAAGCTCCAATACTTCAGCCACCTGATGCGAAGGGCTGACTCATTGGAAAAGCCCCTGATGCTGGGAAAGATTGAAGGCGGGAGGAGAAGAGGATGCCAGAGGGTAGGATGGTTGGATGGCATCACCGACTCGATGGACATGGGTTTGAGTAGGCTGCGGGAGTTGGCGATGGACAGGGAGGCCTGGCGTGCTGCAGTCCATGGGTTGCAGAGTCGGACGCGGCTGAGTGATCTGAAGAGACATTTCTAAGGATGAGGTGAGGAGGGATGAGCACGTACGTGCTTGACTTTATCTTACAGTCTGTAAACAGTACATTAGAATACGTGAGTCCACACCCCTTTTCCAAAGGAATACCCAAGAGAGAAGTAGCAATAAAGTCATAATTGCGAGTCGTCAATCAGATGAAATAATTCAGTTGAAGCGTATCTCTTTCCAAGAGATGGGGACTGGATCAGGAAGGAAATGCGATGTGCTTTATATTCTTGCCTGGAGAATCCCATGGATGGAGGAGCCTGGTGGGCTACAGTCCATGGGGTCGCAAAGAGTCGGACACGACTGAGCGACTTCACTTCACTTCACTTCACTTTTAGCCTTGTATGAGAAATGGTGTTCAGGTCCGTGTTGCTGAATGTACTTGGGTTTCTGCTGGCCTCTGAATTCTCTCCAGGTGGCTCGTGTGCACACTTTCTTGATGAGGCAGCTCACCGCGGGGGACGGCTTTGGAGGGAAGCCTCCCTGGGGTTCCTGTGAAAAGGTGGACAAGGACTTGAACTGATGGCTTCACCCTGCTGGCTCCTTCTCTGGGCAGCCTCTCCGCGGAACAAAGGAGCCAGCACAGCTGAGGCTGGGTGTGGCCGGCGGGGCTCTGACTGCAGAGAAAGCCGGCCTTTGTAGCGGTGAGGGCGCCCAGAGTCTGAGTGTGGAGGGAGAGATGGAAGCAGGGCTCTTGTGATCCTGAGCGGGGTGTGTGTGGGCGCGCACTTAAGCCCTGGGGCTTGCAGGAAGCAGGCAAGGGGCGGACAGTGAACCGGCTTACGTTTGGGAGCAGTTCCTCCCCCCTCAAAAAAAAATTAGTTCAGGTTGAAAACTCGAGCTTGGAGTCTAACTAAAGTGTTAACTCAGTCGTGTCCGACTCTCTGCGACCCCCTGGACTGCAGCACACCAGGCCTCCCTGTCCATCACCATCTCCTGGAGCTTGCCCAAGTTCATGTCCATTGAGTCGGTGATTCCATCCAACCATCTCGTCCTCTGTCGTCCCCTTCTCCTCCTGCCTTCAATCTTTCCCAGCATCAGGGTCTTTTCCAGTGAGTCAGCTCTTCCCATCAGGACCTATTGTATAACACAGGGCCCTCTGCTCAATACTCTGTAATAACCTTACGGCCACCAGAGGGGAAGGATGGGGGAAGGGGTAGTCGGGGATTTTGGGATGGACATGGACACACTGCTGTATTTAACATGGGAAGCTGTATACAGTTTCATTTTTTGGAAGTTCTACTTGAGTGACAGTTTCCATTTATCCTTAACACCTTCATTAAAAAAAAAAAAAAGCAAATTTACCCATTATAAGAAAAAAAAACCCACCAAGGAGTCAGAGCATTACGTGGATCCTTGAATGTAAACAGTTCCTGTTGGGATGTAATTTTACTCACAAAGAGGTTCATTTAGTTGATCCTCAAAAAAATTAGTTAGCATTTTTTTTTTTCCTTTGGTAACGGATTCTGGGGTATTTGTTGTATTGACTTGGTCAATACAATTCCTAGTTTTCTCTCTCTTTTTTTTAAGGATTCTCCATCGTGTTCTCCCAGAAGCCTGTTTCTAAGAGGTGCCCATTTCGGGACAATTGGCCTGGCTTCCTTTAAGAGCAAAAGTAAAAATGCAGGGGCTGACAGCTTTCGACATCAGCTAGACAGCTAGACAGCTTTAGCATCGCCTCTAGCACCTGGGATGCTGTTTACGGTGGGGTGTGTGGTTGGGTGGACTTGGTTCTTGACCTCCTGGGTGAGGTCTGCCTTTGTGCAAGAAGCAACCGTCTTTTAATTGTCCAGCGATTTCGTGTGCTTTTCTGCCCACACGAGTTGGAGCACACACCTGTATTCGTGGGAAGGATTCTGGCCAAGGCAGGGGCGGCGCGGGTGGGAGAACCCTTCTGGCTGTTGAAAACACTCCGGTTCTTTGCATGTTGACAAACAGCTCTGGACGAAACCTGAGGCCTGCTCCCTCTTAGGACAGGAAAAGCCATCCTCTGTTCTGGGACTCATGGCCTGGCTTGACTGTTGAGTCAGCTCGAAGGTAGTTCCTGCCTGGGCAGGTAGTTCCCAGGTGTGTGTGTGTGTGTGCTGTGTGTGTGTGTGCGTGTCTCTGTGTGTGTCTGTGTACGTGTATCTATGTGTGCGTGTGTGTGTGTGTGTTTAAGTCGCCCAGTCGTGTCCGACTCTTTGCAACCCCATTGACTGTACAGTCCATGGGATTCTCCGGGCCAGAATACTCCAGTGGGTGGCCTTTCCCTTCTCCCGGGGGATCTTCCCAACCCAGGGATGGAGCCCAGGTCTCCCGCATTGCAGGCGGATTCTTTCACAGCTGAGCCACCAGAGAAGTTCCCAGGTAAGACAGTCCCAAACCTGCCCCGGAAGGTGGTTAGTATTTGTCCCTTTAGAACGTCTTAGTTCGGAAGCAGTGTGACCTCTGAGGGTCGGGGTCCCAGGCTGCTGTGTTCGCAGCCCAGAAAAGACGCCAGTGAATGGGGACAAACATCTTGCAGTGATATGAGAGCAGAAGACTGCATTAGCGTTAAGATTAGGATGTCAGCCCAGCCCAGGAACCACCCAGCCGTACTGAGAGCAGGCAGATTTCTGAAGGAAGGCAGATTGACAGGCGGTCTATGGAGACGGAGTGACTAGCTTTTCTTAGGACTCTTGAGAATGACTGGGGTAATCCTAGGGGTAACATATCCGCCTGCCATGCAGGAGACCTGGGTTCCATCCCTGGGTCGGGAAGATACCTTGGAGAAGGGCATGGCGACCCACTCCAGTATTCTTGCCTGGAGAATCCCATGGACAGAGGAGCCTGGTGGGCTACACTCCATGGGGTCGCAACTGAGCAAACCAGCACATATTTTTGGTCAACTTGAGTAGTGGAGACGTTGTCTTTCGGTGGCTTTTTATTTGTTGCCGGCGTTGAACTTGACTTTCCCAAGTGGCTTGGCGTGGCGTCGCCCTTTGAAAATACATCTCTGGCATGTCCAGACTCTGCACCAACCCGCCGTGCCTGGGCTTGCAGAACGGTGTGTGTCCTGGGTGATGACTGCACTCTCTGGCTCCAGCCGGGCCAGCCTCAGGCCAGGGGCGTTTGGAGACACACCGCTGTTTGTTTTTCCTCGTAGCTTTATGGATCCTGTGGGCTTGCCCAGAACACGGTGTGCGTGCATCGTGCAAAAATGAAGGTTGGGAGCTTGCCCTAGTCCGGGGTCACGGGGGACATTTTTCTTTAATGTGCTTCAGCATCTTTTAAAAAAATTACTCATTTGTGTATTTATCTGACTGCACCAGATCTTAGTTCTGACACACGAGCTCCTAGTCACCTGGCAACTGGTTCCCTGCTGTTGTTGTTGAATTGTTAACGAGTGTCCGACTCTTTGCGACCCCCTGGACTGCAGTACGCCAGGCTTCCCTGTCCATCACCAACTCCCGGAGTTCACTCAAACTCATGTCCATCGAGTTGGTGATGCCATCCAGCCATCTCATCCTCTGTCGTCCCCGTCTCCTCCTGCCCCCAATCCCTCCCAGCATCAGAGTCTTTTCCAGTGAGTCAACTCGTCGCATGAGGTGGCCAAAGGATTGGAGTTTCAGCTTTAGCATCAGTCCTTCCAATGAACACCCAGGACTGATCTCCTTTAGGATGGACTGATTGGATCTCCTTGCAGTCCAAGGGACTCTCAAGAGTCTTCTCCAACACCACAGTGCAAAAGCATCAATTCTTCGGCGCTCAGCTTTCTTTGTAGTCCAACTCTCACATCCATACATGATTACTGGAAAAACCACAACTCTGACTAGACAGACCTTAGTTGGCAAAGTCATGTCTCTGCTTTTTAATATGCTGTCTAGGTTGGTCATAGCTTTTCTTCCAAGGAGCAAGCGTCTTTGAACTTCATGGCTGCAATCAGCATCTGCAGTGATTTTGGAGCCCCCAAAAATAAAGTCTGACACTGTTTCCACTGTTTCCCCATCTATTTCCCATGAAGTGATGGGACCGGAATCCGTGACCTTAGTTTTTTGAATGTTGGGTTTTAAGCCAGCATTTTCACTGTTAGTTCCCTGACCAGGGATCAAACCTGCATGAGAGAAGGTGACGTCTCAACCTCTGAAACACCAGGGAAGTCCTTTTTCTCTCCTTCTTAACAGGAAAAGACCAGCAGCCTCGCTGTGATCGGTACATTGACAACGGTCTGAGACATCAAGCTGGCAGAAGGCTTGAGATCCCGGAACAGACGAAGAATTAAGGGAACCCAGGAGATGATAAAAACCAAGAGGGGAGCCTGGCAGGAATTTTTTTCTTTTAACAAGTCTCACTTTGAGTCCCATTTTCAGAGCACTTTGACAGGATACTGTGTTGATGAGCGAAAGCAGGAAGTGGTGATAAGTAACAGTCCGAGATTTTGGCAGGCTGGCTGGACATGACAGAGGAGGGGGGTCTTCTTCATCCTGGTGAATTTTGTTATCGTTCGGGAGCTGGGGGCTCCCAAAGGCATCGTTTTCCTCTGCACCTTTCTCTTTTGGGCTTGAGGGGGTGTCGCCAAGGCGGTGCGTGCTGCGGGTCCGTCTCTTTCTCCATGAACATCCAGGGGTCCCCTTGTGTTGGCTTCCTGGAGCTGTTGTTACAGACCATTACTAAACCAGGTGGCTTAAAACCACACCTATCCATCCTCCCCCAGCCCTGGAGACCAGACGTCTGAGATCAGGGTGTCCCAGGGCTGAGCTCCCTGCAGAGGCTCCAGGGGAGGGTCCTCCGCGCGTCTTCCGGCTTCTGGGGGCTCCAGGCGTCCGTCCCTGGGCTGGTGGCCGCCTCCCTCCCGTCTCTGCCTCCGTCTCCACGTGGCTTCTCCTCTGTGTCCATGTCTTTCCCCTTCTGTGTCTTATAAGGACCCTGTCGTGGGGTTTAGGGCCACCCCCATCCAGGAGGAACCTCATCTCAGACCCTTCACTGCATCACGTCTGCAAATACCTTCTTTCCAAGTAACTCCCCATTCTCAAGTTCTGGGTGGGGACTTCCCGGGTGGTCCAGTGGCTAAGATTCCACACTCCCAGCGCAGGGGGCGTGGGTTTGATCCATGGTCAGGGAAGTAGTTCCCTCATGCAGCAGCTGAGACCAGGTTTGAGCCAAGTAAATTAAAAGAGTGTGTGTGTTAGTCGCTCAATCACGTCCGACTCTCTGGACCCCATGGGCTGTAGCCCGCCAGGCTCCTCTGTCCATGGGATTCTCCAGGCAAGAACACTGGAGTGGATTGCCCTTCCCTCATCCAGGGGATCTTCCCCACCCAGGGACTGAACCGGCGTCTCCTGCATGGCAGGCGGATTCTTTACCAGCTAAGCCAAATTAAATAAATATTAAAAAAGAAAAATGGGTTGCAGGCGGACAGGAATCTTGTTTCAGGGACAAACATTTTTCCAGCCACTATATGCCACATCCTCCGCTTGTCCAGAGGCACCAGCACGGAACTTGTCGCCAGCTTTTCCCCGAAACAAACCAACTCCGCAGACCCCTCTGGACACCCGCCAGGGTTGCCCTGTCTGCGAGGGGACCTCTGGGACCTTCTCAGATGCTTCACCCGCCCCTGTGGTGCTCCCTGCCCTGCCCTGCCGTCTGCCAGCCCCATCCCCGCCCATCCTCAAGCAGCATTTTCTCTTTGAGTTTGCAAGTCCCTGTTTTCTGGTTCTTCCCGCTGCCTTCTGTGGCCACAGGGAGAGCTCTGAAACAAACTGAAAACACGCCAGAGCCCAGATCAGCCAGGGCCACTTCCCCCTTGTCTGCCCCGTGACTTCCTGGAACCTGTCTCTCCCAAAGAACTTGATGGAAGCCTTTCGAAAGGGTGGCCCTTCTCTGCCCCATTTCCCCCGCCGCCTTGAATCTCAGCTCGTTCATTCAACTAGACCGCAAGCTCCAGTCTTCTCCCTCCTCCCCCGTTTACATTGCAAACTTCAGTCGTTCAGTCGTGTCCAACTCTTTGCGACCCCATGGACTGCAGCAGGCCAGGCCTTCCTGTCCATCACCAACTCCCCCAGTTTACTCAAACTCATGTCCATCGAGTCGCTGATGCCATCCAACCATCTCATCCTCTGTCGTCCCCTTCTCCTCCCGCCTTCAATCTTTCCCAGCATCAGGGTCTTTTCCAATGAGTCAGCTCTTTGCATCAGGCGGCCAAAGGATTGGAGCTTCAGCATCAGTCCTTCCGATGAATATTCAGGACTGATTTCCTTTAGGACTGGCTTCCTCCAGAGACAGTGTCTTGGGACTTCCCTGGTGGTTCAGTGTTAAAGACTCCACGCTCCCAGTACAGGGGAACCCAGGTTCCATCCCTGGTCAGCTAACTGCGTCCCACATGCCATGATTAAACACACTGCGTGTGCAAACAGAGGCACAGTACAGCCAAATGTAACTCTAGCCTCCGGGAGGGCTTCCCTGGTGACTTAGTCGGTAAAGAATCTGCCTGCAGTGTGGGAGACCTGGGTTTGATCCCTGGGTCGAGAAGCTCCCCTGGAGGAGGAAATGGCAACCCACTCCAGTCTTCTTGCCTGGAGAATCCCATGGACAGAGGAGCCTGGTGGACTGCAGTCCATGGGGTTGTAAAGAGGCAGACACGACAAAGCACGAACCATATGACGTTGTCAGGTCCCACCCTGGATGCAGTTTACGGCTTGGACTTTTAAAGTGGCCGGCTCGTGTTATCAAATTACAGAGGCCAACCTTTGCCTCTGGGTCAAGAGCTACCAGGCGAGGTTCAGAGCAGCTCCTATCTTCTCGCCGGGAGCCCAGTGCAAGACCAGGAATTCCAGGCGTCTCCTTGTGTAACATTTGTTAGCAGTGGGAGTTGGCCTGGCAACTTCCCGTGTTCCTGGTTTTCTTTTGCGATTATACACTTTGTATCTTTGATGGGAGACAGCGTAACTTAAATAGCCTGTAACTGGAAGAATTGGGTGGGTGCTGAAGTATCTGTTCTATTTTTATCTTTTAAAAATAAATATCTTACAGAATGAAGGAGGGCACTGTGCGACGGAATGCGGCTTGTCTCCCGCAGCATTTTTGCGCGACGGAATGCGGCTTGTCTCTCAAGCATTTTGAGGGAATGACTGGCTTTTGTTTTTGAAAGCCTGTCTAGACGAGTGGACTCACAAGGGCCGTCTGCCCCACCCAGCGCCCAGCTGAACTGTGCCCAGCTTATTCAGCTGATCTTTGAAGCTGAACATTCCAAGCTTAAAAAAGCAAAACAACAAAACTTCGTAACTTTATCCAAAGCACACATTTTTTTGAGGCTGCTGCTGCTGCTAAGTCACTTCAGTCGTGTCCGACTCTGTGTGACCCCATAGACGGCAGCCCATCAGGCTCCCCCATCCCTGGGATTCTCAAGAGATAATTCTCAAATCAATAAAATTCACCTGTTTGAAGGGTCCAGTTCCATGATTTTAAGTTTAATCAAAGTTAGCACACATTCTTTACAAAACACCTGAAGCTTTCCCCCCGCCACCAGTGAAACAGGAGTTGGTTTGCAGCCATAATTTCCAAAAGCCAACTTTTATGCTGTGTTTCTTACTCTTTTTAATTTTATGCTGGAGGATAGCCGATTAACAGTGTTGTGATGGCTTCAGGTGGACAGCAAAGGGACTCAGCCATCCATACACATGTACCCATTCTCCCCCGAACTCCCTTCCATCCAGGCTGCCACGTGACATTGAGCAAACTTCCCCGTGCTGGACAGCAGGTCCTTGCGGATTTTCCATGTTCAATACTACAGTGTGTACATGTCCATCCCACACTCCCTAACTTACCTCTTCCCTCTGGCAATCATGAGTTCTTTTTCTAAATCTTGTGAGTCTCTTTCTGTTTTGTGTGTAAGTTCATTTTTGTGTTGTTGATATGCAGTGTCGTGTTAGTTTCCGGTGGATAGCACAGTGAGTCAGTTATACATATATCTCCTCTGCTTTTTAAGATTCTTTGACATGTAGGGCATTAGAGAGTATTGAATAGTTCCCTGTGCTGTATAGTAGGTCCGTGTTCATGATCTATTTTCTTTATTATGTGTGTGTGGGGGGGGTGCTCTGTAATTCAGTCCTGTCTGACTCTTTGCGACCCCATGGACTGTAGCCCTGGCAGGCTCCTCTGTCCATGGGATTCTCCAGGCAAGAAGACTGGAGTGGGTTGCTATTTCCTTCTCCAGGGCATCTTCCCAACCCTGGGATCAAACCTGGGTCTCCAGCATTGAAGACAGATTCTTGACTGTCTGAACCACTAGAGAAGCCCGTTTAATGCACGAACTCCGTCATTTTCAAGGACCCAATGCTCTTGGGTTGGCCAAAAAAAGTTCGTTTGCCTAGCAAACCCATTGTTCTCTAAAATTCTTAGTGAAAATGAAAAATGGTTTTCACTTTTACTCAAAACTGGATGAACTTTTTTTGGCCCACCCAGTGCTCCTAAATGTCTGAAACAGGAAGAAAGGGTGATTTCTCATCAGGTGAAACAAATAGTTCAGTTCCCTGTTTTTCAGCAGAACAGGAGATTAAATGCCCACGTGTACGATCTTCTTGTACGTTTAACCACGCTTTGGTAAATTTCTACTTTGGTGGGATTTGTGCTGCTGCTGCTGCTGCTGAGTCACTTCAGTCGTGTCCAACACTGTGCGACCCCATAGACGGCAGCCCACCAGGCTCCCCCGTCCCTGGGATTCTCCAGGCAAGAACACTGGAGTGGGTTGCCATTGCCTTCTCCAATGTGTAAAAGTAAAAAGTGAAGTCGCTCACTCGTGTCTGACTCTTAGCAACCACACGGACTGCAGCCCACCAGGCTCCTGCATCCATGGGATTCTCCAGGCAAGAGCACTGGAGTGGGCTGCCATTGCCTCCTCTGGCGGGATTTCTCCATCGACTCTGAATTCACCAGCTGTCATCATCATTCTGTTTCACGTTGTCTTTTCCTTTATGTGTGAAATAGAGTTTCTTTTTAAACGTGTCTTCAGATGGTTTGTTTGTCACCCTTTCATCATCGAGGGCATGGCAACCCACTCCAGTGTTCTTGCCTGGAGAATCCCATGGACAGGGGAGCCTGGTGGGCTACGGCCCACGGGGGTGGTGAAGAGTTGCACACAACTGATCGAATTAACACTTCCATTTTCTCCTTTTACTTTCATCTTCAAAGAGTGAATATGTCCTTTATGACGGGGTCTTTTCGTTCTTAAACGCAAGATGGAAACGTGAGAAAATGCTCCTAGTGGTCTCCATGATGTAAACGTACTAAAAAAAAAGGCTGTGCGATTCTTCCAAGTTAAATTGTGTCAGAGGTTATCTTTAAAAAAAAAAAAGATATGGTGTCATCATATATTTGCTTCCTGCAGTCTCAAGAATAAAAAGTAGTTTTTGGGAAGCAAGGCTTTGTGTCTTAAGAGAAGTATTACTGTGTCCATTTTCTGCTTGAGATAACCGTGCATGGACCCATTTAGAAACTCTTTTTTATAAGATGAGGAATCCTTTCCCTTCCAGTAATTAAAGCGTGGCATACGAGTGGAGCTCATAAAAAGGAATGTGAACTGTGGCAGCCTTTTTGGAGAAACTTCCTCTTTCAGGAAGTCTGAGAGTAATTCTCCTTTCTAGCCAGGGTGTGTTCCCAGTAAGGACCGCCCAGGGGCTTACCCCACGGGTAGCAGAAACTCAGCAGCCTTTCCTTTGCCAAGAAAATGTTGCTATTCTTAGCCAGAAGCAGGCGCACTGTTTGTGCCTGCTTCTTTTGATAAGCTTTTGCAAAGTTCATCACTTTTCCAGAACAGGCTGGCTTCTCTTTTCACGATTTCGCATTGTCTTTCTTTTGAATTTCTCCTCATCAGCGGTAATCTGGACAATTAAGCCTGGTGTCCTGACTGTGGCCTTTAATTTCCCCGAAATTTTCCCAGACCCCGTCAGCGTATCAGAAGACCTGAGCGGAGCTCCGTTGGGGCACTTGAAGCGTGTACCTTTCCATGTCCAGACCTGTTCTCAAACAGGAGGAAGATTAAAGCTGTATTAGGTTCTGTACGCGCAAACATGAACGTGTAGTATTAAGTGATTAAACCACAAGGATGCTCGGACGATTCCTGAGCGTTGTTTGGTTGAATTCGTACCCCTTGGTGCAGCCAGAACAGATTTCCACCAAACTGGGAAGCTTGAAACCGTAGACATTCATCTTCTCTGAACCCTGGGGACCAGACGTCCGAGGTCAAGGAGTCCCAGGGCTGAGCTCCCTGTAGAGGCTCCAGGGGAGGGTCCTCCCCGCCTCTTCCAGCTTCTGGGGGCTCCGGGCGTCCATCCCTGGGCTGGTGGCCGCCTCCCTCCTGTCTCTGCTGCTGTCTTCATGTGGCTTCTCCTCTGTTCATTGTCGCTCCTGTTCTGTGTCTTATGAGGACCCTGTCCTTGGGTTTACGGCCACCCCTGGTGACTCAGACAATAAAGAATCTGCCTGCAATGCAGGAGACCGGGGTTCGATCCCTGTGTCGGGAAGATCCCCTGGAGGAGGGCATGGCAACCCACTCCAGTATTCTTGCTTGGAGAACCCCCATGAACAGAGGAGCCCGGCAGGCTCCGGTCCACGGGGTCACAGAGAGTCAGTTAGTCGAGCAACTAAACAGCAGCAATAGTTAATTACAGCGTTGTGTCCGTTTCAGGGGTAAAGCCCAGTGAGTCAGTTACATGTCTGTTCTTTTGCACACTCTTTTTCCATATACGGTTGTTACAAGATGTGGCGAGGAATTCCCTGTGCCGTACAGGAGTAGCTGCTGCTTCGTGTATTTTCCGTCCAGTCATGTGTAGCGGTTCATCCCAAACTCCTCATTTCACCCTCCCCCAACCCTTTGCCCTTCCTTTGCCGTACGTTTGTTTTGTGTGTCTCATCCTGATTTAGAAAAGTGGCAAGACAAAGGCGCGTCGAAGCAACGTATGTGTGTGTGTATGTGTGTGTTTTCTCTGGGGTGACTCATTTCCAGACACGATGGTCAGTCGCTCTCATCAAAGGACCATTCAGGGGCGAGCTACGCTTCTTGTCCTTCAGCTGCTGAGTCGTGTCCGTCTCTCTGCGTCCCCATGGACTGCAGCACGCCAGGCCTCCCTGTCCATCACCGACTCCTGGAGTCCACCCAAACCCACGTCCATTGAGTCGGTGATGCCATCCAGCCATCTCGTCCTCTGTCTTCCCCTTCTCCTCCTGCCCTCAATCTCTCCCAGCGTCAGGGTCTTTTCCAGTGAGTCAACGCATTGCATGAGGTGGCCAAAGGATTGCAGTTTCAGCTTTAGCATCAGTCCTTCCAATGAACACCCAGGATTGATCTCCTTTAGGATGGACTGGTTGCATCTCCTTGCAGTCCAAGGGACTCTCAAGAGTCTTCTCCAGCACCACAGTTCAAAAGCATCAATGCCCAAGTGTGCTCAACCTTCTTTATGGTCCAGCTCTCACATCCGTGCGTCACTCCTGGAAGAACCACAGCTGTGACTCTTCGTAGCATTGTCGTAGAGTCAACTGATGCTGTGTGTGTGCGCACGAATTTAACTTGACCGTTCCAGAGGCGTGTCTGTCACCTGGGGTCTCGTAGGGAATGGAGTCATCCGACCCCCCAGGTTGCGTTTCGTTCCCGGGGTCTTGGGTGGTGGTCGCTGAGCGCGCCTCTGAGCCCTCTCTGCCTCCCGCGTGCAGGTACGGGGACTTTCGGGCGCGTGCAGCTGGTCCAGGAGAAGACAAGCAAGCATTTCTTCGCCCTGAAGGTGATGACCATCCCCGACATCATCCGCCTAAAGCAGGAACAGCACGTCCACAACGAGAAGTCGGTGCTGAAGGAAGTCAACCACCCGTTCCTGGTCAAACTGTGAGTCCTTGGCTCTGGGTCCCCGCCTGCATCCCCCCAATGTGGGATTCTCCTGTGTGTGCTGGGGACGGAGCGTGTCCCCGGCGGGTCCTGACACCACCTCAAGCACGAGAGGGTGCTGTTCCCACCAAGTGCCTGCCCAGGGTCGGCGGGGAGAAGCGGTGTCTGTCTGCCCCAGCAAGGCATCCATGTGGGCGCCCCGCCTCCCATCGCCAGAGCTCTCACCTCCTGGGTTTTCCCGGGACCTCAGGCACCCGCTCACTTCTGCCTGCTCCCATCCTCTCCAGGGTGTCTCGTGGACTCTCGAGTATCGTCACGTGGATGCATCGTGGCATCAGCCAGTTGCTGGTTCCCGGTGCGCAGCGCATACCTGCCTCTCTCTCCCACGCCCTTTGACGTTTGCTTCATTACTTGATTTCTGACTTGCGGGCTGAGGTGCATGATTGTTGGGCTTCCCAGGTGTTGCTGGTGGTGAAGAACCCGCCTGCCAGAGCAGGAGATCCGAGAGACGCGGGTTCGATCTCTGGATGGGGAAGATCCCCCGGAGGAGGGCATGGCGACCCACTCCAGTGTTCTTGGGCTCCCCTGGTGGCTCATAGGGCACAGAATCTGCCTGCAATGCGGGAGACCCGGGTTCCGTCCCTGGGTTGGGAAGGTCCCCCGGAGAAGAGCATGGTGACCCACTCCAGTGTTCTGGCCTGGAGAATCCCACGGACAGAGGAGCCTGGAGGGTACAGTCCTTGGGGTCGCAGAGAGTCGAACAGGACGGAGTGACTTTCACTCCCTCACTGCCCCTCACGGGCCGGGGGAGTCTTTACCACTGAGCCACTGGAAAAGCAGCTCTCCCACGCTCTTTGCTACTGAAAGGTATGACCCTGGCCCACGGCCCAGAGGTGTAGGCGTCCACAGGAGGCTGTCTGTCCCCATCCCTGGCGGGAGGTGGGGGGGTGCTTCCTCCCTGGTTCCCACCTCCTGCCTGCACTGTATGACTCTCAACCCCCCTTCTGCCCGAGCCAAGCCTGGACTAGGGGCCCCCTCTGTACTCTAAGCTGTTCTGGCCTCCCTGACTCGCCTGCTTTGAAGGCATCCTTTGCTTCCCTGCAGCCCGCCGCCCATCTGCGTCTCTGTTTGCAATTCCGTAGAGAATGACCCCAGGGGCTTTATTTAATCATGTCCTCAAGACGGCTGGCTCTGGCTTTGTCCCTGGCTTTGACTGTTTTTCAGGCTTCCCAGGTGGCTCAGTGGGTTAAGAACCCAGCCGCCAACGCAGGAGACGTGGGTTCGATCCCTGGCTCTTCAGAGATCCCCTGGAGGGGACGGCAGGGCAACCCACTCCAGCGCTGTTGCCTGGAGAATCCCCACGGACAGAGGAGCCTGGGGGGTGCTACAGTTCACGGGGTCGCAGAGGGTCAGACATGACAGAAGCGACTGAGCACGCACGCACGGGGACCCTTTTGAGATGCCCTGGCCTCCAGCATCCCAGCACTGGACCCTCACTGGAAGGTGGGGGTGCCACCCACGTGGTCAGCCCAGGATCACCCCACCGCTGTGATGCTCGCCTCCTCTGCCTTGCCCTGACCCGCACCATCTCCCAGCTCAGCCATCCACACCTGCCTTGCTTCTGCAGTTCACCTGCCCGGGCATGCAGACACAGGACCGTTTACTGTGGTCTCGGTACGTCTTGCGTGTCTCCCCTCCCGCCCCCACGCACGGACAAAAACACCCATAAACTCAAAACCACCGGAGTAGCGTCTGCAGATGAGTAGAGGCATGTTTGATGGAGGACAGACGGGAGCAGCTGGTTTTTGTGTGTGTGTGTGTCTGACTTTCCTTTCACGGAGCCGAAGGGCAGTCTGGGGCCCGTGTGGACGGGTCACTAGAGTCTCATGCTTTTGAGTCATCAGAACAGAAGTAGCTGGTGCATCGGACTCAACCCCCTGACCCCGGTCAAGTCTGAGTCTCCAGGTGTCTGACGGGCAGACTTGTAGACAATCCAGTGCGTGTATGTCTTCCTCTGCAACAAACCAAAGCTTCTACTTAATGATGTCTCAACTGTGAACTCAGTGATTCTGGGAAGGCACTCCCGTTGCCCAGCGTTTTTCAGTGAATCTTTTATAAAGGAGATGTGGACTGCTCTGTCTGTGGCCAAGGCATTCTCACGTGATTTAGCAGAACTGGCTTGAGCCATTTTTTTTTTAAGCCGAATACAGGAAGTCCTCAAACCAGAACCCAAGGGTGTGTCCCAGAGGGTGCTTCGTGGCCCAGTTTTCCCAGGAAGACAGGCCTCCTGGTGGCCGGATTCCTGTTTGTTTTGGAGACTGAGTGGTCTGTTGAGCTGCTGTGGTAGCTTATGTGATGGTGAGAGAATCTGCCTGCAATGCAGGAGACTCGGGTTCAATCCCTGGGCTGGGAACAAGAGGAGGAAAGGCAGCCCACTCCAGTGTTCTTGCCTGGACAATCCCCCGGGCAGAGGAGCCCGGCAGGCTATGGTCCGTGCGGTCGCAAAGAGTCGGACACGACTGAGCGACTAGCGCTTACACGGAAGAGAAGCAGATGGACTTGATGGTGGTAGGAAAAGTCCGAGATGTTGTTGAGACGACAAGAGTTTGGAAAAGAGGCAGGAAGCTGGCGGGAGAAGCCCTTTTCAGGGCTGGAGGTGGCGGGGTGGAGATGCTGAGATGACCTCGTTGCGTGTGTTCTGGGCTCAGGAAACATTAGGGTGATGCTCTTGTGAATCCTGGTCTGGGGGCTCTTCCAGCTCTGGATATCCCACCTCTTTGTGGGTTTAATTGTGCCTGCCTCCCCAAAAGATGGGTCTTCCCTGGTGTCTCAGATGGTAAAGAATCTGCCTGAAATGCAGAAGACCTGGGTTCGATCCCTGGGACGGGAAGATCCCCTGGAGAAGGAAATAGCAACCCACTCCAGTGTTTTTGCCTGGAGAACCTCATAGACAGAGGAGCCTGGTGGGCTACAGTCCATGGGGTCGCAAAAGAGTCAGATACGGCTGAACAACTAGCACCCAAGCCCAGAAAGATACCATAGGCTTCTGTGAAAGTGACCTCGTTTCGAAATTGGGTCATTGGCAGGTGCAATTAAGTTGTATGTGGAGGTGCTGTAGAAATGTGTTGTTCATCCGATTTGATGGTGTCCTTATACCAAGAAGCCTAGGTCAGGAAGATCCCCAGGAGAAGGCAATGGGAATTTTTGCTTGTGATTTAGTCTGCACAGCTGTCCCTCTGTGTGTCTCTTTTCTGACCTCCTCTTTCTGTATGGACCCCAGTCCTGTGGGATCAAGACCCTCCCTATTCACCTCATTTTGCCTTCATGCTCTCTCTGAAGACCCATCTCCTAATACAACCATATTGTTAGGTCCTGGAGGGGTTAGCAGTTCAACATCCAGATATGGGGTGATGCAGACGGTGTATACACACATATATATATGAAATCTGCCTGAAATGGCAGGAGATGCGAGTTCGATCCCTGGTTTGGGAAGATCCCCTGGAGGAGGAAATGGCAACCTACCCCATTATTCTTGCCTGGAGAGTCCCGTGGACAGAGGAGCCTGGTGGTCTATGGTCCGTGGGATCACAAAGAGTCGGACATGACCGAGCGACTGACACTTTGACCATCCAGCCCAGAGCACCTACATACTGACTTGCTAAATGCAGGTCTTTTAGCCCATGAGGGTACTATTATGAGGTCCTTGAGGTTTGGAATGTTTTCCATGCTTTATTACTTCAGAGACCAGGTTGTCTTTGAAAACTGCGATTGTGTTGATCCAGGGCCAGCAGGCTTTGGATGCGTCCCCGTACAGAGCAGGGGGGAGAGGGATCTGTGTGACCAGCCCTGGGAACAGACGGTGGGGGACGCCCACAGACACGGGATAAAGCACTCAGTTGAGTGGGAAGAAACCAGGAGGTGAGCAGGTGTTCAATCCTCCCAGCTGCGCAGTTTTTCTTGGAAGTGAGTCACTTCTCCCAATATCTACCTTTTCAAACACTGTCCAGAAACCCCAAGTGGGTTTTCCTTGCGTTTACCTGAAGCTGTGTGGAGCATGGAAGATCTCGCCGAAGAAAGACTCCAGTTTGAACTTCTGCTTGAACGGTTTGGCACGTTCGCCTGGGGTGTTATCAGCAACTTCGGAATTTGAAGTGCTACTGGTTGCATTTTTCTGAAAACCAGCCAGGAGGTTCATTGCATAGATGTCGGACAAAACTTTTCTGTTCTGGGATAAAGCCATTCCGAAGGTCAGTGCAGCTAGCAGAGAGATAATTTTAGAAGAGCTGAGTAACTCAGCGTCCAGGGTGTTGAAGGATTGTGACAACAGTCAAGATTTCCCAGGGGAGGACGGCTTCGGTCCTGTCTGAAGAAGGCAACCCTCTGTCTGCTGTTTGTAGTTTCTGCTGTATAGAAATTGCTGGCATCTAAGAGTGGGACCTGGAGAAGGGCGTGGCAACCCCCTCCAGTATCCTTGCCTGGAGAATCCCATGGTCACAGGAGCCTGGTGGGCTACAGTCCATGGGGTCGCAAAGAGTCAGACCCGGCTGAGTGGCTAACGCTTTAGTGTTCTTTCGAGAGTGGCACCGGGACAGGTGTTCTCAGCACCGCTGACATTTTTAGGACTTAAGCCCAGGAGGCAGCATCTCTGTTAACCCTGAGAATTGCTCTGAGGAAGCAGGACGGGGTGGGGGGAGCCAGGTTATATACAAGTTTTGCAACAGAGAGCAGATATTGTGAACATCAGAAGATGATTGTTAGTGAAAGAAATTAGATATCCGAAGTTAAGGAATTTAGTGCTTTTCTATGTATGGATGTGAGTATTGAACCATAAAGAAAGCTGAATGCTGAAGAGTTGATGCTTTTGAATTGTGGTGCTGGAGAAGGGTCTTGAGAGCCCCTTGGACTGCAAGCAGATCCAACCAGTCCATCCTAAAGGAGATCAGTCCTGGGTGTTCATTGGAAGGACTGATGCTGAAGCTGAAACTCCAATCCTTTGGCCACCTGATGTGAAGAGCCGACTGACCGGAAAAGACCCTGATGCTGGGAAAGATTGAAGGCGGGAGGAGAAGGGGACGACAGAGGATGAGATGGTTGGAGGGCATCACCGACGCTATGGACACAAGTCTGAGCAAGCTCCAGGAGCTGGTGGTGGACAGGGAGGCCTGGCGTGCTGCAGTCCATGGGGTTGCAGAGTTGGACACGACTGAGTGACTGAACTGAACTGATACGTAGGAATATGCAAGAATCTGGACTCACTGAACTCATTGCTTTATTCTGCATCTCAGCTACCTGGGGCCAGCGTCCCGTGTGTTCACCTCCCGAGTTTCCTCAGGGCTCACCCTGGGGAGTGGCTGCTAGAAGGCACGTGTTGTTTCCTGAGTTCCTTCAGGGCTCACGGACTCACCATCCATCGTGGTTGCAGTCACTCATGACCGTGACATCCTTAGTTTACTGATATGGCCGGAAATAATTCCATTTCTCACGAGTTTCCATAGAGGTTCATTGTGCAGGGTCATCAGTCAGGTGGCATTGGGACTCCAGAAGACTTTCCCTGTCAGAAAAGCCCTCGCTGGGTGCGAAGCTCGGCCATGAAAGAACAGTGAGGTTGTCATAACTTTGGGATGCTGTGTGCTTCTGTTTGAGCATCACGGCAAGGAACAGCCTGGTTAGACCGAAACATGTCATGATGTGACCCAGAGAAGGAGTGCGTGCAGAGAAAGAGACTTGTCTCGATTATAAATGATGGAAAAAAGACGGGTGTCTGGTCACCTGGTTTCTCTAGATAGTGATGCTGGGGAGGAAGACATGTTCCTGATCCTTCCAGGCCCTTCTGGCTGGTCTAAGAATGAAATGGACCTGAGACAGATGAACCAGGAGAAAAAGCACACAAAAACTTATACATGGGAGACAGCTGCAAAAATGGAGTCACTCCCAAAAATGGCCCAACGCGTAGTCTGCATGCTCAGTTGTGTCCCAGCTCTTCGTGACCCCCATGGACTGTAGCCCCTCCAGGCGCCTCTGTCCATGGGATTTCCCAGGCAAGAATACTGAAGGGGGTTGCCATTTCCTCCTCCCGGGGATATTCCCAACCCAGGAATCGAACCCGCGTCTCCTGCATCGGCAGGCGAACTCTTTTACCACCGAGCCAACTGGGACGCCCCAAATGGCCCTAACCCTCCGCTTAAACACCGTCTTCAGCTGAAGACAAAAAGAGGATGTTGGGGGTAGTGGTTTGAGATATCCGAGAGGAGGAAGGGCAGCTGACATGGAGACGGAGAAGAAACAAAAGTCTTCTACATAAATGTTTGCTGGGCCAGGAGAGACCTAGAGACCGAGCGTGAACTCTGGTCTCCAGGCTGTTCGCCCCATCACAGGGGGGCCCGTATCCCTATGCAGACATCTCTGCTGAAACTGGAGATTCCAGGACCAACTCCTCTATCTGCGTTCTTTTAGGCAGTTCAGGGAGAAGGTCCAGGTTTTCTCCTGAGTCTGCTGGACCTCGTTTGTTTTGAGCTGGAGGTAATCTGCATGCCAGAGAGATACTGGGGGAGGGCAGGTTTTGTTCCTTTTCCAGTAACAACAGCCACAAACCACCTCCCACCCCAGCCCAAGCCCTCTGTCTTCCGTCACATCTCAACACTGCAGATGTCAAGCCTTGAGACTGGGAACGGGACAAAGATACACAGGAACTGGGGGAAGAGAAACCCCTAGAAGTGGCTGCCACTGGGCTTCCTAAAGATGGGGGTCTCTGGGCAGCCCTGGCCGCAAGAGGCAGAAATCTAGCAATGCAGAAAGAAAGGCGTTTATAGGAGTCTAACAAAGTGAGGTGAGTACATCCCTTAGGATGCAGCCCTCAATGTGCATCACTACGCTACACCGTTTCTAAGCAACAGGTCCCGCTCAGCCATTGGTCAGTGCTGTAGAAGGACCCGCCCAGAAACAGTCGTTAATAAGCGACCCTTAGTGGTCCTGCCCGGCCATTGGTTGATGCCTCAGTGAGCTCCGCCCACTGGCAACCAACTACGAATGAGAGACCGTTAGTGGTACCGTACCTCCATTGGTTGGCAGTTCAGAAGGCCCCGCCCACAAGCAACCAACTGCCAATGAAGTCCCGCTAATGGTCCTGCTCAGCCATTGGGCGGTGCCACGTCCCCCCACAGGCAACCAGCTGTCAAAGGCAACCAGCTGTCAATGAGCGACATTCTTGGTCCCACTCAGCCATTGGTCGGCTCTGCAGTGGGCCCCGCCCACAAGCAGCCAACTGCCAATGAGCGACCCTTAGTGGTCCTGCTTAGCCATTGGTCGGCACCGCAGTGGACTGCCAAGCAACTATCAATGAACAACCCTTAGTTCATTGGACGGTGCTGCAGTGGGCCCTGCCCACAAGCAGCCAACTGCCAATGAGCGACCCTTAGTGGTTCTGCTCCGCCATTGGTCGGCACCGCAGTGGACTGCCAAGCAACTATCAATGAACAACCCTTAAGTTCATTGGACGGTGCTGCACAAGAAGCTGCACAAGAAGCCAACTACCAAGAAGCTGCACAAGAAGCTGCACAAGAAGCCAACTACCAATGAGCGACCCTTAGTGGTTCTGCTCCGCCATTGGACGGCACCGCAGTGGGCCCCACCCACTGGCAACCAGCCATCAATGAACAGCCCTTAGTGATGCTGCTCAGCCATTGGACGGTGCTGCAGCAGGCCCCGCCCACAGGCCAGCAGCTGTCATTCACTGCCCCTTAGGGCTTTTGTGCAAAGGTGAGTGGACTGGTGGACGTCGGGTGGACACACAGTGCAGACGCGGGTCCTGGCCTTACCCCCGGGGGCTCCCCAGCTCACCCAGCCTTGGTCCAGCAGGAGAGCCCGGAGGGCCCCGGGAGCAGGCTGGGAGTTGTGGCTTGGGGGGCTCAAGGGTGCTTTCCAGGGCCACCCACTGGCTGGACCTGGGGCTTCAGGCCGCGGTGACCCTCTCCCCCATCCTTGGGTCTGTGATCTAACTAGAGCGGGCGTGTGTCCTGGTAACCCTGCAGTCAGGGACCCCCATGGGACCTTGTCTCCCCCCATCTGGGCACCCGGAGAAGCCTGGGGGTCTCCCCCATCCTCGGCCTGCGATCTACCTGCAGCGGGCGTCTGTCCTGGCTAGTCTGCAGTCAGGGACCCCCATGGGACTTCATCTTCCCCCATCTGGGCACCCTGAGAAGCCTGGGGTCACTCCCATCCTGGGTTCACGATCTAACTAGAGTGGGCGTCTGTCCTGGCTAGTCTGAAGTCAGGGACCCCCATGGGACCTCATTTCCCCCCATTTGGGCACCCTGAGAAGCCTGGGGGTCACCCCCATCCTGGGCCTGCTATCTACCTACAGCGGGCATCTGTCCTGGCTACTCTGCAGTCAGGGACCCCCATGGGACCTCATCTTCCCCCATCTGGGCACCCTGAGAAGCCTGGGGTCTCCCGCATCCTGGGTTCTGCGATCTAACTAGAGTGGGCGTCTGTCCTGGCTAGTCTGAGTCAGGGACCCCCATGGGACCTCATCTCCTCCCATCTGGGCACCCTGAGAAGCCTGGGGGTCTCCCCCACCCTTGGGTCTGCGATCTACCTACAGCAGGCGTCTGTTGTGGCTACTCTGCAGTCAGGGACCCCCATGGGACCTCATCTTCCCCCATCTGGGCACCCTGAGAAGCCTGGGGTCTCCCCCATCCTGGGTTCTGTGATCTAACTAGAGTGGGTGTCTGTCCTGGCTACTCTGCAGTCAGGGACCCCCATGGGAACTCATCTCCCCCTATCTGGGCACCCTGAGAAGCCGAGGGTCAGTGGGTGGCGTGGCCTGGCTCCCTCAGTGATGACAGCTGGACAGGGTCTGGGAACCTTGCCCTCAGGGAGCTGCCCTCTGAGCTCTGTCCCTTCTGAGCCAGGCCTGGGACCCTGGAGGGTGAAGACTGTGCCTGGGGACCTGGCCCCTTCTTTTCCGAACAGAGAATATAACATGTGTCGTAGACATTTAGCGGAACACTGTTCGCTGACCTTGATGTGACCTCAAGAGCAAAGGATGTGCGTGCGTGTGAATGTGCTCAGTCGTGTCTGACTCTTTGCGACCCTGTGGACTGTTGCCCCACCAGCCTCCTCTGCCTGTGGGATTGTCCAGGCAAAAATACTGGAGTGGGTTGCCATGACCTCCTCCAAGGGATCTTCCCGACCCAGGATCGAACCTGTGTCTCCTACATCGCAGGGAGATTCTTCACCCTGAGCCACCTAGGAAGCTTGAATAAAGATTCTGACATCAAGAATCTGGCAACAGCTAACCACACCCGTCCTTCAGCTTCCATACAAAAGGGCTTGCTGAGAGTTTCCAGTAACTTTGGGTTTCTTAAGGCTTGATGCACCCATCTCCTTGTATGGCCCTGTAACAGACTTTTCTGTGTTTCAAATTCCAGTATTCTAGTATTGTTTGGTCTCAGTGGGTGTCGGGCAAATTACAGCAGCTCTGTTTGAGGGCAGTGGGCTCCCCAGGTGGCCCAGATGGTAAAGAATGCCGCTTGCTGATGCAGGAGACGCAGGTTCAATCCCTGGGTGGGGAAGATCCACTTGCAGAAGGGAATGGCAACCCACTCCAGTCTCCTTGCCCGGAAGTCCCATGGACAGAGGAGTCTAGAGGGCTACAGTCCTTCCGGTTGCCAAGAGTAAGACAGGACTGAGCGAGTAAGTACGCATCTAAGGCTAGCCTCAGAGAGTCTTCACATTTAAATGCACACTTAGGGAAAGCCTCTTGTATGCAGGACCCATACTTTTCTCTCCACCGTGATGAGCGAAATAGACATTCATTTGAACATCAGAACGGTATGTTGCTTTTTCTTTTTGAAAGGCTTTCCTTGGACATAGATGTTTTTCCTCTCTGCAGCCCATCTTTTTTCAATTTGGCCACCTTGTGCAGCTTGTGGGATCTTAGTTCTCACACCAGGCATCAAACCCATGCCCTCAACGGTGAAAGCGCAGTGTCCTAACCGCTGGAGCATCAGGAATTCCCTTATCTATTTTTTTTTATTGCATAAACGTATACTTTCTTATCTTTTTTTTTAATTGCATAACTTATACTTCCCTGGGAACTTCCCTGTTGCTCACACGATAAAGAATCTGCTTGCAGTGCAGGAGACCTGGGTTTGATCCTGGGTGGGGAAGATCCCCTGGAGGAGGGCATGGCGACCCATTCCAGTGTTCCTGCCTGGAGAATCCCATGGATGGAGGAGCCTGGCGGGCTACAGTGTACGGGTTGCAGAGAGTCAGACATGACTGAGCACATATACTTTCCTGACCACTGTACTTGATTTCTTATTTTCTGATTTCCCTTCCAGTTAGGTTTTGAGGCATTGCACGCGATCTCCTCCAGGGCTTCGTCTGTATATTGATAACAGTTTAGGCAGGCCTCAGAGACACAGTGGCTTCAGCGGCAGTGCCCCTCAGTAAAGCAGAGAGCGCCATAAGGCAACTCACAAGAGGGATTTGGTTTCCCAGTGAGTCTGTAACTTTTGCTTACAGGACTTTGTCATTCTGTTTTAGATTCCGCATATAAGTAATATATAGTATTTCTGTGATTCTGTCTGACTTCACTTCGTATGACCATCTCTTTCTTACGCGTACCTTTTCCAGGGGCATATCTTATACAATTGTATTTATTCAATAGATGGAGAAGGGAATGGCAACCCACTCCAGTATTCTTGCCTGGAAAAGCCCCTGGATGGAGGAGCCTGGCGGGCTGCAGTCCCATGGGGTCGCAAAGAGTCGGACACGTCTGAGTGACTTCACTTTTCATGACGTGTATGAAAAGGAATGAAAGTCGCTTAATTGTGTCCAAGTCTTTGCAACGCCATGAATCACAGCACGCCAGGCTTCCCTGTCCATCACCAACTCCCTGGAGTTTACCCAAACTCATGTCGTTGAGTGGGTGATGCCATCCAACCATCTAATCCTCTGTCGTCCCCTTCTCCTCCTGCCTTCAATCTTTCCCAGCGTCAGGGTCTTGTCCAATGAGTCAGCTCTTTGCATCAGGTGGCCAGAGTATTGGAGCTTCAGATTCAGCATCAGTCCTTGCAAGGTTGGGTCTCCTTGCAGTCCAAGGGACTCTCAAGAGTCTTCTCCAACACCACAGGTCAAAAGCGTCCATTCTCACACTCAGCCTTCTGTCTGGTCCGGCTCTCACATCCATACGTGACTGCTGGAGCGCCCCTGAAGATGTATCTTCACGTAACCTGTTCTTGTACCATGAACTCAATCTCTCCCCACCTGAGCCTTTGTCTGTCTGGCCGAGGCGCAGCGCTCAGTCTCACTGTGATCCCCCCCCACCCCCCCCCGGTGCAGGTTCTGGACGGGCCATGACGACCGCTTCCTGTACATGCTGATGGAGTTCGTGCCGGGCGGCGAGCTCTTCAGCTACCTGCGGAACCGCGGCCGCTTCTCCAGCAACACTGGGCTGTTCTATGCGGCCGAGATCGTCTGCGCCATCGAGTACCTGCACTCCCGGGACATCGTCTACAGGGACCTGAAGCCGGAGAACATCCTGCTCGACAGGGACGGCCACGTCAAGCTCACCGACTTCGGCTTCGCCAAGAAGCTGGTGGACAAGTGAGTGACCGTGGCTCTGCCCGTGTTTCCCCTTCTCCCCGCCCTCTGCCTCTGGCAGCCTCCACTCTGTCTTCTGTGCTGGGAGTTTCTGTTGAGATTCTGCATCTCAGCAGAAGTGATGGGGCCTTACCTGGTGGCTTAGACAGTAAAGAATCCGCCTGCAGTGTGGGACACCTGGGTTCCATCCCTGGGTTGGGAAGATCCCCTGGAGAAGGGAAAGGCTACTCACTCTGGTGTTCTTGGGCTTCCCTAGTGGCTCAGACAGTAAAGAATCTGTCTCCAAAGCGGGAGACCTGGGTTCGATCTGTGTATCAGGAAGATCCCCTGGAGAAGGGAAAGGCTACCCACTCCCGTATTCTTCTTGCCTCTGAATTCCGTGGACAGGGGAGCCTAGAGGGCTATAGTCCATGCGGTCGCAAAGAGTTGCACACGATTGAGCATGCACACATAGCAATATATGTATAGATATACGTGGCTTTCCATGGTGGCTCAGTGGTAGAGATTCTGCCTGCCAAGCAGGAGACACAGCGTTCGATCCCTGGCTTGGGAAGATCCCCCAGAGAACGGAATGGCAATCCACTCCCGTATTCTTGCCTGGAGAATCCCATGGACAGAGTAGCCTGGCTGGCTACAATCCATGGCAGAGAGTTAGCCGTGACCAAGCGACTAACACTCACCCTTACAACTGATATTGTATGGGTTTTGTCTTTATCTGACAGACTTTGCTGAATATGTCCATCTGTAGGTCCATCCAGGTTGCTGCAAATGGCATGCTTTCATTCTTTTTCATGGCTGAGTAATATTCCACTTAATATATTCACCACATCTCCTTTATCCTTTCCTCTACTGATGGACATTGAGGTTGTTTCCACACCTTGGCCATTGTCTGTAACAAGGATGATGAAGTGTTAAGAGGTAGAGGCATGTTATTTTGCCCCCACAAGTTTAGGAAAGTCTTACAGACTGCCCCAGGGCCCAGTCCTTCTGACACCCCGTGGGGTCACAGAGTCGGACAGACCTTAGCACACAGAGGAACATACAGTACTGTATTTTCGAGGACCACGATGTGTGTTCCCTTCCTCTGCATGGTTTTACTAATTTAACTTCCTGACGTTGCTATCGAGAGCATCGCTGTCCAGAACAAATTCAGCACAGACCTCTTGCGTTATTTCACATTTTTAAGGAGCCTCGTTCCAAAAAGTCAAACCAGGCGTAAATGATTTCATTCAGAAGTTGGTTTAATTCAGGATGTCCCAAATGGGACCATTTCAACGTATTGTCCGTATCAGCCTTCACAGACTCTCCGTGAATATTTTTTGTCCTCACCACATGGCGCAGTGGGATCTTAGTTTCCCAGCCAAGGGTGGAACCTGCGTGCTCCCTGCTTGGGAAGCGTGGGGTCTGAACCACTCGACCTCCAGGGAAGGCCTCCGTGATTCTTTGGTACTCAGGTTTTGAAATTCCAAACACCCTTTCTCCTTTGGTGTGTCTTTAAGGAGGGCCCTGATTTCCCATCAGAGACATTAGATCTGCGTTTATTGGCGGTGACGCTTGAAGCAGTTGGAAAGAAAGCAGATTCCCGTCCATTTATCAGTCCGTGCATTGAGTGTGGGTTGTTGCATTTAAATTCAAATTGAAACCGGGTTAGAATTTCACTCTGTTCAGTGAAGGTTCAGCTGATGACTCCCGTATCAGAAGCTAGATCTGGAACAGACGCCCCTGGTGTCCATTCCTGTGACGAGCTGGGGTTGGTTCACGTGAGAACTGTTCCTCACGTTGCAGAAACATCTGTTTATGGCAAACAGTTGGGGAGCAGTTTTACATTAAAGGAAGGCAGTCCTAGAGGAAATCAATCCTGAACAGTCATTGGAAATCAGTCCTGGGTATTCATTGGAAGGACTGAAGCTGAAACTCCAATCCTTTGGCCACCTCATGTGAAGAGCTGACTCATTGGAAAAGACCCTGATGCTGGGAAGGATTGAAGGCGGAAGGAGAAGGGTACGACAGAGGATGACATGGTTGGATGGCATCACCGACTCGATGGACGTGGGTTTGAGTGAACTCCGGCAGTTGGTGATGGACAGGGAGGCCTGGCGTGCTGCAGTCCATGGGGTCGCAAAGAGTCGGACACGACCGAGCGACTGAACTGAACTGACTTACATTAAATAACTCATATGTGATGGCTTTTAGACAGGGGCCCTCCTGGGATTCCTTTCTCTGATGCAGTTAAAGTCAGTGTCACTTTTCCCCTATAGAATTTCATCACTTACATGGCTAAGAATAAAATGGGGTGCTTTGTGTCTGAGCTGCTAAAGAATCCGCCTGCAATGCAGGGAGACCTGGGTTCGATCCCGGGCTTGGGAAGATCCGCTGGATAAGGGAAAGGCTCCCCACTCCAGTACTCTGGCCTGGAGAATTCCGTGGACTGTATACTCCACGCCTTTCACTTTCCATTTACCTAGCAGAGAGCAGGTAGCTTTAAACCTCAGTTTTATTCTATGGTGGGATGGTAGTGGTGCTGCCCACTACTGGCAGCCTTGGGTATAACGTCCACCCTTTTTTTTAAAAAAAAGTTATTCTTTTTGGCTGTACTGGGTCTGCATTGCTGTACTTAGGTGGCTCAGCTGGTAAAGAATCTGCCTGCCGTGGAGGAGACCGCGGTTCAATTCCTCGGTCAGGAACTTCCCCTGGAGGAGGGCATGGCAGCCCACTCCAGTGTTCTTGCCTGGAGAATCCCCACGGACGGAGGAGCCTGGCGGGGCTACAGTGCTTGGGGTCCCAAAGAGTCGGAGACGACTGAGCGACTGCGCAGAGCACTCGGGCCGTTCTCTAGTTGCGGCGGGCAGGGGCCCCTGTCTGGTTGTGATCTGCAGGCTCTTCTCATTGCAGTGGCTTCTCCCGTCGTGGAGTGCGGGCTCACTCACGGTGGCACGCGGGCTTTTCATGGCCCTGTGTGATGTGCGATCTTCCTGGAGCAGGGATGGGACCCAGGGGACAAAGCAAGGAGACAGTGGTGATGATTACCTGTGCCGTCCCCCAGTGGTGGATTCCCAATCTTTCAACTTCCAGGGGAGGCCAGTTTTTTTTTTTTAATTAATTAATTTTATTTAAAAATTTTTATTGATTTATTTTTGCTTATACCAGTTTATTGCTACCAACCCGTCTCCCTGCACCCTCATGCATGCATGCTCCGTCACGTAACCCCATGAGCTGTAGCCCACCAGGCTCCTCTGTCTGTTGACTTTTCCAGGCAGGAATCCTGGAGTGGGTGGCCATTTCCTTCTGCACGATTTATTTTTTAATTGAAGGGTAGTTGCGTTACAGAATTTTGTTCTTTTACATTTATTTATTTTTAGTTGAAGGATAATACTCTAGAGTAGTGTGTTGGTGCTGCTGCTGCTGCTAAGTCACTTCAGTCGTGTCCGACTCTGTGTGACCCCATAGATGGCAGCCCACAAGGCTTCCCCGTCCCTGGGATTCTCCAGGCAAGAACACTGGAGTGGGTTGCCATTTCCTTCTCCAATGTGTGAAAGTGAAAAGTGAAAGTGAAGTCGCTCAGTCGTGTCCGACCCTTAGCGACCCCACGGACTGCAGCCTACCAGGCTCCTCCATCCATGGGATTTTCTAGGCAAGAGTACTGGAGTGGCTTGCCATTGCCTTCTCCGAGAGTAGTGTGTTGGTGCCTACCAAACATCCACACGAAAGTCCTGGTTTGGTTTGCTTTTTTGTTTCCAATGTCATTTTGTTTGGAAGCCTGATTCCAACACACCGTCAGTAAACTGCTTCACAGATTCGCTGGGAGATCAGGTTCCCCGACCGTCACCAGCTGCCAGCTGAGTAGTCTGTGGTTCTGAGAGCTGAGGCGGTCTGCCCGTATCCCCACAGTTGCCAAGCGATAGTGGTTCATGAGTTTCAGGTTAAGTTTATTTCCCTTACGAAGAGCCTCTGTTCATGGAAGCACCTGAGGGGCAGTGACAAATGAAGGCTTGCTACGGGGGCCACTAGCCTTCCTTGGACTTGTGTTTTTGCCCATTTCTAGAGGGTCGGAGGGAGTGTGTTATACGTTGTGCTCACTTGTGTGTTCCCTGCGTGGCGCACCTCACTGTGAAACGACAGCTGCTCCTGCCCGGTAGGGTGACCGGTAAGGATGGCTGGATCTGCTCCTTGGAAAGTGTGTGCTGGAAACAGTTGAGTTCCAGTCAGGTAGTGAACGTCGAGTCGAGAGTCAGCGCTCCTGAGTTTATCACAGCCACCCTCAACGGCACCAGTGTCACCTCCATAATTGTCACCTGCACTTTCATCGCGCCACCAGCATCATCAGCATGAGCACCATTATCAGCATCGCCACCATCAGTGTTGTCACCTCCGCCATCGCCACCATCGCGATCACTCTCCTTTGCTGTGGACTGCATCTGTCTTCCTCCAGCATCCGTGTCTTAAAGCTCTGCCCCCGCATTCTGACTTTATGTGGAGATGGTCGTGCTGCAAGGGAAGTTAAGCTCAGGTGACTAAGATCATGGCACCTGGTCCCATCACTTCATGGGACATAGATGGGGAAACCGTGGAAACAGTGGCTGACTTTATTTTTCTGGGCTCCAAAATCACTGCGGATGCTGATTGCAGCCAGGAAATTAAAAGACGGTTACTCCTTGGAAGGAAAGTTATGACCAACCTAGATAGCATATTAAGAAGCAGAGACATCTTTGCCAACCAAGGTCCATCTAGTCAAGGCTGTTTTTCCCGTGGTCATGTACGGATGTGAGAGTTGGACTGCGAAGAAAGCTGATCGCCGAAGAATTGATGCTTTTGAACTGTGGTGCTGGAGAAGACTCTTGGACTGCAAGGAGATCCAACCAGTTCATCCTAAAGGAGATCAGTCCTGGTGTTCATTGGAAGGACTGATGCTAAAGCTGAAACTGCAATACTTTGGCCACCTCATGCGACGAGTTGACTCACTGGAAAAGACTCTGATGCTGGGAGGGATTGGGGGCGGGAGGAGATGGGGACGAAAGAGAATGACATGGCTGGATGGCATCACCGACTCGATGGACAAGAGTTTGAGTAAACTCCGGGAGTTGGTGATGGACAGGGAGGCCTGGCGTGCTGTGATTCGTGGCGTCGCAAAGAGTCGGACACGACTGAGCGACTGAACTGAACTGAGCTGAACTGACATCATGGCAGTGTGGTCTTAAAACTACACGACGTGTGACCCTGTGAGACATTTATTACACCCCCCCAGCTCTGGAAATCCACGATCAGCCTGCTGGCTGTCCTGCGTTCCTGATGACGGTCTCTTCCCGGCTCATTCTCCCCATGTCCTCCCGTGGTAAAGAGGAATCTGTCTGCCTCCGTCTTCTTACAGGGACAAGAGTGCTGGGGTTACTCCCAGTCTTTTGGTTACATCTTGCAAGACCCTGTTCCAAGCAAGATCACATTCACAAGCAGCAGGCTTTCATTAGGCCTTTTGGGTGGAACACAGCTAAACCCAGTATGGATTCTGTGGCAGACACTGGGGAATATGAACAGAGCACCAGCTGGACGTGTTGTACAGGGCATCTTCTCCCTCCTTGGATAACAGCCTCCTACCCCCAAAACTGTTAGTCACTCAGTCGTGTCCGACTCTTTGCGACCCCATGGACTGTAGCCCCGCCAGGCTCCTCTGTTCATGGGGATTCTCTAGGCAAGAAGACTGGGGTGGGGTGCCATGCCTTCCTCCAGGAGATCTTCCTGACCCAGGGATAGAACCCGGGTCTCCCACACTGCAGGCGGATTCTTTACTGTCTGAGCCACCAGGGAAGCCCCGTGTCATAGTGGAAATGATAACACTGGTGGGTATCACCTTGCCTTCTCTCCACGAGCTGAGTGAGTGCAAAACGGAACAGCAGAGCATTGATAGTTCACAGCCTGGACCAGCACTTTCCCACCAGCATCGACAGCCATCCATCTTTGTCTTTCCATACTCCCTGCAATCACAAGCTCGTTTCTAACAACGTATGCCTCTGTGCCCAGGAGGATTGGGAAAATGTTTTTTAAGTATAAAGAGAATTCTCTTAAAACAAGAAGACAGCTGTTCCCGCTTTTCAGTAACTGTCTGCTGGGAACGTGGGGTCTACACAAGTCTGTTCACCTCCCAGCTTTCTGTTTTCTATGGGGATATTAACTGAGGAGTGACATTTCTGGGGCTTGTCGAAATTCTCTTGTAACGTTTCATGGAACTGCAATTCCACTTCGAGGTGTAAAGTTTTAAGAATATTTGCTCCATTCTGAAGCTCTTGCTTAGCAATTTATGCCTCTCTAGCTCCCCAGAAGCGTGGAGTCTTTTTGGAAAAAACTTTTGCTTCAAAAAGATATGGAGAAGGACATGGCAAACCAGTCCAGTATTCTTGCCTGGAAAAGTCCATGGACAGAGGAGCCCGGCGGCCTGCAGTCCGTGGGGTCACATGACTGAGCACGCGTGTCTGAGGAGGGTGCGGGGAGGTGGGTTGGTAGCAATAAACTGGTAGAACCAAAAAAAGAAAAAGGTGTCAGGCTACCAGGGTCTGCTTGGGAAACTGCTAACTCATACAGCCTTCGATGTGTGGGCCCCTCACCTGAGGCTGCCGCCAGCCAGAGACTCAACTTTGCGCGTGTAAGCGGAGACGCCGCCCCCGCCCTGGGTATGGTTCCCCGCCACCGCCTCCGGCTGGTCTGGACCTTCCAGCCGTATTCAGGCAGCTGTGGATGTGCCACCAGGCTGGAAGCACACCTCTAATGGGATCGGACAGCAGAGCTCAAGAATTTTGTGAGCCAAAGCAGCAAGGTGCTGATAGTGGTTTTGTTTTTTTTTTAAATACCACCTGCTGGTGCAGGAGACTTAAGGAGACAGCTTCTCTGCTGGGTCCGTCTTCCCTGGTTGGATCTCCGGCTTTCAGCCCAATGTCCACTGTTCAGTAGCTCAGTCGTGTGCGACTCTCTGCGACCCCATGGACTGCAGCACGCCAGGCCTCCCTGTCCATCACCAACTCCCGGAGCCTGCTCAAACTCATGTGCATCTAGTTGGTGCTGCCATCCAACCATCTCATCCTCTGTCGTCCCCTTCTCCGGCCTTCAGTCTTTCCCAGCATCAGGGTCTTTTCCCGGCTGTCCTCTAGGTGGGGCCCAAAGCTAACTTTTCTGCAGGTCTCAGCTCATCTCGGGGAGAAACCTTTTCCAAAGTTCTCAGACCTATTTCTCCTCCAAACATCCTGGAGCCCCTCAACCTCAGGATTTTTAAATGCCGCTGCTGATAGTGACGTGGCAGTGAGCCCACAAAAGCTCAGCACACACTTCAGACCTTTTGCAGAGAGGGCAGAAAAGATGCTTCACTGTGGATTTGCTTTTCCTCTGGGAGAAGAGAACCAGTTCATTTATTTACAAAGCAGACATACAGGTTCCTGACGGTCACTCCCAGGTACAGCAGGCTTCACGAGTCAGTAGCTGGAATCTTTTTTCATATCGTTTTATGGGGAAACAGGACTTTGGGGGGTTTGCTTTTGAGCAGCAAAGGGACACACAGACCAAGAACAACACACGGCCGTGATAACAGGACTGTTCCTTCGAGTCTGTTTTGCTTAATGAGTGTTTATAAAAGGAAGCAGGACTTCCCTGGTGGCTCAGACTGTAAAGAATCTAGCTACCATGCAGTAGACCCGGGTTTGATCCCTGGGTCAGGAAGATCCCCTGGTGGAGGAAATGGCAACCCACTCTGGTATTCCTACTTAGAGAATCTTACTTGGAGAAGAATTACTCCAAGAATTCTTACTTGGAGAATCCCAGAGGAGCCTGGTGGGCCACAGTCCATGGGGTTGCAAAGAATCGGACGTGACAGAGTGACTTTCATCATTTTGTCATGATCATAAAAGGAAGAAACTCAGGGAAGACAAGGTTATTGTCTTCATGTTTGGGGTAGGATAAAGACAAAATCCAGCACAGGGAACTCTGCTCAATCCTCTGTAATAACCTTATGGTTCCCAGGGGGGAAGGGATAGTTAGGGAGTTTGGGATGGACATGGACACACTGCTGGATTTAACATGGGGAACCAGCAAGGACCTGCTGGACAGCACAGGGAACTCTGCTCAATCCTCTGTAATAACCTTATAGTTCCCAGAGGGGAAGGGATAGTTAGGGAGTCTGGGATGGACATGGACACACTACTGTGTTTAACATGGAGAACCAGCAAGGACCTGCTGGACAGCACAGGGAACTCTGCTCAATCCTCTGTAATAACCTTATGGTTCCCAGGGGGAAGGAAGGGGGAAGGGATAGTCAGGGAGTCTGGGATGGACATGGACATACTGCTGTATTTAACATGGAGAACCAGCAAGGACCTGCTGGACAGCACAGGGAACTCTGGTCAATCCTCTGTAATAACCTTATAGTTCCCAGAGGGGAAGGGATAGTTAGGGAGTTTGGGATGGACATGGACACACTGCTGGATTTAACATGGAGAACCAGCAAAGGACCTGCTGGACAGCACAGGGAGCTCTACTCAATCCTCTGTAATAACCTTATGGTTCCCAGGGGGGAAGGATGGGGGAAGGGGTAGTCAGGGAGTCTGGGATGGACATGGACACACTGCTGTATTTAACATGGAGAACCAGCAAAGGACCTGGTGGACAGCACAGGGAACTCTGTTCAATGTCACGTGGCAGCCTGGATGGGAGGGGAGTTTTGGGGAGAACGGGTACATGTTTATGTATACGCCTGAGTCCCTTTGCTGTCCATCTGAAACCATCACAACAGTGTTCATCGGCTATATGCTAATATGAAGTAAAAGTTAAAAACCTTAAATTGAAAAAAAAGTGTTTATAAAAGGAAGAACGTCACAGAGGACAGCGCTGCCGTGTTGATCTACGGGGTTGGGGTTCACGGCTCCGTGTAGGTTAATGCATTGACATAGCCTCCCCGCTCCTGAGGTGCACGCGTCGGCCAATCACAGCCGAGTTCTGAGGACACCCCCCTCCCTCCTCCCACAGGACGTGGACCCTCTGCGGGACCCCCGAGTACCTGGCCCCCGAGGTCATTCAGAGCAAGGGCCACGGCAGAGCGGTGGACTGGTGGGCACTTGGCGTGCTGATATTCGAGATGCTCTCAGGGTGAGTATGCCTTCCCTGGGGAAGATGCCTGTGGCCTCCCGCCCTGTTCGCTTGCTCTGCGGGGCTCAGCCCCCAGGATTTGGTGCAGGGTTGTCAGGGGATGCACACACTTGGAGTGGGGTCTCCCGCAGTTCCCTGGGGGCTCAGCCCCTGGGATTTGGTGCAGGGGGTCAGGGGATGCACACTCTTGGAGTGGGGTCTCCCGCAGTTCCCTGGGGGCTCAGCCCCTGGGATTTGGTGCAGGGAGTCAGGGAGTGGACACACTTGGAGTGGAGTCTCCTGATAGTTCCCTGGGTACTCAGCCCCTAGGATTTGGTGTAGGGAGTCAGGGGGTGATCATACTTGGAGGGGGGTCTCTGACAGTTCCCTGAGTGCCTAGCCCCTAGGATTTGGTGCAGGGTTGTCAGGGGATGCAGACACTTGGAATAGAGTCTCCCACAGTTCCCTGGGGGCTCAGCCCCTGGGATTTGGTGCAGGGCGTAGTGGGGTGGACACACTTGGAGTGGGGTCTCCCACAGTTCCCAAGGTTCTCAGCCCCCAGGATTTGATGCATGGGGATCAGCGGATGGACGTACTTGGAGTGGAGTCTTCCAAAAGTTTCCACTGTGGGTGATGATGCTATGAACTGACCATTTGGCTTGCTCTCTAAGGAGGAAACAGCAGGAGCTTGGAGGACTAGCAGGGCGTGTCTGTTGAGATCTTTTGTCTCTAAGTGTCCCCGTCTGCCAAGAATATACGATTCATCATGCACCGATCACTCTGGAGTGATTCCCAGAGCTGGGTGTATATGTTAGTCATTCAGTCATGTCCGACTCTTTGTCACCCTGTGGACTATAGCCCAGCAGGCTCTTCTGTCTGTGCGATTCTCCAGGCAAGAATACCGGAGTGGGTTGCCATGCCCTCCTCCAGGGGATCTTCCCGACCCAGGGGTGAAACCCAAGTCTCCTGCATTGCAGGCAGATTCTTTTCCATCTGAGCCACCAGGGAAGCCCCGAGCTGGGGAGCGGGCATGTTGGATAAAGAAATGCTTTTTCGGACTTTCGGAAGAAACAGCCCTCCAGAAAGGAAAGAGTGTATTCTTTCCTGAAAACCCCAAACATGCCTCGGGGGATGTTTGGAATTCCATTGACCTCCCCGCTCTAGATTCCAGAGAGACGCACCCTGTATCAGCATGATTAAACACTCAAGTCTGGCATTTCTGTGAGGTGTTGCTAGGAATTCCGTGAGGCGGTAAAGAATCTGTCTGCCAGTGCAGGAGACGGAGGAGGCGGGTTCGATCCCTGGGTCGGGAGGATTCCCCTGGAGAAGGGGAATGGCAGCCCACTCCAGTGTCCTCGCCTAGAGTATCCCATGGACAGAGGAGCCTGGCGGGGCTACAGTCCACGGGGTCGCAAAGAATCGGATGGGACTGAGCACTCACGCACAGCATTTTCCCCACACCAGGCACACTGATCTAGCATCTTCCCTGTGGACATCTGTGGACCCGCTGCTTCCTGGCTGTCCTGCGCTCACACGGCTCTTTTGTTGGATGCTGTGCTTGGCGGGCAGGTGGGCGAGGTGGGGCTGGGGTGTCCGCCCAGGACTCCGCCCCGCCCCCGCCTGCCCCTCCTCCTTCCCATTGCCCTTCTCCTGTTCTTCTTTCTCTCTCTGCTCACACGCCTCTGTAGTCAATCACATAGACCAAAAAAAAAAAAAAAAAAAAAATCCCTTCCTGAGCACCCCAGCCCAGGAAGTCCTGGTCAGAAACACAAGGGCTGAAATGTATTCCCTGCGGTGTCAGAATGTAAGAATCGTGCATCTGTCTGCACCTGTGTGTATGATCAGTGTTCCACCGGTGTCCCACAGCAAAGGGTGGCCATGTTGCTTCCTGAGCGTTTCTGACCAGCAGAGGGTAGCGTTGCCTGAGAATGGAATCCCTCTGCCCAGAAGACGTTTTTGCTAGAATGCACTTGCTGTGTCTTCTGTTTTTTTTGTCTGTATTATTACGGGGGCAAAAATGTAACTTCACGGAATATGGTAATATGGAATATCATAGCAAAGATAATGTTGGAATATAGTATACAATTAGAAAATATGTTGTTGGAAGATAATGGCATATTATTAGGACAAAAGGGGTTCCCTGGTGGCTCAGACGGTAAAGAAGCTGCCTGCAATGCGGGAGACCAGGATTCGATCTCTGAGTCAGGAAGATCCCCTGGAGAAGGGCATGGTGACCCACTCCAGTGTTCTTGCCTGGAGAATCCCATGGACAGAGGAGCCTGGCGGGCTACAGTCCAAGGGGTCGCAAAGAGTCAGACACGACTGAGTGACTGAACAATATGTGAGACCTCTCTGAGTTAATTGGAGAAGGGCATGGTGACCCACTCCAGTGTTCTTGCCTGGAGAATCCCATGGACAGAGGAGCCTGGCGGGCTACAGTCCAAGGGGTCGCAGAGAGTCAGACACGACTGAGTGACTGAACAATATGTGAGACCTCTCTGAGTTAATTGGAGAAGGGCATGGTGAGCCACTCCAGTGTTCTTGCCTGGAGAACCCCATGGACAGAGGAGCCTAGCGGGCTACAGTCCAACGGGTCGCAAAAAGTCAGACACGACTGAGTGACTGAACAGTATGTGAGACCTCTCTGAGTTAATTGGAGAAGGGCATGGTGAGCCACTCCAGTGTTCTTGCCTGGAAAACCCCATGGACAGAGGAGCCTGGTAGGCCGCAGTCCACGGGGTCAGAATTGGCCTTGTAATGCAGAAGTAAAGTGAAAACTTGCTCAGTCGTGTCTGACTCTCTGCGACCACATGGACTGTAGCCTGCCAGGCTCCTCTGTCCACAGGATTCTCCAGGCAAGAATTCTGGAGTGGGTTGACATTCCCTTCTCCAGGGGATCTTTCCGACCCAGAGTTCAAACCCAAGTCTTCTTCACTGACAGGTGGATTCTTTACCTTCTTAGCCACCAGGAATGCTGAGGTAGGTCAAAGATGTCTATAAAAAGCAGATCACGGATAGCTGATGGGGAAAAACAATTGCAAAATTGGCCTGTATTCTGAGGCATGTGGGATCTTCCCGAGTCAGGGATTGAACCCATGTCTCCTGCATTGGCAGGCGGATTGTTTAGCACTGACCTGCCAGGGAGGCCCTGACGTGCATTTTTTATTTTTATTTTTTTTAAATCAAATAATCCAATTTTATTTATTTTTTTTTCAAGTTGAACAGACTAAATTTCTTTAAACAAACTTACTTATACTCCAGAGTCCTTTAAAAACTTAATAGCATTTATACATTGAAGGTATTTGATTTTCTTGTAACTAGCACTTCAAATGCAACAAGCATTTGAAGCAACAAGCATTTGACCCGACAAGTAAAACTTTCTACAGTTCATAACTTTTATAAATAAAATAAATTAAATGTACAGTGAATAAGTTCTCTGAAATATTTCAATATTTCTGCAGGTTTCGTAACATCGTAAAATACATTTCAACTAAAATTCACAAATCTAAAAACCTGTTAGGCATTTTTAGGCGCTTTAAGTTGGAAATGAAGACCAATGTTACATCGTAATATGCCAATTACAAATAGTACTTCAAATAGCAAATACTAAAGTTTGTCCCAAACCTTAAAAACTATTCATGAACTCAACACTGAACTATTGATGGCTATGAGAATTGTTTCCTAACCTTTTTGAAAATTTCAACCCATTTACGTTTAAGGTAATTATTGATAAGTACGATCCCGTAGCCATTTTCTTTATTGCTTTGGGTTCAAGTTTATACACTCTTTCTGTGTATCCTGTCTATAGAAGATCCTTTAGCATTTGTTGGAGAGCTGGTTTGCTGATGCTGAATTCCCTCAGCTTTTGCTTGTCTGTAAAGCTTTTGATTTCTCCTTCATATTTGAATGAGATCCTTGCTGGGTATAGTAATCTGGGCTGTAGGGTATTTTCTTTCATCACGTTAAGTATGTCTCGCCACTCCCTTCTGGCCTGAAGAGTTTCTATTGAAAGATCGGCTGTTATCCTTATGGGAATCCCCTTATGTGTTATTTGCTGCTTTTCCCTTGCTGCTTTTAATATTTGTTCTTTGTGTTTGATCTTTGTTAATTTGATTAATATGTGTCTTGGAGTATTTCGCCTTGGGTTTATCCTGTTGGGGACTCTCTGGGTTTCTTGGACTTGGGTGATTATTTCTTTCCCCATTTTAGGGAAGTTTTCAACTATTATCTGACGTGCATTTTTTAAAGAGAACATTTATTCGGCTGAATTGGGGGTTAGTGGTCAGTTGCAGCCTGCCGGCTCTTTCATGGCGGCCTGCAGACACTCTCGTGTAACTTTGGACTCGGTGGATCCAGCACATTGGGCTCACTTTCTCCAAGGTTTTAGTTCCTCAACCAGAGATGGAACTGGCGTCGTCCGTGTTGTAAGGTGGGTTCTCAACCACTGGACCGCCGGAAAAGTTCCCGGCCATGCATTTTTTCAGATGAAATTCCTGAGCTTGCCTTCATGGGGCAGTGCAGGCGGTCCTTCTGTCTACAGCCCACCACGGCTGATGTCAAGATGCAAGTCGTGCCTACGTGTGTGAACGACACTCGCTGCGTGTTTTATTAAGACCATCGCCATATTGTCAAGTAGTTATCCTCCAGTTCAGTTGCTCAGTCGTGTCCAACTCTTTGCCACCCCATGAACCGCAGCACGCCAGGCCTCCCCGTCCATCACCAACTCCCAGAGCTTGCTCAAACTCATGTCCATTGAGTGGGTGATGCCATCCAACCATCTCGTCCTCTGTCGTCCCCTTCTCCTCCTGCCTTCAATCTTTCCCAGCATCAGGGTCTTTTCAAATGAGTCAGTTCTTCGTATCAGGTGGCCAAAGTATTGGAGTTTCAGCTTCAGCGTCAGTCCTTCCGATGAACAGCCAGGACTGATTTCCTTTAGGATGGACTGCTTGGATCTCCTTGCAGTCCAAGGGACTCTCAAGAGTCTTCTCCAGCACAACTCCAAAACTTTGGCCCTCAGCTTTTCTTTACAGTCCAGCTCTCACACCCATACATGACAACTGGAAAACCAAAGCTTTGACTAGACGGACCTTTGTTCGCAAAGTAACGTCTCTGCTTTTTAACATGCTGTTTAGGTTGGTCATCCTTCAGTTAAATTAGTCAAATAAAGGGGGGGGAAAAAGGCTTTAGAAGGAGGGAGGCTTCCCTGCAAGTCCAGTGGTTAAGACTCCGAGCTTCCACTGTGAGCAGTGTGGGTTTGATCCCTGGTCAGCGAACTAGTACCCCATACCCCATGTCATGCGCCAATAAATAAATTATTGGAAGGTTTCTGTTGGATTAAAGATAGACACTTGAAGATAACTTTCAACTCTGGGCCAGCTTCCCTGATAGGTCAGCTGGTAAAGAATCTGCCTGCAATGCGGGAGACCTGCGTTCGATCCCTGGGTTGGGAAGATCCCCTGGAGAATGGAAAGGCCACCCACTCCAGTATTCTGGCCTGGAGAATCCCATGGACTGTATAGGCCTTGGGGTGGCAAAGAGTCGGACACGACTGAGCGACTAACACCCACGTCAGATCTGGGCACCGTCTTTGGCCGCTTCCCGCACCCCGACCTCTGGGATACGCGTGCCTTCTGCTCCTTCTCTCTGGCTGGTTCGGTGAGCGCTCCCTCCTGATGACTTTTTTCCGCTCGTTAAAGCTGTTGCTCACATACCTTTCACCTGACGGTGGCGTGCCACGCCAGCTCCCTCGGAGCTCCGCATGCCGTATTCTCCGGGAGCCCGTGGAGGAAATGTATGACGCGTTTCCTCCCGGGCCCGTTTCTGAATGGAAACCGTCCCTCGGCGTGTCCTCATGCACAGCCGCCATCCAAGGCAGGAATACGAACCCCCGGCCGCTGCTGGAACCGACTCCTGGCTCAGGGGTGCAGGCCCGGCTCGGGGGTTTATTCACTCGAAGGCGTTCACACTCGGCGAGGGCTGGGTGTCTCTTGGCCGGGGTAGGTTCGCGATCCACAGAAGCTGGTTACCCTAGAAGTACAACTGGCTGGGTTAGTTGTAGTTACGAGACTGTAATGGGCTTCCCACGTGGCCTCAGGGGTGAAGAAGTTGCCAGCCAAGACAGGAGACGCAGGTTGGATCCCTGGGTTTGGAAAGATTCCCCTGGAGGAGGAAATGGCAACGCACTCTGGTATTCTGGCCTTGGAGAATCCCATGGACAGAGGAGCCTGGTGGGGCTACAGTCCACGGGGTCGCACAGACTCGGACACGACTCAGTGACTAAACAACACACAACAAGTCACTGTGTGTTGTCTAGCTAGTGACATAGCCTCGTGGGCATTGCCTTTTCCAGACTTGCCCGTCCTTTGCAGTTGGGACAAAGTGCTTCACGCTTGGCCTCTTGGAACCGCACCTTCATGGCTGGTCCTGAGTCATCCGTGACTCCAGGGTGGGAGGAGAAAGCGCACACCCCAAAATGAAATTCTCTTCTGCCCGTGTCAGGCGGAAGGAGCCATCCTTATAAAGCCTGGGGGTGTTTTTTGTTTTCCACTCTGGCCACTAAAAATAGCTGTTTTTATGTACCTAACAGGTTCCCTCCATTTTTCGATGACAACGCCTTTGGCATCTATCAGAAGATTCTTGCTGGCAAGATAGACTTCCCCAGACATTTGGAGTTCAGTGTCAAGTAAGTCAGCCGTCTTTGGTCATCGGGGGTGTTTATTTCTAAAGCCGCTGAGAAACCCCCCAGTGGAGGCATCCTGCCCCGCTGGGTACCATCCTGGTTTGTTCCTCTGAGCTCAGCTGACGCTCTTTAGGTGGGTCATCTTTTCCCCCCAAAAAGAGGAAAGCTTTTCATGACTCTGCTGGGATGACACGTCACCTCTTCGTGACTTGCAGCCGTATTTTACGTCTTTTGAGATAGTGGGTGTATTTATCATTAGCGAATAAAGGCCGTTTGTCATCACACTGAGTAAGGAAGCAGCTTTGTTATTCGAGAAGAAGGCCCTTGTTCCTCCAGCGAGTTTGGTGGCTGGTGCGGGAGTTGATGACTTTGCGTGCTCAGTCGCTGTAGTCGTGTCCGACTCTTTGCGACCCCATGGACTGTAGCCCGCCAGGCTCCTCTGTCCGTGCGATTCTCCAGTTGAGAGCACTGGAGTGGGTTGCCATGCTTTCCTCCAGGGGGTTTGCCGACCCAGGGATCAAACCAGGGTCTCCTGCATCTCCTGCATTGGCAGGCAAGCTTCTATACTGCTGAGCCACCGGGGAAGCCCTTGTATAATATGTAAGTACTGTGAGTGATTACGTTAGTTCAGTAAAATTTTTAAGGGGGGGACTCAAAGGAAATGGTTTGTGGAAACACACTTTGACGTAATTGTGTTGAATCCTCATCTGCTGTGTGAATGCAGCCTTCTCTATCCTTCTGGGTTCTAATTTTTTTATTGTTGTTCAGTAGCTCAGTCGTGTCTGACTCTTTATGACCCCATGGACTGCAGCATGCCAGGCCTGCCTGTCCATCACCAACTCCCGCACCTCACCCAAACTCACGTCCATCGAGTCGGTGATGCCATCCAACCATCTCATCCTCTGTCGCCCCCTTCTCCTCCCGCCTTCAGTCTTTCCCAGCATCAGGGTCTTTTCCAATGAGTCAGCTCTTCGCATCAGGTGGCTGAAGTACTGGAGCTTCAGTTTAAGCATCAGTCCTTCCAATGAATATTCAGGGTTGATGTCCAGTGAGTCAGTATTCTGATACTGTCTGCTATTTAGAAGGAAAATCTCAGTGACCCAGCAAACACAAAAATACTTCCCTTGCTTCCGGGAAAGCAAAGATGTCCAGAGAAGAATCCCACAGATAATTAGACCCACCGGAAAAGCGTGATGACTGATTTTGGTAGAATCATATGTTGTGTAGTTGGCCGGGGTTGGCCTGGCAGGTATTTTTGAAATGAATGGTCAGACATCCCCAGGGCAGACAGGGTTTCTCCTGCTCTTGTTCAAAGGCTGTTCATGTCTACGATGATTTGATCAACCTCTGCGCCTTAGCTGGGCTGCAACTCCTTATGGCGTAAATTGTTTAGGTTATTTAGGAACAGATAATGGTGAGAAAGGGCCTTCCCAGGTGGAGCTGGTGGTGAAGAACACGCCTGCCAATTCGGGAGACATGAGAGACACGGGTTCGATCCCTGGGTCGGGAAGATCCCCTGGAGGAGGGCACGGCAACCCACTCCAGTGTTCTTGCCTGGAGAGTCCCGTGGACAGAGGAGCCTGGCGGGCTGCAGTCCATGGGGTCGCAGAGAGTCAGGCCTGCCTGAAGCAACTTAGCACGCAACAATGGTGAGAAAGGCTGGGAGGTGTTTAGCCAACGTGCAGCCTGAACCACTGGGCGGGTGTCCGTGTGGAATGGTGTGGATTTTGTTGCTGTTGACCTGCTGTGTTTGCGTGGGTCCGTATCAACGTGTGTTTCTGTCTCCTCCCCACCCCACCCCGCCCCGGCCCGAACAGAGACCTCATCAGGAAACTGCTTGTTACCGACAGAACAAGGAGACTGGGAAACATGAAGGTTAGTATTTCTATCCGTGTATGGGGGACGGTAGGGGCTTCCCATGTGACGTTCGTGGTGGAAAGTGTGCCGGCCAGTGCCGGAGACGTAAGAGATGTGGGTTCGATCCCTGGGTCGGGAAGATCCCCTGGAGGAGGGCATGGCCACCCACTCCAGTGTTCTTGCCTGGAGAATCCCACGGACAGAGGAGCCTGGCGGGCTGCAGTCCTTGGGGGTCGCAGAGAGTCAGACACGACTGAGTGTCTCGGCACCTGTTAAGTGCTACTCATTTTAAATGCCTCTCATCTGACTTCAGACGTGTCAACAATGGCAGAACAGTCTTACCTTTTCATTGGCCAAATTTCAGATTTGATTCACCCAGAATCGGGTCTCCTCACCTCTCCAAAGGAGTCAGTGGCTCAGCGGTGGTCTATAAGTTAACTAATCATCGCTTTCTTTATTGACTTTTGTATGTATTTTTTTGTTTCTGAATATTCTTATTAATCGTCATTGATGGATAATTGCTTTACGATGTTAACGTTGGCTTCTGCCGCACATCAGCCCGAGTCCGCCATAGGGATACCTGTGTCCCCACGCCCTTGAACCTCCGTTTTCTCATTCACGTGCCATGTGGTTTACCCCTTTGAATCCGACAGTCTTGGATGGCTCGTGATATGTTTGCAAAATGATGCGCCCGTCACCACAGTTTTAAAGAGCAGGCTTGCTCCTTCCCAAAGAAGCCAGTACCCTGTAGCTACCACTTCTCTGAAGTTTCTGGACTCCCCAGGCGGTCCCGTGGTTAAGACTCCAGGCTTCCACGGCAGGCAGCCCGGTTCCGATCCCTGGTTGGGGAATTAAAATCCCACACGCTACAAGGTCTTTTTAAAAATAAAAAACAAAAACCCATCTTTCAAGTGTGACATGCTCAGTTTGCATTTTTAGTCACGTGACCTAATCTCTGGGCCATAGTGAGCAAATGACATCATTTTGTGAACCTCATTTTATACGTTTGTAAAAGTAGCTCAGGTGGTAAAGCTTCCCGCCTACGACGCAGGAGACTTGGGTTCTGTCTGTGTGGTCGGGAAGATCCCCTGGAAGAGGGCATGGCAACCCACTCCAGTCTTCTTGCCTGGAGAATCCCCATGGGTAGAGGAGCCTGGCGGGGCTATACAGTACATGGGGTCGCAAAGGGTCGGGCACGAGTGAGCGACTAATACACACACACACACACACACACACACAGTGAGCCACAGCTTCAGCTGAAGGAAATTGTCCAGGTGAAAATGCCACTTTACGTTGGGAAGGCCTGAACCATAATCACCTTTTGGTTTTGTCGTCCAGGGCACTATACGCGTGAACATCATGTTGTTGATGTTTAGTCACTGAGTCTCTGCGACCCCATGGACTGTAGCCCGCCAGGCTCCTCTGTCCGTGGGATTCTCCAGGCAGGAACACTGCAGTGGGTTGCCATTTCCTTCTGCAGGGGATCTTCCCGACCCGGGGATGGAACCCACAAGTCCTGCATTGGCAGGCAGGTTCTTTTACCCCTGAGCCACCAGGTAAGCCCGAACACCAGGACTGCATTCTCTCTAAGATGAGCAAAAGTGTGTAATGACGCTCAGATGCCTTCACTAATGGTTTTCTCCGGGGACAAAGGCTCGCGTCATAGCGAAGCCGTGTTTTTCTCTGCGTGGAATCGTACGGAGCATCTCTGTGCTCCTCGCTTTCCTGTCCTTCCGGCCTTCTCTGCGCTGATGCCGGCTGTCCCTTTTGCAGAACGGAGCCGAGGACGTCAAACAGCACCGGTGGTTCCGGGTCGTGGACTGGGGCGCGGTCCCGGAAAGGAAGCTGAAGGTACGACCACACGTCAAGTCGGGCGGCTCGTACCCGGGGAAGCCTCAAGCTCTCCTGAACACAAACACGGGCTCTGAGTCTGTGGCTCACTTCCTTAGGAGAAATCCCTAATGAAGTGATTTCAAGTCGTTAATAAGTTCACACTGTTGAGGGAAGACCTTAGCTGAAGAGTCGGGCTTCCCTGGTGGCTTAGTCGGTAAAGAGACCTCCTGCGATGCAGGAGTCCTGGTTCGATCCCTGGGTCAGCAAGGTTCACCTGGAGAAGGGACTGGTAAACCGCTCCAGTATTCTTGCCTGGAGAATCCCATGGACAGAGGAGCCTGGCGGGCTGAAGTCCATGGAGTGGCGAACAGTCTTCAAGAACATCTCTACCTTAATCGAAAAATTACAAAACAAAAGATAGCAATGTCAGTGGTTACATCAAAGCTCAGTGGTCCCAGATCAGTCTAACAAGTAAAATCATAAAAGTCTGAAATGTGAGAATTATCAGAATGTGACACAGAGCAAAAAGTTAGGCAGTGTTGTTGGAGTCAGGACACAGATAGACTTGCTCAGTGAATAGTTTCTGCAAAGCTTCAGAGTGCAGAAAACACGGTACGTACAAAAAGCAATAGAATGAGGCATGCTGACATATAACAACCTCCTGGGGCAGACTCCGTGCAAGATTTCTGCAAAATTTTGATTACATTAAAAAAAAAAAATAGTATGTGTGTGTGTGCGTGTCTGCTTCGTCGGTCAGTCGTGTCAGACTCTTTGCGACCCCGTGGACTATAGCTCACCAGGCTCCTCTGTCCATGGCGATTCTCCAGGCGAGAATGCTGGGGTGAGTTTCCATGCTCTCCTCCAGGGGATCTTCCCGACCCAGGGATTGAACCCAGCTCTCCCGCACTGCAGGCAGATTCTTTATAGTGTGATCCACCAGGGAATCCCGAGAACACCGGAGCGGATAGCCTATGCTTTCTCCAGGGGTTCTTCCCGCTCTAGGAATCGAACCAGCATCTCGTGCATTGCAGGTGGATTCTTTACCACCTGAGCTGTAAAGTGCAATAAAACTAATCGTGCCTGAATCTAACAACTTCCTGGTGCAGACTTGCTCGGTGCAACGTTTCTGCAAAGTTTTGATTTAGAAAAAAAAATAGTATCTGTACAGTGCAATAAAACTAGGCGTGCCTGAATGTAACAACTTCTGGTGCAGACTTGCTCAGTGCAAGGTTTCTGCAAAGTTTTGATTTAGAAAAGAAAAAAAATAGTATCTGTATAGTGCAATAAAACTAATCGTGCCTGAATGTAACAACTTCTGGTGCAGACTTGCTCAGTGCAAGGTTTCTACAAAGTTTTGATTTAGAAAAAAATTGTATCTGTATAGTGCAATAAAACTAGGTGTGCCTGAATGTAACAACTTCTGGTGCAGACTTGCTCAGTGCAAGGTTTCTACAAAGTTTTGATTTAGAAAAAAATTGTATCTGTATAGTGCAATAAAACTAGGCGTGCCTGAATGTAACAACTTCTGGTGCAGACTTGCTCAGTGCAAGGTTTCTGCAAAGTTTTGATTTAGAAAAAAAAAAAAATAGTATCTGTATAGTGCAATAAAACTAGGCGTGCCTGAATGTAACAACTTCTGGTGCAGACTTGCTCAGTGCAAGGTTTCTGCAAAGTTTTGATTTAGAAAAAAAATTGTATCTGTATAGTGCAATAAAACTAGGCATGCCTGAATGTAACAACTTCCTGGTGCAGACTTGCTCAATGCAAGCTTTCTGCAAAGCTTTGATTTAAAAAAAAAAAAAAAAAGAAAACAAATACAGTTTGTTAAAAGTGTGATAAAACTCGGCTTGCCTAAACGTAACAAATTCCTGGTGCAGACTGGCAAGGTTTCTGCAAACCTTTGATTTATTAACAAAACAAAACACAGTATGTGCAAAGTGCAGTAAAACTGAAGCGTGGCTGAATGTAACATCACTGGGTGAACACTGTTCCTCTCTGACCACGGCACTGTATCTTTGCTGGTCCCCAGCCCCCCATCGTCCCCAAGCTGTGCAGCGAGGATGATACCTCCAACTTCGAAGCGTATCCTGAGAACGACTGGACTTCTGCCCCGCCGGTGTCACAGAAAGAGCTGGATGTCTTCAAGAATTTCTGACCTCGGGACTCCCCGCCTGGAAGGTATATCTTTATGTCTTGATTTTTGAAATATCAAGGCGTCTTTTATTTCATTCATCCATGATATCACTTGAAAGTGTGTGAAAGTGTTAGTCGCTGAGTCGTGTCTGATTCTCTGTGACCCTGTGAACTGTAGTCCAGCAAGCTCCTCTGTCCATGGGATTCTCCAGGCGAGAATCCTGGAGTGGGTTGTCATTTCCTCCTCCAGGGGAATCTTCCCAACCCAGCGAATGGAACCCGGGTCTCCTGCATTGGCAAGCGGATTCCTTACCATATGAGCCACCCGGGAAGCCCTGTATCAGTTGAATTCTGTTTATTTTTAAATTTCTTACTTAGTTTTTTTTTTTTTTACATGTATTTCTTCTTTTTCAAATTCTTTTCGCATATAGGTTATTAGAGAGTACTGAGCAGAGTCCCCTGTGCCATACAGGGGGTCTTTGTGGTTGAAGTTATTTACAAAACAGAAGCAGACTTAGATTGCGGGTCTGGGTCGTGTGGTTTTCTTTCTTCATCATCAAATGTTTTGTCCGATGGTGAGGTCCTGTGGCAACGTACCAGGAAACGGGGACCCAGTTCTGTTTTCTGGGCTGAATCTCTTTTCAGATTGTGGACGAGCTTGGGCTATTTCTATGGAACATGGAGAACCCACCTTTAAAAAACTCCTTTCAAGTTACTGTATGTCCGGCATTGTTGCTCTGTAGAGTTCAGGCTTTTGGGTCTTTGCAATAAGATTGTGAAAGGAATCTGGCTTCTTTTGCGCTTCCGTTGTTGTTCCTGTTTAGATGACAAATGGTACCCAGGTGTTTTGAAAGCTTAACAAAATCCAGACTTCCCTGGCAGTCCCGTGGGTAAGACTGCATGCTTCCAATCGGGTGGGTAGGTGGGCGGGCAGGGTGTAGGTTCAATCCTTGATTGGGGAAATAAGATCCCATGTGCTACACAGGACAAGCAAAAGATAAAAAAAGAATAAACATTTGCAAAAGTAACCAAACCCTTGGTTTTATTTCATGCCAGACACAGGGTGATCTGAGCCTGCCCGGAACACACAGTGGCCCACCGATGCGACCCGAGGAAGCATCTTCTTCTCGGAGTAAGGATGCTTCCGCATTTGTGTGCACCTGGATATGTATAAAGAAATTGCAGAGCTGTTGACGTTCGTGGCCCTGGAATTATTTAATCTACTGGAAACCGACTGCACAGTAGGATACTTTGAACATTCGTTTGGTTGCAGGTTTTCTTCTTCTTTTTAGTCGTGTGTGTTCCTACTGGAATATCATGGTTTCGTTTTGTTTTCTTTTTTTTTCATAGACTTGACTTTTTAAGTTTTGAGCTGAACTTGTTCAGATATAACCACAAATTGTGTGTGTGTCTGTGCGTCTGCTCATGTCTGTGTACAAAAAAAGGCGGTATGCTTGGAGCACAGAAATTGTGTCATGGTGTACATGTTCCTGCTTTCCAGAGATTATATTTATATTTCAGATTTTTCTGTTTTTTTAATGAATCTGTTGTCTTGCTGGACAAAATTTTATGCATGTTTTATCATCTTAGGTGCATTTTATGGTTCTATCCTATGACTGTCTGTATCCAGTATATATAGTCCTTTGGGTCTTGAAACCAGAAGGCAAAGGAAGGAGATGTGAGTTAGAATTTAATGCAAGACTAGCCACTGACCGCAGATGCTTTTCAAGGAATTTTGTCTGTGGCATTAAAAAAAAATTTCAGACTCTGTAGGGAGATGGCTAGCTATTCATATTCCAGGTTCAATCCCTGGACCAAAAATGCATCTCCCGATACGGAAGAGTCTCTCTTTCAGCGCTGGCTCGGGGAACTTAACGCACATGTTTTTCTTTTCCCCTTTGGTTTTGGGAAAAGCAAGGATCGGAAGGGGATACGATGGAACCGTTTGAACCTTCCTTGTTTCTGCTTGGTTTCTCTGCTCGTGTGCTTCTGGTTTCACAGACCTGCTGGGCCTGTGCCGAACAAGCCTGGGGGGAGCTTTGTTTTCCCTCTGGACCCGAGGGTTGGGTGAGGACCGTGAACCCTGTCGCTCGCGACGGCCAGGTGTTGAGCATGTCGCCGTGAGCACGCGTCGCTGGTTAAGCTTGCGTCTGTCTTCCCAGAAGCAGGACGTGCTCAGAGCTGCTTGGCATCCTCACTCCTTGCCTTCTTGACCCTCTTTCTCTTCTGCTTTCTGATTCTAACCTTTGCTGTGAAAAAGCAGGCCGTGCTTTTCCTGTTGACTCAGCTGGAAAGACAAGAGTGGCCCAAACCCGTTGTGTAAAATCCAGTCATAGGGTCCAGCCATGCCCTTGCCTGGCGGAGGTCTGTGCATTTAAGCAGTTGGTTCCAGAGCCTTCAGTGGCTGCGGGGGCTCACCCAATAGACCTCTGAGATCCCTCCCTCCCCACAAGCCCTGCATCCTCCCTTTTCCTGGCCAGAAAAGTTCAGCTCCTTGGACCACAGGCTTGCAGGCAGAGTGTGCCCTCGGGAGGTGTTGCTCTCAAGGGTTGGGTTGCGCCCTCAACTTACAGCTCTTCTCAGGTCTCTGCAACTCAGGTATTCTTGGGTCACCTGGTGAGTTCTTTGCTGTCCACACTGTTTCTTTCCTGTGCTGGGCCAGAAAGGTGTGTCTTTCCCAGCTTTTGCTCCCCTCGCTTCTGTAGGCACATCTCCCGGTGTGGAGAGTTGTTGTTTGGGAAAAGTAAACTTTTTTTTAATGTGGCACAAATGTCAAAGGACATACATGTTTATGTCAGATTTGACCAGTTGCACCCTGAAGAATAGATGCTTTTGAACTGGTGTTGGAAAAGACTCTTGAGAGTCCCCTGGACTGCACGGAGATCCAACCAGTCCATCCTAAAGGAGATCAGTCCTGAATATTCATCAGAAGGACTGAAGCTGAAATGCCAATTCTTTGACCACCTGATGCGAAGAACTGACTCTTTGGAAAAGATCTTGATGCTGGGAAAGATTGAGGGCAGGAGGAGAAGGGGACGACAGAGGATGAGATGGTTGGATGCCATCACCGACTCGATGGACATGATTTTGAGCAAGCGCTGGGAGTTGGTGATGGACAGGGAGGCCTGGCGTGCTGCAGTCCGTGGGGTCAGAAAAAGTCGGACACGACTGCGCAATGGAACAACAGCAGCTCCTGGATCAGAAGACACGGGGTGTGTGTGCTTGCAGGAGATGTGAAGAGAAATGACACCTATAAAAGCTTTGAGCCGAAGACGCTGAATCACCCCCTTCTCATAAACGACCTCGTCTTCAGAGAGCAGTCCGTTCCGCCGAGAGAGTCCACGATTAAGTAAAACAAACATTACAATGGGCAACTCATTAAAGATTTGCTTTCAAAGGGTGCACTTGGAAAAATGTTCCCAGAGAACTGTTATTTTGGGTCTGTACTTTTCCATCACCATGCTCTTTGGATTAAATGGTGAGCCAACCGGGACTAAAATCTTACCATGCCGTTCCTGAACTATTACGTCATTGAATGTTACAAGGTTAAATGAGCAGCACGAACCTGCACAGAGATACAGACCCACCAGGAAAAACATTAAGTCTTGAGTCCTCTGACTATAAAAATAAATGAGTATTATTTGGAGCCTTATGCTTAACAAAATACAAAATAAATGAAACACCTTTCTTGAACACGATACAAAAATTGTAAATACACATGTTGATCCCGATGCATATATTTTTGGCTTTGTTCTTCTTCTCTAGGATTTAATTTATGAAATGGAAACAGCACAAGAACGCATGGAAATGCGTTAATTTTGCCTTAATTTTGAAGAACTATGCAGGGAAAACAAAGGTTCAAATACCGCGGGTGGCTTGCTTCTTCATAAAAGCATGGTGGTTGACCATCAGCCACACAAAGCAAATTGGAAGGGAGGAGGAATTCCAACACTGCCAGGCGGGGTTTACCTCACCTTTCACACACCCCTGGTGCCCACTGAGTCATTGAAAACATTGTGTGCTGGTGGCTGGGCCGTAAATTACATGGTCTGACGTCATGCAATGCTGGGCGTGATCCAAATGAGTCTTAAACACGTGAACGGCTCACCGCAGACAACCAGAGAATCATTCACTCCCTGGAGGCGTTCTGTCACGTTCGCGTCTTGGATCAAAAGTAATCAGGGTGTGCACGGTTTTGAAGAAAGTTCACGGCCACCGTGACAACATTTCAGACCGGAAAAGGAGAGATCTGGTTTTTGTTTGCTGCCATTTGACAAGTCGGCAATATCTCCCTAAGTGACAATACTCTTTAAAAAGTCTTCGGACTCCCCGCCCACCCCCGCCTTGGTGGCCCAGTGGTTAAGACTTCACCTTCCAATGTTGGGGGCAGGGGGTGTGAGTTTAGTCCCTGGTCGGGGGAGCTGAGATGCCACAGGCCTTACTGTCAGAAAGCCAAAAATACAAAACAGGAGCAATGTCACAAATTCAGTAAAGACTTTAAAAATGGTCCTTATCCCCCCCCCAAAAAAAAAAAATTTATAAAGTCTTTAGGAAATGCATTGATTTCAAGAGGTGGATCGCAGTGGGTCTTGTTTTCCTCAGGGAAGAATAAAGCCAGCCTGCTTTGAGAGCCATCTGTAAAACTCACAAGGAGATAAAACGCCAGTCGGTCATAATGGCGTGTTGCCCGTGGTCATGGCAGTTGGGATATCCTGCTCAGCAGACATGTATCATTGGCCAGCAATGGAAAAAAAAAAACCCAAAAAACAGCAACCATGATTTCTGGTGTCAATTTGTCAAAATATGCAAAGGAAAAAAGAACGCAGTCACCAGATAACCGGCGTGCACGTCACAGCATCACGACGCTTTAAAACGCCTCCCATTCTGGCTCCTCCAGCAGGTCTGGCTTCACCTGCTTTTCACCTTCTCGGGCGATGTTTGGTTTCCTTGCCTCCATCTGCACTTTGGGACCCACCTGCCGCCCATCCGAGTCACCGGCCGCGCCAAGCAGTTGAGTGATGTGACTTGCCTTTGCCGTTTCTGCCTCCGACCTACGTTGCCTCTCGATTGGAACCACTTTTAGCTGTGAGATTTGGCTCCATCCTCTTCATGCAGGACCCCCGGCGCCCTGTTCTGCAGGCACCGAGGGCCTCCCCACCTGGGTGAACGCTGCAGACTGCACTCACTCCCCACAACAGAGTCTTCCCTGCAGCTTCAGGTGCAGGAAAGATTGGAATTATTATTTTTTTTTTTGGTTCCCACCCCTTTGATTTTGCATCACAAAATTGACAGCATCGTGCAAGTCTTTTGCTCGTTCCCAGTTGAGATTTGAAATGAGGTGCCTGTGTTCTTTTTTTTCCCGTTGGTCCATCTACCCGGCGTGTATTCTGTACCTGCTGAAACTTTGTGTATACTGTATACTCTTTGACCTGTTTCTGACTAATCAGTTCAACTTGAGCGGTCGTTTCTACTCACCAAGAACAAACAGAAGAGCACGTGTATGATTGTCTTAAATAATATATTTGAGTCTGTGTGTCTG